>NC_052055.2:95964261-96270511 GCF_903992535.2 Arvicola amphibius
TTTAAAAGCCCTGGCCACTTCAATTCTTGTCTTACAGTTAGAACTGAGTAGGGCTATTCCCCCACCTCTTATGCACACTCTCTGCCCTGATCGTACCTTGTCCCTTTCTTTTTTGTTTAGTTGATTTCATTGTACCCAGGCCACTAGGCCGTTCTTTTTTGCTTAAATACATAAATATTATGATTTAAAAAAAAAAAAACAAAAGGTGTTGAAATGTGATGAATTTAAGGCACTTGGCATTTTTCAGAATGGAATTTCCGTTGTCAGTTGTTTAGAGACAAATCTATGCTTCCACAGTACACATGGAGGTGTTGGTTTTAATGTTTAGGTTCAAGAAGTTTGATCATAGATACCTACGGAAAATTCTAATCCGGAGGAACCTGCCGAAATCAAGCATCGTTTCTTTGTATAAGAAGCTTGAGATGAAGCAGGCCATCGAGATGGTAGAGACGGGGATACTGACCTCTGCTGCTCTCCTCACACCCTATCAGTGAGTTCCATCTGCCTTTTGATCTGGATCAGTGGTTCTCAGCCTTCCTAATGCTGCACCCCTTTAGTACCGTTCCTTATGTCATGGGGACTCCCAACTATAAAAATATTTCATTGCTACTTGGTAGCTGCAGTTTTGCTACCGTTATCAATTATAATGAAAACATCTGATATGTGACTCGCCAGGGGGTTGCCACCCTCAGGTTGAGAACTGCTGGCTCAGACTTTCAACATCTGAATTTCAGGGCTACGTCATGGCTCCTTTTGAAAGAAGTAGCAGAAGGGAGGAGGCGGAAAGAGGGGTGTGGCAGTTAACCTTCCGAACTGTAACAAATACTTGAGAAGGGGAAAGGTTTATTTCAGCTCACACTAGGAGGCCAGTGGCTCAGTCCACGGCTGGTGGGTGGTTTCAGACATGCAATGAGGTGGCATATTATGTCACCAGGATGGCAAAACATTCACCTCATGGAGGAGAAGCTGGATGTTCCTATGTCTCAATCGATGGCAGGTCCCCAATGGCCTGAAACTCTCCCCCTTGATAATATCTCAGAAAGGTCCCCCAATTCCTATAGTGCCATGATCTGGGGGCCAAACCATTATATCATGGGCTTTAGATGAGGAAGGAATCATAAAATAACATTGTCTCGTTCTTGACATCTCATGCTTTGCTTCAAGCTGGACATGTTTCACCAGTTGGGGGAAGTACTTTTTAATCAAGTTGCCTTCTTTACGTTGACATGGCATCTCCCAAGTAAAGACATAGAATGGCAGAAGATTTTATAACATTTTTCTCCTTTTCTTCTTGATTAGAAATTTCTCTCCTACAAGCTCTGTTCACTTGGTTCTGTTCCTTCGACTGTTGTGTTTTGCGTGAGCTGTCTTTCTCTTCCTATCTTCCGTGGGGAGAGGTGGTAGATGTCTGGGATGCTGACTTGGATTTGGGAGGTACATCAGTCTTTCCTGTATCGCTACCATGGAATATATGGAGCAAGCTACTTGTAAAAGTGCAGGGAGGTTAGCTGGAGCTCAGAGGTCTGGAGGTTCAAATCTAAGATCAAGACTATGGTTCTTTGATAACAACAGAGTGGGAGAGGCATGTACCCCAATGAAGGTGGATATCCTTAATCAAGGGGAGAAAGGAACGACTAAAATTAGTCCTGGAATCCCCTTTGAGATCACCCTTCTGATGACCTAAAAGCTTCTCACTAGGGCACACCATTTAAAGGCCTGCAGAGACCTCCCAAGACTGCCACCCTAGAGACTAAGATTTTACACATGTACCTTTGAGGACTTCACCTAAACCAAGGCAGGGAGGAGACGAGGTGGTAGGAAGAGGTGTGGCAGCTTACGGCTCTTTAAAGTTAAAGAGGTGTTTGCGATAGAAAGAGTCTGTATGTGAGATTTGTCTGAAATCTGTGAGACCACCTTGGAGCACGACCAGAATGTTGACTGGTTTCCAGGTGAAAAGGGGAATCCAGATTCGGTGTGACAAGGCAGTGGGACAGGCCTAATCAGTGCTGAGTATCTTCCACCACCTGGTAACCAATTGTCCCCAGAGCTGGATAGATATTTAGAAAAGCTCTTTTAATCATTGGACATTTTACAAAAGCTCCTTCAATATTTCAAGAATTAGTTCCCAAAGAAGCCCAGCTTTCTCCTAAGCAAAGGTGTATAATTTGCAAAAAGTTAATGACAGCATATCTTTAGGGAAAGGACACGCCAGCCCCTCCATCTTGTCATCTTCAGATAATGACACTCGATCATGAGCTTCAATTATGTCCCCACATCAGGAAAGCCAGTTGAGAACAGAGCTAAGAATAGGTACCAATGGAACTGTCACAAACCGGCTGAGTGTTATCTCACAGGTAACACCTTCCCCCATCACCTGCTAATGAACCAGGAGCACCAGCACCTTCCTACAAGACCAGAGGAGAGACAAACAAGTGTCCCTGAAGGCACCAGCTCTAAACAGAAAGCACTGTGCCTTCTTTATCCCTGCGATTGTTTTCGGTGGTTTGTTTGTTTGTGTCACGCATGCCATTATGTAACTAAAAGGAGACGCCTGCTGCTAAAATGGGAATGTGCTAGCAAATATTTACCGGCAATGCTGTCCAGAGCCGCACTGGAGCGGGGGGGGTGGGGGGGTGACTGGGAAAATCTGGCATGCTGATTCTGCTCTCATTCGACATTTTCTTATTTTATCCATCGAAGTTTCTCTCTTTGCGTTCATTTCACTTTCTAAGACAACATGCTCAAATCTTACCTTTGACCAAAGTTTCTGGCTATCCCTTATACATTGTGTCTTAGGTCATGTCCTGCTTGTGAGGCTCCTAGCGTGTGTGCCAAACGCTGTGAAGACAGACATATGTGCTGCCCTTCCAGGCATGCCATTAATATACAAGATCACACAGCGCAGTCTAATATGGAGTAAGAATCCATGTGACTCTAGGAGAAGTGTGTCTTATGTGATCTGCTGTGCAGCCTACTCATCAAAGGAGGAATTGCAGTTACTACAGAGGCAGAGGAGGGCTGGACAGTTCCAGACAGACCAAACCACTAGAAACTTCCTCCATCAGTTTGCTTGCTACTTGTGTGAGCGCTTTGTCTAGGAATGCAAGGGTGATTTTCTCTTATCTCAGACTAGAATCTCGTCTATGTTTCAGTCTGTTGGGCTAAAATGTATTTTTAACTTCTGTATAGCATCACATGTATCAGCCATAAGCAACTGCTTCAAATCCAACCACTAGGGAGTTTTTAAACCAGTTTTGTTTGGCACGCTCCCCTGCTCCCTTTGAGTCAATCGTTTCTTCAGACAATGATCCGAGATTCTTTAAGAGTGTTACAGGTAAGAGATTTTTCCACCTCATATAGCCCAATCAAGTAAGTTAACTGCAGTGGGAAAGATTTTGTTAATGGCGGTGGTCAGTATAATTTTAGTATTTAACTTACATTCATTTGATCTCAGTAGAAATCTGTAGGGCACCAAGTAAAAAGGAAATTCCTCTCCTGAGATCAAAGTGGGCCAGTTTCTAAAACAAAAAACAAAACACAAACCAAACCTTCATACAATAATAGGAAAAAGACCCGTGTACTCAGGCGCCTCTCAGGATTCAACCTGAGATGAAAACGGCCACATACACATATATTTTTTTTCTTTATGACTTTAAGCAATTGTTAGACACAATAGTTTAATTTCCAAGTTCTTGGACCTTCAGGACAAGGCTACTGTCTGGGCTGACTCTGGTACAGCTTGGAGCATGTTGGTTCTGTGGGATCCCAGATAGATCACGGTAGTACTTATTTGAATCCCCAACCCACCCTATGGGAGAGTCAGAATAGACATTTCTCTTGTTATTTCCAATGTAGAGCTGCTCCTCTCACACAGGACGGGTAATCTGTTAGAGGTTACGAAAGGACACTGACCCGGAGTGATACGTGCTGCAAAGAAGCTTATGGGCTTGTGTGATGGCTCCGTGGATGGAAGGCTCCCTCTGTCAAGCCTGACAGCTTGAGTTTGATACCCTGGACCCACGTGGTGGAAGAAACGAACCACCTCTTACAAGTTGTCCCCTCACCTCTCGTGTGCACTGTTACACTTGTACACCAACACATGCATCCACACATATGAAGCACGATTAACAAAAACTCAGGATCAGAAATTGGAGTTCAGCCTAAAGATCCAAAAAGCAAAACAGTCAGCCACTGGCTCTTACTTCGACCTCAGTCTGAAAGGGCAATCCTGCCTCCTGGAAGCTCAGAAGGAGACGGCATCTGAGAGCTGTCTCCCCTGTCTTATACTCCTCTCTAGGGCTGGGATTAAAGGCATGCACCACCGTCATTAAAGGCATGCACCACCCAGTTTCTATGGCAACTAGTGTGCTGCTGGGATTAAAGGTGTGTGTTACCATAATCTGGTCTGTAAGGCTGACCAGTGGGACTGTTTTACTCTCAGATCTTCAGGCAGTCTTTATTTATTAAAATACAGTTGAAGCACCACTACATGTATACACAACAGGTCAATAACTATAAAACAGCTTTCTTCTTACAATTTTGTTAAACCTGAGAATATGTCTCAGTTGCTATAGTACCTGCCTGGCACGCATGAGGCCCTGAGTTTGATTCCCAGCATCTACTGGGTGTGGTGATGGAGCTTGTCATCTTGGCACTTGGGAACTGGAGGTAGAAAGGGAATAAATTCAAAGCCAGCCTGAGCTCCTCAAAACCTTACCTCAGATAAGTAGACTAATTTTATAGAGATTAGTGTTACAGGTATTAAACCAACTATGAATAACTAGTTACAATTCGGTCATCACAAATCATTTTATTTCTAAACTCTCAAGAGTTTGAGTGTGTCATGTTCTTCCTTTTTTAAATTATGTGTCTGTATGTGGTCCTGTGTGCCTGAGGGCAGGTGCCATGGAGACCAGAGGCCTCTGGTCCCCTTGGCGTTGATGTGAGTGCTGGGAGCTGTACTGAGGTCTCCTGAGAAAGTAGTATGTTCTCTTAACTGCCAAGTCCCTTCTCCAGTCCCTTTGTTTGTTTGGCTTTTGATATTTAGGTAAATTCATTGTAGTTTAAGAACTATTTTAATCAATTTCACATTGATGGGATTAAGACCTTAAATTTATTTTCTGACAGGAGACTGTGGGATATAGTTTATGATGTAAATTCCATGACTGAATGTTGTGTATCCTATAAACCATACTTTGCTCATGTTAGATATGGACGTCTAAATGGCCTTTGAAAAAGATGCAAGACAGCTGGTCATACAGACAGATGGGGAACACTACATGCAGCCATGTAGACAGAGTAACTTACGGGGGATACTGTATGCAGCCACGTAGACAGCGTAACTGATGAAGAATGCTGTATGCAGCCATGTATATAGGATAACAGATGGAGAACGCTGTATGTAGCCATGTAGACAGAGTAACTGATGGGGAATATTGCATGCCATCATGTAGACAGAGTAACTGATTGGGAGTACTGTATGCAGCCATGTAGATAGAGTAACTGTTGAGGAATATTGCATGCAGCCATGCAGATGGAGTAACTCATGAGGAATACTGCATGACTTTGATACTGAAAGATGTATTCTTCTCAAAGAATTTGGGTACAGTAGTTGTTGTTCTTTGAATATTCTTTCTAAGATGTGAGTATAGTGTTTGTTAGGTTTCATAATTCACTTAAAGTGTCTTTACATTAATATAGCATCTCATGAAAGGAAGGAAGGAGGGGACAAAGAAGGAGAGAATTTAGGAGAAATGTAAGTCTTGTGTACAGATGCAATTGGATTTAGATTTTCCTGGTTTATGTTAGCAGTAGAGATTCCCTTTTCCTGTAATATATGAATGTTCCGGAGACAAGAGCTGTGCAGTTTACCCTCTGAATCGCTGGTCCTAAAGAGTCCCAGCAATGTTGTCTTCTAAGCATTGTGTCGTTCTTGCGGCTGGCATGTGAGCATTCCAGGGACAGGTGTGTTCCTGACGTGACATGAAGATCACTCCAGGTATCTCCTGGTTCAGGTTACCTAGTGATTTTGTAGAATTGTAGCTGCCACTTCTTGGTGTGAGTCAGGGAGAGGCACAGCTTTGAGAGTTCTGTGGTGCTCAACTCTAGCCAGTAACCCAAGAGGACTTTAATTAAGCCTGATCTTTCCTGGAGTGGTCAGTTATAAACCGGGGAGAATGCCAAGCCAGCTCTGCTGCTCTCTCAAGTTTCGCCTGCCGTTTCCTTTATCAGTGGTTTTCCTATTTGTTTTATATGAACGTAGAACATAAAAATGTTTGACTAGCTGGTGTTTCGGTTTAGTAATCCATTACACAAACACACACACACAAACACACACACACACACACACACACACACACACCATAATGACAGAATGTGTTCAGATTGCGTGAACAGGCATACCCAAATCAGAATCAATTTCATTTGGAGGACATTAGTACAATTACATTTACATAGATCATCGAGGGTGTCACCTAATATCAGTATAAGTGACATTTGTAATTTAAGACAGAGAAACCCTGATTTCAGTCATCATGTAGAAAAGGACGTCAGTCATTCTGCAGATAGCAGCTGCTAACTAAAGTCCTTGTATCCCATGATACTCCATATAAAATCCCTTTATTTCATCAATTGCACATTATATCCAAACCACTTTTATTGTCAAATGGCTATGAAATTTTTGGGAGAGTGCTTTAAATGTAACCTGTATTGAATTTACTGATTTATCCCTATGACCAATTATCCTGACCATATGAGATAGGAGATGCTGAAGGCTTTGGCGCCTTTGTGCTTCCAAGAAATGAGCAGAGAGTAGAAAAGGAAAAGCCCTGTGGGCTATAGCATGATGTTGGGAAAGGTGGCTATGCTGAAAGGAGGGCTGAGCTTTCAGCCCCTTTTTTCATAGACCTGTGTTCTAGACTAAATGTCTATTTCCAGTGTAATAAAAAGGTTTTCTCAATTACCGCTACTAGATTGCAACCAAATACATCCGTCACATGGGAATTCTTGTCATAGCAACATCTTAGCTTTGAAATCTCAGGGGACAATTGGGCATTGATCGCTAGCTTGGCCCTGAGGCTAAGTTTTAAACTCTTTGGGAGCCCAGCGCCTCAGCTGGGGTGATCTCCGTGGTACAAATCGTTTAATTCTGTTTATAAAGCGTGAGTCCCATTTCTCAATTATTCCTTAACCAAAGATAAGGCCCTGTTTCAATTTAGTTATTGTTGCCATGATAAAAACAAAACAAAGCAAAATAATAATAATAATAAATAAAAAACTCCTGTTACAAAGCAAGGCAGGGCAAAGGTGCTCGTTCTAACTCATATAGTTCTAGATTATAGTTCATCATTGGGGGAAGTCAGTGCAGGAACCTGAAACAACCAGTCACACCACACACCACAGTCAAATCAAGAGAGAGAGAGGAGAGAGAGAGAGAGAGAGAGAGAGAGAGAGAGAGAGAGAGAGAGAGAGAGAGAGAGAGAGAGAGAAAAGAAATGCAGGCATGCTCAGTGCTCAGTGCTCAGCCACCTTTGTCTACTCTTACATTGCCCCAATCTGGGCAATGGAGCTTCCTCGGTCTGAGTCCTCCTACATCAATTAAGGCAGTCAAGACAATCTCCCACAGCTTTGTCTACAGGCCAAGTTGACCTAGGCAACCCCTTACGAACACCTTCTTCTCAGGCAACTCTAGACCATTTCAAGCCGACAATTCAAACTCACCATGGGAGACCTCTAAAGGCAAAATTTCCAGAAAGCTTCCTTTTCTCATGTAACCTTGATAACCCAACATACCAGTGAGGCACAAAATGCGGTGGTGTGGATGGTATTGGACTCTGAACTGTTTATTGTCCATCCACATAACACCGAACAAAGAACTAACAAAAAAAAAAAAACCCGAACTTTTGATTTGTTTTATTTCTATTACATTGAACAGTAAAATTTTGGGATTGTATTTTATGGCATCATTTCCAAATAATTGATTTTTATTGTAGTTTATAAATTAGTTGGTGCTTATACCTTAGCCCTCCCTTGAAAAGTGGGTTACAATAATAACCATGTGGAAAGTGTAAGAGAGAACATGTTTTTAAATCTTTAAATCGAAACTTATGTTTGGACTTGAAACTGATTTGCCAAGGTGGCAGGAATGATTATGGGCAAATATGATCCTGGAATTTAGGAATTCCTTCAGGGTAGGACAGGGCAAAGCCCATTGTATTTTCATGGCACTCCTTGTCCAAGTAGAAAAATAATGGCTTTTCTCCCATGGTGTTTCCAGGCCCGAGAGGATACAGGGAACCAAGCGGCTTTCCCCTGAAGATGTGGAGTCCATGCGGGACATTCTGACAAGAAACATGTACCAAGTTCGACAGAGAGTAAGCGTGAGCCCTCTGCGCTGCCCCCTGCCTTGCCCTGCCTTGTTCTGCTTCTGCCAGTTCTTCGGGGGCCTGGCCTTGTTCACAGTGTCCTCTCAAGCAGCTGGCCTGCTGGGTTTGGAGAACAGAAAGCCAGCTGTCAGCTGCCAGGTTGGCACCAGGGCCTTAAGAAAAAAATGCAGATCCAGTTGCTGGCTCTAGGGGTCAGGCTGCCCTAGCCCTGTAGCCAGTGCTTTCAGAACCCATGGGTCTCCCTGTCCTCAAAGGGAAGACAGATGCAGCCATCCTCCTATAGTGTAAGAAAAACATGGCACCAGGATCCTGTTGTCCCTCGAGATGTCCAGTGGGGTCCTCTATGATAAAAGTCAACAAACAGCACTTATTGGGTTGGAATCATGAAGCTACAATGCTGGAAGCCAGAATAAAAAGAAATACTGGCATCTTGGTGCTTTGGTCTGGACCCTTTCTTCATTAGAGTTTAGCAGAAGGATCTTCAGAGACTCTGAGTTAATGGCAGTTAAATCAACGTCACCCCTTGCAGAAGACTTTTCAAGTCCAGTTTATTTCTGGCCCATTTTATTTCTTGGCTGTGATTAAGTATTCTCTTGTAAGGATGTTTGTTTTGGGTAATGCCATAGATCATGCTTTGGATGGGATTAAGAAATCATCTAGTCAAAGCTATTTGTTTACTAGTAAATATTGGGGTTAGAAATTTTAACGATTGGATTTATTCAAGGTGATAAAGTTAATGTAAGTTAAGAGTTTCTGCTGAGCGCCTAGCCAGTGTTCTTTCTAGGACTCCAGACTCACACAGCCAGTGAAGGTCAGTGCTCTCTGTAGTTCTGGGTTAGGAAGGTTGACGATTAAGGAGCTTGTGTCAGAGAAAGAAAAGGCTGAAGGAATCTATAGCTCAGCTCTGTGACAATATTCTTAGGGTAAATTTCAATGAGTTTCAAATCATTCCAAGTGAAACTGTTCCAGCAAGACTATCGCATTTCACCTTCCCTACCGAGATAAGAACTTCCTGGTGGGAAGAATGGCTAGCTGAGGGAGAGCCAGGCTCACTGAGTACCTGGTACTGGATGTTTTCCCCACCTTAAGGATACAGGGAAGGAGGTTGGAGCCCTGAAACTCCAATAAGTTCTGAAATGATTCATTGTCCACATTCTCTTTTATTCCCCAGCTGTAGACACGCAGATAGCCACTGTCTTCTTTCGTCTGGTCTTCAGTGTTCTCTCTTCTAAACTAGGCAGCATCACTCTTCCTGATTCATCCTAATTTGAGTATGTCGGCCACTTTTCATTCATGGATTTATTGCGAAGTGTCAAGTGGAATCAAATCAGAATAGGATCAGTGGACTGAGTGTAGTGATAGGCTGCGGGGACCTGGTCACCTCCACTTTCTAGTCATTGAAAATAGAACTCACCAGTCCCCATTTCCTACTATTCTAGTTTGATAAACACCGTGATCAAAAGTAACTCAGAAAGAAAGGGTTTATTTGGCTTACACTGAGGGATGTCAGGGCAAGAACTAAACCAAATGGAGCGGGAACCATGGAGGAGCTTTGGTTCCTGGCTCACTCCCCCTGGCTTCCACAAGTTGCTTTCTTATCTTTCTTATAACCCAGGACCACCTGTTCAGGGATGCCATGGCCCACAGTGGGCTAGGCTCCTCCCACATCAATCAGGAATCAAGAAAATGCCCACACACCCTTGACTGCAGCCAATATAATAAATGCAATCCCTCATTTAAGATGTCTTCTTTCCATATGCCTCCAATTTGTGTCAAGTTCACCAAAAACTGACAACACACCTGTTTGTCCACCCACCTCTAGCATTTGTGGGGTTGAGAAAGTCTTCTACTCTTTCAAAGGAAAATCTCTCCTGGAAACGCTACCCTGAGCAATTGGACATCCACTGCTTATTATAGCGACAGTCTACAGCTTGAAGGATTGGCAGAGAGCTTGTGTAGAAATCATCTGTTGTCCTCAAGTCTGGACAAGAGGTGCAAGACAGATGGCTGGAGACATTTATCACTGAATGTTTTAAAAGAGTTTGTCTTAGGGACTTAGCAGTCACTTTGGGGGCAGGGCCAGGCAGAGTATATGGTAAGATTCTGGGTGACCCTAAGTTGCAGTTGATAGGAAACTGAGCTGGTCCCACTGGGACTCTGGACACATCTTTTTAAAATACTTCCTCTTAGCGTGTTCAGCATAGAATCCATATGGGCGGGGAGGTGAAAGACTAACTTCTGGAGGTTTCCAGTGGTACAACCACAGAGGAAACTGTGACGCAGTGGAATGGAGACAGAAAGGCACGCCCTAAACTTATCACAGAACAGGCCTCAGCACAGGCCCTCTCTTGCTCTCCAAGTTTCCACGGACTTTCGAAGGAAGAGAACAATATATTCCAATTCTGTTCTGTGTTGTTATAGCTTGCACACACCACACATGTGCACGGTCTAGGTACAGAGTGAAGCCCTCTTTCTCTAGCAGAACTCAAAATTTAGTGAGAATGAACCAGCTTCATCCGGGCACTGATTCCTTCTAAAAGGGACAGAAAAGGAAGAGAGAAAAGACACTAGCATGGTACACTGTATGTGTAGAAACTCCTGTGCTCTCTGCAGAAGGCCAAATTGACAGGGACAATGGAAGATCAGATGTCCAAATTTTACTTAAAGTAAAGCCTCCTAATCTAGTATGTAGGAATACATAAACTTATTAAATGTACTTAAGTTTGATTCATCTTTATAGAAGATGGACAAGAACCTCATGTCAGATTGTATTCATGGTTCTTCGCTCCCCTCTCCACAAATTGTCCAAAGACGTGGATAAGGAGCTGCTAGGTGGAGCAGAGTCAGTAGGTTTCTCATTCTTCCTTTGACCTGAAAAGTTCCTTCTTGGTAGCTTCCTGTTTTAGGAAGACTGATTTCATTAATAGATAGTGAAAATCGCCTATCGGCAACCTGGGTCCACATTCAGCAGAACACAGTAAAGTGAAATCTAATGAAACACACAAACACACAAATTCTCTGTTAGGAATACTCTCTTCATTCAGGAAGGAAACTGACCATATATATCACTTTGGGGCTGGGTAGGCACCTGGCTCATTATGAACCCATATATTATGTACTATAAAGCCTAATTTCTTTTACTGTGTTTGATAAGAAACAAGAAAATGGAAGCATGTATGTCTATTTTCACTTCTTATCCCTAGGAATCGTCTCACCTTTTCTTGTTTATACTCACTGTCTTTGGATGCTGTGTTTCAGTCACACAATAACAAACTCGTTGGTGGATCTTCTCCTGAGGCCCTCCCTACCATCCTTTCAAATTGCTCAGTAGTTTCTCCCTTAGTTCTTGTGTCCCTTCCATCTGCATTTTTCCCAGCAAAGTACCCGCTGGATGCTGCAGGCTCACCTCAGTAAGCATGCACACACTTGTGTGTAGAGAAATGAAAAGCAGAAACTTTGTGGGAAATCCAAAATTTACTTTTTATATTTTCCTTACCCATTAACTCTGAAGGCCTAGAATATAAAAATGGCCCTGGGGAAAGAACACGTGTGTGCAGGGCAGCCACAGCTGGGGGAGGTCTCCAGTTGGGGTGCAGGTGGTGATACACCCACTGCAGGGATTCATGAACGCACTGTCCACAGCCACAGCCAAGCCCGAGAGTCTGCTTGCAGGCTTTCCTCACACGAGGCTTTCTCAGTCATGCCAGAGGCAAAGCTCGCCCAGAAGCTCTGTCTACCCACTCTAGAAGTCTCTGGATGCTTCTGGGGCCCCAGGTAACACTGGAGTTCTTACCTGCCTATTATTACGCTCTTCCTGCAGACTCTGTCCTACAACAAATATAACCTCAAGCCCCAAACAAGTGAGAAGCAGGCCCAGGAGATTCTCATCCGCCGCCAGAACACCTTGAGGGAGAGCATGCGGAAAGGACAGAGTCTGCCCTGGGGAAAGCCGGTATGTGGAAGCTGCCGCCTAATAACTGGGACTGCCCTCGGGGCAGAGCCTCGTTAGTTGAGGGTAAATCACTGTTATCGCTTACTAAGTACTCAAACCTCACGTGCTACTAGAGAGATGAGAAAGTCATAGGGGGCAACGTACCAAAGCAGCCCCCGCCTCTGGATCCGGGACTCAGGGCTTTGAGCATCTGTGAATGAGGTATGGTGGGGAGATGCTTTCCAAGTAGATCAGTGACATCAAGTGGTCCCTGAGCTGAGTCTACGTCCAGAACCCATGGTGGCAAAGTATTGAACATCTGGGGACTCCTCCTCAGACCAAAGCTTCTAGGCCTCTCTCAGGACGTTGAGTAGAAGGATTTGCTTTTGCCCAGTCTCCCAAGTCTCCTCACATCACCAGTGAGCCCCTAACATCTTACTCGTTGAGGCTGTATCCTGTTCAATGTATACGGACTCCTGGATGGACAGCGGGTCTAGAACAGACTCTGAATCTAATCTTGAGCGAGGCTATGAGAGTAACTCTGGAGGGTTCACAAGGGTTCTTTCAAAACGAGAGAGAGAGAGAGAGAGAGAGAGAGAGAGAGAGAGAGAGAGAGAGAGAGAGAGAGAGAATAGATATTAAGTATTAAGGTCTATTAAGGTCAGAAGTGTTTTGCTTCCTTTAAACCAATGATGTAATTAAGTGATTAAATGCCTCCTTCCCTTTACTGACTGTGTGCCAATTGAAACTGCAGTAGCTCATTCTGCTTTTGCTTCTTCTCGTTACCCACAGGTGGGCACCAAGAACTTTCGCTACCTCTCCTTCCCCTACAGCAATCCCCTGTCAGCAAGGAGAGAAGCAAGGGCTGCTGAATCCACAGGTAACCCACTCTTGGCTGCTGTTTCCCCTGAGCAGGGTCAGATGGTAAAGATTTGGAGACGCGAGGGCCAAGAGGCACAATCAGGACTATTAAGTAGAAACTGGAATGAGAAAAAAATGAAAGCATCCTTTACAAATAAATTTCGGAACTTTATTTATGGGCACAGAAATTTGAACTCATCACAATTTTGTCATGCACTACTATCCTGTTTTAATTTTCCCAGCCATTTAGAGTGTAGCATATATTAGAGGGTCACATGATCTCTTCACTGGTGTCTTAAATATGTATAAAAGGATCACTTTTGGACAATTGTAAGGGTCCAATGAAATTTAAATATTAGGTTAGCTTTTATTGGGGTGATTTAGTCATATTAACAGTTACCCATTCAACACATAATCGAGATTCCTAGGTATTGAAAAAAGTTCCTTTTTCTAATAAATTTGCTGTGTTTCAAATGTATATCAAAATGAGGTCTGTTAGAAAAGGGTGATATATAATAGAACCATATGCCATGATACCCACTTGATTTTATACTCATTTAAACCTTAAAAATCACTTTGGGTAGTCAAATAAGCTAAAGGCACAGGACCTTAAAATAATTATTTATTATGGGAAATATGAATAATCTTTGAAATAAAAGGATTTTTGGTTATGTCTTTCTTGCTTAAAATGGCTTCTTTTCAAACCCAATTCCATCACTGGGAAAACACAACGAAAGGAGTTAAACAGACTTTTAAAGACTCAGGTGTAATCACTACAGAACATTTACACCCTTCTGTAGGTCTCTCTCTCTGTTACACTGACCTTCACAGAGCCAATATCCTACATAAAGACTCACTGGAAGCACAGCAGCATCCTACCGTCCTATACATTACATCAAACATCAGCGAGTGTTTTGTCTCCTCTCCCTCCCCCGGCCAACCCTAAATTTCCTAGTTCATTTGGCAGTGTCCCAGAGAAGATAGATGTCTCAGCTCAACAGGTAGGAATTTAGTTCTCATTTTTAATGATAAAATACTAGTCAACTGCACAGAGCAAACTATTTACATTTCAACCCATCTTGAGCCTTTTCTTTGTATATGGAGTAAGTCAAGTGTACGATTCAGATTGTTTGCTATGACTATGTTCCTTCTAACACCATCTTCTTCTTCTACAAAATGAAAGGCCACCTTTATATCAAATTCCTTCCTTCTGAAGAGGGCTTTGGATAGTAATTTTGTCTCATTAATCTTGTTGTCTGCTCCTGATGACACTCTGGTAATTAGTGTCATTTGGTATCATGAAGGCATCTCACAAACAAAAGTAAAGGGAATTAAAAAGAGATACACAAACATGGGACATGAACAGATGGGTTTTAGAATCTCTTTCTTAGTCTAATAACTCAAGATAAATCTTGTCATTTAAGTGAATAGAAAACAAGAACATGCCACAGCTCTCTTCTAGCATGGTCATCAGGACTGTGGGATTCTGACCCAGGGCTGACAGCAGGCAGGTTCTTGGGGGATGGATGTGCAAGTGTACGCAAGCATTACAGCGAACAGTCACGCAGTCATTCTAAATACTAAACCTTGCAATGTGTGCTTCATTCCAGAAGGTAGGAGTTGTTTGGTATTTAAAAATGTATTTATGTATTCATCAGTTTTAATTGGTGAAAAGACTTTAACATTTATCTTATAATATTTGGATAATTCTTTACAAATGTCACACAATATATTTTAATCATATTTGTCCCACTCCTTCCTATAGTTCCCTACAGATATCCTGTCTTGTACCATCAACCACCCCTGCCAACATCATGTTCTTTTTTAATTTAAAGTGATTGACCAACTCCAATTTATGATGCCCATTTTCCTGGGTGTAAAGCCGTCACTGGAGGAAAGTTGCCCTAACTGGAGCCATATCTTAAAGAAAACTGATTCTTCCTTACTCCAAAACCATCAACTGTCTATAATTCCTCAGCATGGGTGGAGGCCAATGAACTCCTCCCCACTCTATGCTAGAATATTGTTTGGCTTGATCTTGTGCGGGCAACCACAGCTTCAACAAATTCACGAGATTCATTGATCCTAACCCTTTAGTAGTTTCCTTTAACAAAATAGCATCTCAAGCATATTTTCCGTAAAAGCCATCAATGCCTGGAAACTGTATGCACTCCCTTAGCATGTTTTCATTGCTGTTGCTAAACAGATCACCTAAGACCAAGTAATTTATAAAGAAGACATGTTAACTTGACTCATGGTTCGATAGGCAGAACATTACAAGCTCGGCGGCCCACATCAAGTGAGGTTTTCATGAGAATGTCATCCCATGACTAATGACATCACGCAGTCGCAGTCTATGAGAATGCTGGGCAGGCACATGCATGAGAAGACAAGGCAGGGAACTCTCCTATGTAATAACAACCTGTTTAGAGAGCAGTCCCCAGTGTACTGAGAACAAACCCTCCTGAATACCTTCCAAATTCATTACATTCAATAGTTATGGTTCAACAGGAGTTTATTGTGGGGGCACACTGCAGCAAGAACATACAGGAATTAGAAAGGAAAACATCTATATCTTCTCTGCTGTTACCTTTGCAGAGGAATGATACCAGAAACCTTCATCTGTGATAACATTGACTGGAAATGAGACACGGATACACACACATGTAGTGAGGAGGCTGCGGGCCGCTTCCTGCCACCCGGCTCCTGGCTGCCCTGACTAGCTTATGCCCCAAAATAACATCACACAAATTGTATTCTTTTAAACACTGCCTGGCCCATTATTTTCAGGCTCTTATTCACATCTTGACTAACCCATATCTAATAATCTGTGTAGCACCACAAAGTGGTGCCTTACCAGGTAGATTCTAGCGTGCGTCCATCTTAGGTTGGAGCTTCATTGCATCTGGCATCTCTCTCAGAAGAGGCACGGTGGTCTGCCTAACTTAAGAGAGGAGTGGCATCTGACTGAGCCATCTACCTCACTTCCTTCTTCCTGTTCTGTCTACTCCACCCACCTAAGGGCCGGCCTATCAGATGGGCCAGGCAGTTTCTTTATTAATTATCCAATGAAATCATCAGATAGATAGAAGACACACCTACATCATTTCCCCTTTTTCTGTTTAAACAAAAAAGAAAAGCTTTCACTTTAACATAGTAAAATTACATATAACAAAACAGTTATCAAACTATAACTATCTATCTATTCTTCAACTCCATCAAAGACTCCAGAAGGATATAATATTACCTAAGTAAACAAGAAATAAGCAACTTCCGAACTCTAGAAATGACAGAGACATCTCACTGCCTGGACAGTCACTCAAACTTCTTTTGTACTGTTGGGGCATCCATCTTCGGCCTACAGGCCCATAAGTATCCGGCAGACATTTCTATGCAGCAGGAAATTTCAAAGGCAGTTCAGTCACTATCTGCTGTGTCCTTCAGAATGTCTCGCAGACTCTTTCTTGAATCAGGAACCCCGAAAGATCATCTCACATTTAGTCCTCTCTCTGTGGGTTCTTTGTGTCCAGTTTCTGCAACAGTTTAGGCAAGAGCAGTTTCTTGAGCAAATTGCTATCAAACTCCATAAGGATCCCCTTCGATGCCCATCATCTTCTTGCAGTAGATTGGTGCTGCCAGGAGCAGACGTGTCTCATTGTCATGAAAAGCTCTAAGTTATTAAAACATTTAAAATGCCATATTCTGTAGTCTTTGGAAGATATGAAGAATGCCTATCTAACTGAAATATATCTCTATATAGCTAGAAAATCTAACTAACATTACTATAAGTTTTACTATTATTGATAACTATCCATTAACAACCTATATACATTACATTTTTAAATGAACTGCACAATCACAATACATTAATCAGTATCAGAAATACATATACATATAACAAAATTGACCTTAAATTTAAATCACTAAAGCAAAATCCATATCAATGCAAATTACTCATCTCCATATTATATCCCCCTTTAAATGTAAAAGAACACTCATAAACAATATTTGGGAACATGGGCGCAGTTATTTCTTTCCAAACTGCTTCCTGCTGAATGGGGACGCTGTTAATCAGATCTTTCATGGTGTAACCTGTGTGCCAGGTTCATCTCAGTCATCAGTTGGGTGAAGTAATTTTCTGAAGGTGTTCACAGCAACCTTTCAGGAGGGCGTGGTCTATCATACCATATTGGGATAGAAGCAATCCATAGGGTCTCATTTTCTGTAAAAACAAAAGAAGCATCTCTTTTCCAAAGTATCATATCCTTAGATCCAAATTCTGAAGTCAAGGTATTTTCAAAATATCTATCTTGGATTAGTTCAGCAGCATTTATAAACAAATATCTTTTAGCAGCTGTTGCTCCTTCCTCAGCAGTAAAACAATTCAAAGAGAGCATAATAGTATATAGTATCAAGATTCTCTGTGTATTTTCCATCTTTGTGCAGCTTTATTTTAACCTCTATTTTGTTTATTTTTTACTTTTACTTTTTGAGACAGGTTCTCTCTATATTTTTGTCCTGGAATAACTCTGTAGACCAGGTTGTCCTTGAACTCTCAGAGATCCATCTGCCTCTGCCTCCCAAGTGCTGGGATTAAAGGTGTGTTCTACAACACCTTGAACTCACATAGATCTGTCTGTTTCTGCCTCTCAGGCATTGGGATTAAAGGTGTGTCCTGCCACACCTTGAAGTCACAGAGGTCAATCTACCTCTGCCTCCCAAGTGTTGGAATTAAAGGTGTGTACCACCACAACAAACTTCTCTCTTTCTTTTTTTTTTTTTGTTTGTTTGTTTTTTATGAACTTTAACCTTTAGCCTGCATATAATTTTAACACACTGTAAACCATTTAGAGGTTTTCTTTGTCTTTGAATCTTTCTTTACTGTATATTTCTCTTTTTCTGACCACATGAGGCTTTAATTTACCAAATATATCAGTAGGACTAAAGCCGTGACTTTGGCGGCTGGATCCAGCCCATTCCTTAGCTTTCCAGCCTCATGGCAGAGGTACTGGCTGTAGCCATGTTTATCATCACAACTCTGTGGCAGTTCAAGGTCCCTGCCAGCAAGCAAGCTGCAACAGTGTCAAACAACAATCAAAAGCTCCATAGTCAGGACTGCCTGCTTGAAAGAGTCAGAGTTTGCCCTGGCAGGATGGCCCAGAAAGCTGGCATTTAAAAACAGCACAACTTTTTTCCGGCTACAGCTGAAAACCGAAAAGCATGCGTTCAGCTCTTCATCAACACCACTTAAGTGTTTTGTAGCAGGACCTCTTAAAAGAGCTGCAAGATTTTGCAGCTAAAGCTGAGTCAGGAAGCCTCTCTTAGATGAGAGTGCTTTCTTACCTCTAGCAAGCAAAGCCAAACCTGAGAAATAGCTGCTACCAAGAAAACATGCTTTACTCTATTCTTTCCCAAGCTTTCTCAGGCTTTCTGTGGATTCAATTATCCACGTTGGGCGCCAATCTGTAGTGAGGAGGCTGCGGGCCGCTTCCTGCCACCCGGCTCCTGGCTGCCCTGACTAGCTTATGCCCCAAAATAACATCACACAAATTGTATTCTTTTAAACACTGCCTGGCCCATTATTTTCAGGCTCTTATTCACATCTTGACTAACCCATATCTAATAATCTGTGTAGCACCACAAAGTGGTGCCTTACCAGGTAGATTCTAGCGTGCGTCCATCTTAGGTTGGAGCTTCATTGCATCTGGCATCTCTCTCAGAAGAGGCACGGTGGTCTGCCTAACTTAAGAGAGGAGTGGCATCTGACTGAGCCATCTACCTCACTTCCTTCTTCCTGTTCTGTCTACTCCACCCACCTAAGGGCCGGCCTATCAGATGGGCCAGGCAGTTTCTTTATTAATTATCCAATGAAATCATCAGATAGATAGAAGACACACCTACATCACACACAGCCAGCTATGCATGCAGGAAACACTAGCCATGGGAAGGACAAGAACTCTCCATAATGGGAACGTCTCATGAATTAATCCAGAGTTGAAGTAAAATCATTATCTCTGATAGTTTCTGTTGGTTTGGTTTCTTTCTTTCTATTTACATGCCAACTTGGTTCTAAATTTCATCCAAATGAAAGTGCTTGAACTAGAAATCCGAGAGATGAAGGTAATGAAATTTAACTTACCAGCCTCCCTTAGCAAGTTTTAAAAGATTACGGTCAATGTGAGAAGCTACACTCATGAAGTCTCCCTCGTGACTTCTCACCAGCACAGCTGCCTCGCCGTGACGTGAACAAGGACACCACCATCAGATTAGCTAGGGAAGAACACACCCATTAGTTACCCAATACCAAATGGCCGGCCCTGAAACATACACATACAAATAAGATTGACCAGACTGAGCCGGTTGTATTTACATATTTAGCAAAAAATATGTAACAAGAATTAACAAAAAAGAGCTCCCTCCCCCCCAAAAAAAGACCATGGAAGCAATCACAATGAAATGGAGAGTCCTCGATGTGTGGCTAACAGTTTGATTGTTTGAGATCACCTTCTTTCTGAAAACCAGGAGAAGAGGGATAGTCTAGCTAGGAGACCTTGGGTGGCATGACTTCCTCAACCACTGAGCAACCACTGTGAGTCTATGGAAACACTGTTTTTCCTGACTCTATGCAGGCCTGCCAAGGTTTGCATGCCCCTGATAGGATTTCTGTGAATTCCATGATGGTTTTAGAGACCTGCATACTCTTTCAAGGCTCCTATACCTTTGGGGTTCATGTTTTATTGTAATTATGGAGATCCCCACCCTAAAACCTCTCTTGCCTGTGAGACAGCTTTAAGCCAATGGAATTAGAGATGGATGGTGTTGAGGATTACAGGGAAGCAGGAAAGCTCTTGGTGCTGTACTCGGAAATGGTTGAAATGGTTTAATATATATTAAATAGATATTTAAAAATATGTGTGTACATATATACTTTTGAAAATGAAGAGATAAGGAAGTATTGCTCTCTGGGTCTGAATCACTAAACAATGCAAATTGTACCAAGTCGCTAATCCCCTGAGGCTTTGGCTCCACCCTGCCCCAAGCAAAAGCACTTTCCCTGTTTCTCCTTTAGCCATGGTAATTAAGCCTGTTAGTCCAGAGGAAGGTAAAGATACTCACGTGTTACTTGAGATGTAGCCACTGTCCTTCCCTAGGACAAGAGGACTGGGTGCTCATCTGCAGGTAGACATGTGAAGGAGGACCAAGTATGATCCCTACCCTCTCTCCTCCACCTTCTCCATTACAGAATGTTCCTTCACATTTTGGGCAGAATTAGTCACTTAAACTGAGCTTAACTTGGCAAGCCTCTTCTAAATGCTTGGGCTATACTCTACATTAATCTCGAAGGAGGTAGCAAGCCTGGCTAGACTCTGTCCACTCATGGAGAGTTCTTTCTCAGGAGGAGTGGGTCGAATGAAACACGGGACAGTGTTTGTGGACAGAAGGGAGCGTCCACACCTCAGAGAGTCTTACAAATACCAAAAGAGCTGGAGGAATGGAGGTTCAAGATCCACACAGCACCAATTAAATGGGAATTGGGAAGGAAAACTAGCAAATAGATTATCTTTACCTCCAGCAGAGCATCCCCTATGTCAGCCCCCAGCTACCTGCCTGTGATGATTTGGCTGCATTTTGGACAAACAATTCTGAACAGGGTATTTACACTTTCCTTGTGTCTAGTAATATATGCATATTTTTGTCGAGTGCAAGCCTTTAGACATACAGTATTAATTTTATGTCACTTCTTTTGGCTTTATTTTCTATTTGCATTTTTAGGGGGTGGGGATAGAATGTGGGAGAAAGAACAATTTTCAGATTTATAAATACATGCCTGAAAATGTTGAAAGTCTGAAGAGAACATGTCAGGGAAAAATAAATTCATGAGTCTAAAGCTTGAAGGAAACAATAGATGACATTTGTAAAAGAGCTCCCTCGCTGAAGGGGAGGAAAAGGCACTGTGTTTTAGGAAAGGATAGAAATCTTGAAATGACTCAAAAACAGGGCATCTCATGGATACCTGGAGATCCTGCCCCCTCATAACACAGCCTTAGCAGCTACATGTGATATGTACAGCTGATGTCTGCATCTAAGAAAACTTTTATCACCCTTATTACTCCCCAAATACAATAAAGTAAATATTTGTTTAGCATTTAAAATGTATTGGGTATTTTAAGTGGTTTAGAGATTACTTAAATGAAACTGTAGGGTGTACACAGGTTATAGGCAAACACTGTGCCATTTTACACGAGAGACCGGAGCATGTGTGAGTTTTGGTCTACCTCCTGAGGATACAGGGGAATGGCTCCAACCCCACTTTTGCCAGCTGTATCATACTGAAAGTCACCTCATCTTGAACAATAACTTTAGGCACTTTGCATAGGATTTGAGGGCAATAGTTTTATACATCTCTCAGGGCCATTAAGGTAATTAAGTGGCATAAAATATGCAAAATGAGAAGGACAGAGACAGGCACGCAGCCCCATCACATCAGCGTGCACCACTGCAGTCTGCTGACAATTGACTCCATTGATAGGAGAGCATCTGCCTCTGCCTGGGATCTTTTTTGACTCCACCCTCCCCCCCATTCTGTTTCTCCAAGATTACATTTTCAACATCCAGGCAGTGAAACTCAGATATAAAGCTCTCAGAAAGCGACCAATTAAGCATCAAACCAGGAGCCAGTCATGGGGCTCACACCTGTAATCTCAACCCTTTGAAAGACAAGACAAGGCCATCCAACATGACAGGATGAGACCTTGTCTCAACGAAACAGAAACAAACAGGGGGGGAAAAAATCCCAACCACTTTTACAGAACTTTTAGTATAGCCTTTATCTTTTAGAAGACAAAACTATTTTTAGTATATGCTTTATGTTATTATTAATCCGTTAGTGTGAAAAGCTATTCTGCTAGGCATCTAGGGGAGACTGGCTAGACGCACAGGTTTCCATGCATCCCCATTTATTTATAGCACCAAGCATATAGCACTGCCCACCCCAGTCCTCTGAGGTTGTGGTGTTGAAAGGGAAAGCCAAGTTAGCCATAAAGCGGAGAGCAGGAGCTGCAGTCTTGAGCCTTCTTGCACCTGGGCAGGAAGTCTTAACTCCGATTTCACGTTTTCTTTCCATTCTTGTCACGATGTCTTCTTAGATGACGACGGCATCGATCCAGGACTCCAGCCCTTGATGTTTAGAGCACACTCGCGAGCAGGGTCCCTTCAGGAAAGACGGCAGACCCAGGCCATGATCCCGATGAAGAGCTTACACAGAGGAGAGAAGGCCCTCAGCTTCAGCTACCGAAGCAACAGCAGATGGGAGGAGCATGCTGGATGGGGCAGGCGGGACGTCATCCGGCCCAAGCCACTGTTCTACGCAGTAGATGAGGAGTACGAGTCTGGAGAGCAGACCGAGGAGGAGACATCAGCAACCGGGTTCAGATGGATTGCTGAGCACAGACATAGCAGAGAGAACTACAAATCCCATAGTCCTTTGCTCCATAGAAACTAGTTCACTACTCTATGGCCGTTGGGTCGTTCCAGAGTCTCTCTTCTATCACCATAAAACAAAAAATTCTTAGAGTTGAGAATATAATTATTGAGTTTGCATTTTTTGAAGCTTTTGCACACCTATCTATAAAACAGGATGACTTTCCAAACAAACTTAAAGGACGAGCCACATACTTGTCTTGTGCCTTGGTGTGTCACAGAACTTAACTTCTTCTCAGAGTCAGCCATATCTAAGGATTACAGAAATCTACCAAGTTCTCCTGATTTTCTTACAGGCATGAAGGGGGCGGTGCTGGGATTTGGAGACACGCGACAATGGAAGCCATTAGGAAGACTCATTGCTGAAAAAAGAACCAAAGAACAAAGAATTCATCACTCAGAATGCACAGGAACCTTCTGTTACAACCATCTGAAATATGCCATATGTCAAGAACTATGTGTGATTGGTTAGCAATTCCTATTCCTATAGGCTGTGCATACATGTAATTAGCAATCAATTAGAACTGCCAGGGATCTTTGAAGTCATTTGGCTCAGTTCCTAGCGTTTTCAGATTGGGGCACTGACAAAGGTCCCATGGCATGTTGGTCACCTTGCAAACTGAATACATTTGGCTTTAATTCCTTTCGAACGCTTCTCTTTTCAAAGATACAGTAATATACCTCAAATGAGAGGTAAACTTTGTTGCAATATTGTTATATTTAATCAGTGATATTGATAGATGTGATCTACGTTATAGGAGTTCATCTTTGAACAATGATTTATACACTATTTTTATAATCAGAGTGTTAATTTAAAAATAAACGTTAGAAATGTAAGAGCCCCAGTTAATTAGCAATGAAATGAACACAAGGATTTATCTGTGATGTTTTGCCCTGGGGTTTAGTAACTATTCTTCAGATGAGTCTTTCATGGTGATTATTCCAAACCTGACCTTGAACTTCACACTTCAGCTTGGCAATTTTACCAACCACTTTCTCTCTCCTCCTTCCTTACCCTTTTGCTGTCTTCTACCTGGACATCTACAAGTGCATAAACATTTCTGAAATGCTACTTCCCATGCCAGATAGCTAGACCCGTGACATTTGATTTAATAAAAAGCCTTTGACCATTACTGCTTTACCCATCTCCGCCATGTGCATCTGATTGAATCACATACATCTTTGAAGGCCACCAGCAGACACTCCCTCTTGCTACAAATTCCTCTGACTCTCTTATGTTCTAGGTGTCCCTGTATTTCTTCAGGTGGACCAGGAAACTTGCCTGGGAGTTATATGTACACAGGGGCATGTGTGTTTAGTCTTATGACTCAAAGGACAAGGGAGGATACTTCATTGTGCCTTTGGTCCTTTCCCAGCTGTGACTTTTTTCTCATTGTTTTCCCTTTTCACCAGTTTTCCTTTAGTTAGTTGTCACAGCCTTTGCTACCTGCTGATGAGAAGCCAATGGTTTTAAGCTGGAAGGGATATTAGAGAAGGTGTGGTCTTCAGATATTAGTGTTCTCCAGATGTCAAAAAATGATGTCCTGCAATAAGACTCCAAGTCAGCACATGGCCTGCTTTCACTTGGTGGGTAAGGTCTTGTCCTTCAGCACGACCTGTGGATATCAACTCTGACCTCATGACTTTGCTCCCGATTCCCCCTGCGGGAGTGATCTCACCCAGGTTCCTATGGCCGGAGTAGAGATGAAAATCAAAGAAGCCCATTGTTCTTGGGAATCTGAAAGAGAAGGTGTTTTCTAAATCATACAATATCTTTATTTTAATAAAAAACCATGTGCTGTCAAGTGAACATAATAAGCTCAGAGGAGGGAAGAAACACACATAAAATTCTGGGAAGCAGTGATCAAAGGAAGAAAGACCTTTATGCTTTGCAGAGAGGGGGTGAGTGGGTCTTCAAGCAGCAGCTGGAGGTCAGAGGCAGAGAGGGGTCACCAGAATGCACCTGTGCAGAGCTATGTGTACGACCAAGACTTCAGCGGGAGACGATGGCGCCTTCCTTTCTGGACTCCGTCTACGTCTAAGAAGAAATCCAAGTGTCACGGGCTCCTTCCCAGAATAGTTAATCATATCTAAGGATTGCAGGAACCTATCAACTGCTCCTGGTTTCCTTCTGGACATTGATGCCATTTAGAAGAGGGGAGCTGGGATTTAGAGCGATGTAATGGTAGAAGTCTTTAAGAAAACTCATTGCTGAGCAAAGAACCCCATTCTATAGGCAAAGTGCAACCCTAAAGCAAAGAAGAGGTCCAGCATCCAGGTTAGTTGACAGGGGAACATGACACTTGGCTATGATGCAATATTGAGAACAAGAAGACAATGCTCACAGCTGTGCTGCATGCCTGTCCAACCTTGACTTTGTAGATTCTATCTCTTGTCTACAGAGGTCACGTCGGGTACCCTGAGTGTATGCCTGCACCTGAAGATAGTTTTCAAATCTATAAAGACTAGGTTTTTTTTTGCTACATAAACACAGCTATAATAAAGTAGGCATAGTATATAAAGTAGGCCCAGGGAGAAATTAGCTATAATAGTAAATAGAACGAGTGTGATAATGTGTTATCAACAGTCATTTAAGACATGGGAATCACTCATTTCTAGAAATTTCCATTTAGTAATTTGGGTAGCAGTTGGTCATGGGTGATTAAAATTGCAGAAAGTGGAACTTGGGAACAGGGAGGCCCCGTCTACTGTGAAGAGCAAAGATACGAGAGAAACAGAAACAAAAACACAAAGAGTCCTGTTGGTGTGCAAAGCTGTCTGTCTGCTTCCTTTACTCCTTTACTGCCCATTTAAGGAGCTGCCTAGTTTCTTCGAATGCTGGTGAACATCCATAGTAGAAAGATGTTTGGGGTGGCTGGAGTCACCCCAATCATCTGGCCACTGAGTCCTGTAGGCCAACAGTCACACGAGCAGACTTTATTTTACTAGGTGTTATCCTTCTGAGGACATCTGCATTTCGACACCTTGGTTGGCTTTGGATATTGGAGACTGGAGGTGGCTCCAAAGCTGCTCACCAAATGGTAACTGGTCGAGGGCCCTGTGATGCTGCTGAGGCCGGTGGCTCTATCAGTCTGGGAAACTCACTGTAGAACTAGCTGTTTGGACATCCAGTAGGGTTCCCATCAGTGGCAGAACATTATTTTCCATGTTCTCCTTGGTGGCAGCTCATGCTTGGAATGGGTTGAGGGTTAGCAAGTGTCTGGGAATGCTCTGGGTTGTGGGTTTCACTTAGGGAGTTTCTCCAGCAGGTACCAAGCTGTACAGCAGAGGGCGTTTCTTCCTGGGTGTGGACGATCCCTTGGCCTTTGCTTCTCTTCACTGGGAGGGAGAGAAATGAAACGAGAATTCCTATCTAAGGCTTGGCTTCTCGACCACAAGCTGCCAACGTTTCCCACCAGTGGCCCCAAAGAACTTAACATTTTATTTTCACTTTCAACCTAAAAAAAAAAGAAGAAAATAAACAGAAAATAGGAAAACAAAACAAACAAACAAAGAACACAATGGCAACGACAAAGTAGATGCATACCCCCCAAATCCTAACTTCCTCCTATGAGTATTTGTTTTGTTTGTGTGTAACTCTCTGAAAGCGATGTTGTTAGCATGAAGAACACTGGGCATCAGTGGATTCTAAGGTGGAGTGGTCATCTCCTCTCATTTCTTTATTAGTCAACAGTTTTTACTTGAAAGATTTTTCTCTATGCTTGGAATCTTACCTTTCCTCTTCTAATCTAACATGAAGTCATAGTTCGCTGTGCTGTCTTTGTCTACAACCAGAGAAGCACTGGCCATGGAACAGACTCTTTGCCAGCCCAGTGCGGGAAGAGATTTCAGACACGTTATCATCCTTCCCATCCTTACTCCCTTTTTCTCACTGAGGCTGTCTGCTTCTGCACGTTCCTTCTTGTTCTAAGAGGAAGGGCTGGTGATAGCAGCTCACCCTGTGATGGAATTGTCATTCCTTCTTGAGGGATGCCTGCTCAACAGGTGTGCAGGGAGAACTTGAGTCTTCAGCGAGGAAGCTCCTCGAATGTTCTTTACCAACTCAGAAGCTTGCTAAAGTGACATTTAGTAATAAAATGAGTATTATTAATTCAGAACTCAGGCTCTGGAGTCATACATTAGGTAAGTTAATTGCATTCCTAAGCTGGAATCTGCCAATTGATTAAAAGGTGGTCTTATAGAGTGATCTTGAGGATTAAACAGGATAATCTGTGCAATTTTCAGATTATTATCTGTCTTTGTAATAATAAATATATTAATTTGTTGATTATTATTTAGGCTGAGGTACATGGACTTGTAACACAAGACATTCGTCGATATAATGACCCCCAAATGGTGTAAACAACACTTGGCATTTTCTAAGGTGTCCTCTTGTTGGTGTAATGGTGGGTATTAGCTGGCATTGGAGAGGGGTGTGTGACAGCAATGGAGAACACTTAAAACCCATGTCACCATACTGTTTGTCTTGTTCAGAGCCCACTGGTCATGAGCCATACGAGACAGCCTGAGAGTAGAGTCACAATGTTTGGTCAAAGCACAATCTCCCACTTGCTTCTTTGTAGCCAAATTTGGGACAGTTGTCCTGGAACATAATTTTAATCTTTATCTATCTTCAAATGAGTTTATCAATCCCAGTTTCAGCCTGTTGTGCTGGAGGGTCAGTGAACACCAAAATATTACCATCTATCTATCTTATAAATGTAGAGGAAAAGATAAATGTTTTAGCAAGCCACGAACAAAAAAATTTCTATTAGAATAAAAAAAAACAAAAAAATTTCTAATATATTCTATGATGCCTCCAAATCATGCCAAGTAAAATTCAAAAATGTAGAAGCCACCAATTATGTTGATGTTGCTAAAGGGTTTTGTAAATATATTTTAGCCACTAATAAAATAGCTAGTTTCTTGCATGTTTTAGTTTTTTTTTCTGTAAAAACTCTGTCAATGATCTTATTTCTAATCCTCCAAGAAAACCAAGCAGTACCAACAGAAAGCTTCTCTTAAGGCTCTCAGTCACAGCTGTTTTTTCCCCCCAGAGGGGCATTGGCCAAAAGAAATCGATGAGAAGCCCACTAAGTGTGGCTCACTCCTGTGAGTCCCTTGCATCTGTGAATCAATGGGCTAATAAATTCATTTTCTTCCCAGGACTCTGATGCATTTCGAAGCCACAGGTGCTTACATTCTGGAACACGTTAGGGCTAAAAATTTCTACTTTCCTGCCTTCTCCAAGCTAGGATTCCTTTGAGAAAGGACAGGACCAAGACAGTCCCCACTGTGAGCTTCAAGACACAGATACTGTCACAATACTTTCCCATCAGTCTGCCGGCTGCTAACCTGCTGCTAACTGAAGCTAACAAAAAGCTGATCTCCAGCAAAGGAAAGAGAAGGAAGAATAATAATTTTTTTAATATAAGGTTTTTCTGTGTTTTCATTCTCTTGAGCTTCTGGCAACTAGACGCAGAACCAATTAGAAACATTTAAAATAGAGGCTGTATATCCTACTAGCGTCCTCTCCGGCAGCTCGAAGGAAGGAAGGGCCTGCAGAGCTTCATTTATTTTTGCTTCCTTGTAGGAGTTTTTCCAAGTAAACCGGGAACAGGCGAGACCAACTCCGGGTTTCACCGGTGTTCTGTTTCAGGCTGAAGCAGCCCTTGTTTTGAGTTTGTGCTTCCCCTGGATCGCGTTCAGGAGTCAGCAGTATCTAATTGTGTCATCGCTAAAGGGGTTGCATGCCCAGAGAGGGGAGGGAACATGCCGCCAGAGTCCTTAAGCCACAAATGAAACCGCCGTTTAGAAAGAGAGGGGCGTAGGGATAAACATTCTGTCCTCCAAAAAGAGAATATTCTTAGAAGAAACGGGCAGAAAGGGGCTGATCCCAAGGTACACCCACTGTACGAGGAGTCTGAGAGCCTGAGGTTTGATAAACAATGCTTACCATACCCCACCCATGTTCCTGGAGCTGAAGTTCAAGTCTGAGTGTAGACAATGCAGCTTGTATTACTGCAGTTTCTCTCCATGGCAAGTGGCATTTCAGGCAGGGCTCAGCAAACACATCTCAACACTGTTTCCCAAAGGAAATTGAAAACTTAAGAAGAAACTGTATCTATGGTGACCCCAGGTAATTAAATTCTCCCAGGGAGAAGGGACAGATAATAAGATATTGAGGGCTGCCTAGCAGTGGTTAGTTTCAGGATGACTCAGGGGAGGAGTCGAGGGAGAATGGGTCCTATTGTGATACTGTCACAACATTAGGGTAGCAGGCACAGGAAACTCACAGGATGGGAAGATGGCTTTATGATGGAGAAGTTGTTGGCAAGTCTTAGAGTACAGCCTGGTGTTCTGGTTTAGCACCACAGGGCGAGTTCTGCAGGCTTCTGAATTCTCTCCAGGATCACAGAGAAGGCAGTGTACCCTGCAGCAGGTAACATCCTACCATGAACATCAGGTAACATCCTACCTACAGAATGGTGCTCTAGAAGCTATAGTCCCTTCCTCCCCCCAACACAGCTACTTAGAAGACTCCAGAAGCAGAAGATATGAGTCCAGGCACTGACTTCATCACTCTTTGTTTGATAATGACAGATCCCATTAATTGCTCAACTTAGTATCAAGTCACTAAATTGGGGTGTTGGCATCTCCTCCACTGACCTCTTGAAGGGGATCTGAGATTCTAGTGAGGTCAAGAGTTTAGTCAACGCTCAAGTCTAGAGGGAGTCCTTTGTGTGTCTATGAAAGAATGGTGGAAATGCAAGAGTCAACGAGAGGAAGAGTGGGAGTGAAAGATGCCTGAATTGAACCTGCTCTGTGGTGTCATAAGACCTCACACAGACAAGACAGAGCTTGACAGGTGTGCAGTAAATGTCTTAGGTAGGGTTTCTACTGCTGTGACGAGACGGCATGGTCAAAGAGCAACTTGGAGAGGAAAGGCTTTATTTTGTTTACGCTTCCACATTACAGACCATCGCCACAGGAAGTAAGCACAAGAAATCAAACAGGGCAGGAACCTGGAGGCCATGGAGGGGTGCTGCCTACTGGCTTGCTCTCCATAGTTTGCTCAGCCTGCTTTCTTATAGAAGCTAGGGCCACAACCACCCATAGTTACCTAGGCCTTCTAACATCAATCATCAGTCAAGAAAACGTACCACAAGCTTTCCCACAGGCCAATCTGCTGGGGGCATTTTCTCTAAGGTTCCCTCTTCCAAAACAATGCTAGCTTGTGATAAGTTGACTTTAAATTATCCAATGCGTTGAAGCATGACAAAGACTATTAAGGACAATTATGACAGATATAGAGGCCGCAGTGGGATGCTATGAGGAGAAATTGGGCGGCAATGTCACTATAACAAGGACAAGTAGAAATTTATAGAGCAGGTGAAGTGGGGAGGAGGTAACCAAAGGGAAGCCTTAGGACTCCAGGGGATTCTGGCTAAACTGACTTAACAGGATTCTGACTGAAGAAAGGTCAGGTCACCAAATATTTTGTGTAGGGTGAAAGACATGGAGCCCAATGAGACGTGAAAGTTAATCAGATATCAGAGCTGGGGATTCTTGCTAAACTCACTGAGCAAGGTTCTTTTCTAAAGCACATATTGCGTGGCTGTATACAGATTGGTCTAGATGAGAGTTCATGTTTGACCAAGGAAAGAATCTTGGCCATATGTGGGCTGTAGAATCAGAGTATCTAGAGCCTCTTGGAAGATAAGAAAGCATAAAAGTAGAAACATGTCTATACTCTATGAAACAGGAAAAGAAAACATGAACCTCAAATATCAATGAACACTTGTAAAAGGACTGCTAACCCATCAATTAATCAAGGAATTATCATTATGGTTCAAACAATTTGAATGGAAATTCAAAGTATCTCATATATAGGCACTTGGGATTACGGATATGAATTTAGAAGTAGATGAAGAAGTCTTTAGATGGGGAGCAAAGAAATGAGTTGTCTCTTTATCTGAAATAAAGCATTTCTTATCTTTAGGCAAAATTATTTGTAATTCTGTTAGTTTTGTACATTTTATAGAGCTGTCATTAACTGAAAGAAAACGTGTTTTTCCCCCCAAAACTAGTGAAATCCTAAAACAACAGTTGTTGAAGAAATTTAGAATTAATCTAGAAAACTGAGTTGGTGAAAATCTTTTTAGTGTGATGTGAACCAAATTTGTACATCTGCTCAAACCAATGGGTACAGCTTCCGTACTGGCAATCTGGTTTCTCTGACCACATACAGAGCATTGCCTGCAGTTCAAACTCGCCTCTCATTCAAATCTATTTTGTTTTATGTTTTCAATAGACTTGACCTTAAAGCCTCTTCGTCCTGTACCAATACAGCTGGTTCTCACGCCTTCCATTCAGTCACTGTTAACTTTGTCAAAGAATAATACCCTTGGGTTACAACTCAGTTTCCACCCTGCCCCCCCTGTGAGTTGTCATTTTACTTGTAAAGCTACAATCAGTGTTTGAAAGACTGCCTTAGAAGTCAACTTACAAAGCTTTCCTGCAGTGCATACAATGCCTGTCTGCGCTCTATGCACTACCATACAGTTCATGAGCTTCGGGCAAGGGGCTGGAGATTGAAACACACAAAGACACACAGACAGAGGGACACAGATACACAGGTCATCCTTGATGCCAGAATGCCCTCTTTACTGTGTCCAGGAGCAGCTTATATAGGGATAGCCACGCCCCAGCCAAACCCACCAGAAACCACTCTCCTTCCATCAGGAACTCCTGAGGGTCTCGTGCTCAGAGCAGCTGTAGGCACTCAGATCAGGGGAAAACAAGTTGTTTACAAGAAATTCAGGATCTGGAGGCTCACTGCTCACAACACTTTCCCTTTTCATTATGCCAGCTGCTTATTTTGATGTATTATAAATAATGGTTTCGGGAAGAAATTGGCATGGTACCAGATTACAGTCTTGTAACATACAAACTGTGAGATAGTTAACAAATTCCTTTAACCTTTTGCTGTGTAGCAATTTCCTCTGAGATGGGGGCTAACTTAAGCACTCTATCCTGGAGGAGAGAGCTAAGATTCAGGAAGTTCTAAAACGTGTCTCTTAAGACTCAGAAGCAAACAACTCACAAGTCTCAAGCAGACCCTGAACCTTACCAGATTCACAAGGTCCCTCATTCTACAAAGCTATTAAGCCATAAGGATAAATAAGGAATATAAGGTATGTAGGGAGCTCCAGCTGCTGGTCATTAACTATCCTAAGTTAAAGTTTTCAGTGGTGAATCTATCTTTGAGTCATTTCTGCTCTTGTAAGTAACCCCAACAAGCTCATTCATTCACCACGTTGGGCTTAGATGTTATTGTGACTTTGATCTGCTGTCGGTGTTCTATCTACTGTGAATAGATGTTTAGGCTGTGCCTCTCCAAGGAGAGTGCCACACAACACAAACACAAATAGTACCAGAGATGAGCTGGTAGGAGTGACTGAATGACCTTTGAAGTGGGCACTATGGCGCTATGAATTCAACAGCGGCTGCTTTGAGTAATGTTGGGAGTGTCCATGGGGAAGACAACAGGGCTGCCTTTCCCTGTGAGGTATGGGATGGTGTGATTTCTTGTTGTGGTGGTGCTGATTGAGCCTCCTTGTGGGTATCTTGGTGCACAGCTACAGCTGAGATGCCTAAGCAGGAAGTTTCCACATAGGAGAACCCTAAAATGACCATCTTCAGCACTTGACACGGGGGTCTCGTTCTTCCTTGGTGAGTAGCGGACTCTTCAGAAGTATGGGGATGCTCCCCCACAAGAGCTGATGAATGGAAGAATGTACTATAACCTGTGGAGGTAATGTGTCTGACGCATGATCATAACCAGCCTGCGGTGTCAGCTGTGTAGCTGCTTCTGTAGGTGGCAACCCATTCAGCTAAGGCTCCATTGACTTCTCAGAAAGAACTCATTCTCCCTACCCCCAGAGAGTTTTATATACAAGTATGCTGTATTTATGTGATTTTCATTTCTTTCTTTCCCCTCCAGTGCCTACCATACCTTCTCTTTTCCTGTAATCTCTCTCTCTCTCTCTCTCTCTCTCTCTCTCTCTCTCTCTCTCTCTCTCTCTCTCCTCTCTCTCTCCTCTCTCTCTCTCTCTCCTCTCTCTCTTCTCCTCCTCTCTCTCCTCTCTCTCTCTCTCTCTCTCTCTCTGTGTGTGTGTGTATGTATGTGTATATACAATCTTTTGAGACCATTTAGTGCTGCTGTACTTATGTATATGTGGTTAGAGCTGACCACTTATAGGAATGGGGGTTCATCCATGAAGTACTTACTTGTTTAAGGGAGGAATTACGATGGAAAGAGAGCTTGTGGTTGCTAGTCTCTACATTAGCTTCTTGTCTTAGTTACTTTACTAAGTAACGTATGCTATGATAGAACACCAAGGCCAAAGGAGAAGAAAGGGTTTGTTAAAGCTTACATCTTATTGTCCATAATGAAGAAAAGTCAATGCAGGAACTTAAGGCAGGAACTAAATGTTTACTGAAATTTACATTTACAGAATTGTTTACTGTCTTGCTCCACATCGCTTGCTTTCCTATATACCCTAGGACAACCTGCCCAGGAATGACACAGCCCACATTGAGCTAGATCCTCCCACATTATTATTAATTAATAAAATGCTCTACAGACTTGCATATAGGTAATCTGACAGAGGCATTTCCTCAAGTGAGGCTCTCTCTTCCCAGATGCATCTAGATTGTTTCAGGCTGACAAAAAAATATACAAACAAACAAACAAACAAAAACAACCAGGAAACCTCTTATTAGGAAGAAGTGTAAAAAGGAAAAGGTGAGAAGTTGAGATTGAGTCACTTCTGATTGCTGGGATGGGGGCTTAAAGTAAAGAACATGCAACAACACAACTTGTGTCTAGTTAAAGAGCCCTTCTCAGGATCCAAAAGTTGGCGTCACGGGAAGAGCCAGCAAACAGAGCAAGTTAAAGGTGATAAAGAACCTCCCCGCCCTCCAGGTCTGACCTCTGATACAGAGGAAGGGATGATGCATGATTCAGCATGTAGATGGGGAGCTTACAAATGTCCCAGTGCAAGAGACCACCACAGTCAGGGAGTTTCCTGTCTCTCAACTACTTAAAAGTAGAGACGCAATTTTAAGAAAGCAACAAAAGTTCCTGTGATAGCCTTACTCAAGTAGTATTTCTTATCATTCATTCAGAAATAGTGAGACATTCATTATTGATCATTCAGAATCACTAAAGAAACATTCTACTTAGAAAGGGTGAAGACAATATTAGAATATCAAGAGTGGAGAGTGTTGAGATACCCTGTTGAGATCAACAAAGAAAGGGTGAAAAGTGTTGGAGAAACAGCACTCTGAAGGAGCTCAGAAGTCTGCGTGTACACTTTATTCTGTCTCGTCGCCACGGCACACATCTCTTCCCAGACACACCCATTCGAAGGGCTCAGTTGTTGGTCCTTGAGTCACCAAACTTATGGTTCAAGGCGGGTTCTGAGAGGGCTCAGCTCGCGCCTGCTTGATGTTTAGTCAGCAGATGGCACAAAATCAGAGCTGTACACCTCAGGATGTTAAAACAGCATTTTCTTCTATAGTTGTCACAGCCTTGTCTGAGGATTCTAGGTATGATTTTGTGTATCTTCTCCACAACGTTCTTAATAATTCCATGTAGTGTTCCTTTCACTCATATCCAAGTGCCTCGCGTGGCTCAGGCAGCAAGGTTGCTAGCAACATTTTCTGAAGCCATTGTAGAACCCTTTCCTATGGAGTCCCATTCAAACCTGGAAGTTTTTCGTGTTGCCTCCTAACTAGATGACGGTTCTACACCCACGTACAAGGCAAACCATCTCCAAGCTCCCAAAGTTCTACACTCGAGCTTGTCTCCTGGTCTTGTACTGGTGAGAAGTGGGAGAATCAAGCTTCCCCTTCCTCTTTATTTCATTATGCTAAGTCTTTGAACTGAAAAACACTTCACTGATTTATTAAGGGCCTCAGCTTTGAATTTCTCAACTACTTTTTGCATGCAGCATATTATTAACAGGACCTTAAAATAATTGAGAGTAAGCTCAGGTAGGCTTGTGAGTATGGTGTGATTATATGTCAAATTTATGTGGCCCAAGTAACAGGCACCTTCTGGATATATTGCAAGAGAAAGATGAAAGATAAACATAGTACATATTAGCATACTACTCCAACACTATGTTAACATAGCCTTCTGTTTTACTTTCTATTTATCTTTTCTGTTATTTTTCTCTTTTTTTTCTGCGATAAGATGTGAAAGGGAGGAGATGTTTGATAGCAATCATAAATAGAAATGAAATTAGCTGTGGATCATTTTTTTTTTTTTTTTTGGTTTTTCGAGACAGGGTTTCTCTGTGGCTTTGGAGCCTGTCCTGGAACTAGCTCTTGTAGACCAGGATGGTCTCGAACTCACAGAGATCCGCCTGCCTCTGCCTCCCGAGTGCTGGGATTAAAGGCGTGCGCCACCACCGCCCGGCAGCTGTGGATCATTTTATAAACACCTGCTATCCGCTTAAATTAGTCCATTTCTAGTTTAAGAACTTTTATTGTGAATCCCTGTTTATATGGGATGGTTGATTAATATGTAGATAAAATAATCTCATCTGTTTTCTTCTTTGTTAATGGGGTAAACATTGAAATAATGAACTAGATTTATAATATCCAACTATTCTTGCATTCCTGAAACAAATCTAACTTTGGTAGGTTTTAGTTTTACCTACACTACACTATACTTTTGGCTGTCTGTTTGATTCCTTCTTTGATTTGTTATTGTATGATACTGTCTTCAAATCCCTATAAAATATTCATTATATGCACGCGTGCACGCGCGAGCACACACACACACACACATATATTACACACACACATATTTATTCATATAAAGCAGGCAGCCAAAGATGAGGTCATAATCTTGCCCTCAATTACAGTTGCTTAAATTCAGTGTCTGTCTCAAACTACACTAGAACTCTCTCTCTCTCTCTCTCTCTCTCTCTCTCTCTCTCTCTCTCTCTCTCTCTCTCTCTCTCATTAATTCGGCTTCTGATTCATGTAGTCAAAGTGAATCATTTCTCCTCTATATAGCAATAGGACATTCAGTGATGTTTTGTTACATAACACTTCCTGTCTAGCATGTCTAATGTATTTAAAGACTATTTTTGTAAAAACAAAACTTCATAATGCATAAAACTAAATATAAATTCAGTACACATCTTGCTCGTTCTGTGCCTTCTTTTTTATAAGGGCTTGTTACTCATGGGTGCTTGTTGCTGGCCTGAGTTCCCTTTCTCTGCCTGCCTGAGTTCAATGATACTGACCTGCCTCCCTCAGCAAATTTAAAGTAATTAATAGTATTTGTGATAAAACTGCACATGGCCATTGTAATACTGCAATGAATATAAGTCCAAGCTAGCTTCACCACAGGTGTGCAGGAGGGGCCACTGTTCAGCCAGAACCTTGGACTGGCACCTGTATTCCTCTGTACAGTTACCCGAGTCTATCAGTAAAGTAATTGGCAGAATAAATGCCAAAATTACTCGCCTCCTGCCTAGCTCTTACTGACTGGTCAGTCGTCAGCCAGAAGGCCATGCCCCCATTGTCATGGTGCCTCATGGCCAGGGCAGGGGGAAGGTAGAACATCTTGGGGAGTGTGCTTAGCTTTGATGAGTAGCAGTTATGGGTTGGAATTCAGGCAGCAGTAAGCAATTAACTGAAGAGTGTTCTAATTTTTTACTGTAGTGAAACAGTAAGCTTCAGTGAGAAACATTCAAGGACAAACTCTTTTGGAAATCCCTGCAAGGTTAATTTCCTATTTTGCTGATTTCAGGAGTTCACAGTGTACTTAGGCTGAAGTTGGCTATTTTGAAACACTTCTTCAAGTGAACCAAACTCAGACATCATACAAAGTCTACATGGTGTTTTCAACCTTTCCAAACTTCTTCTTCCATCTTTTTTTTGGTAGCACGTCTCTCTCTCTCTCTCTCTCTCTCTCTCTCTCTCTCTCTCTCTCTCTCTCTCTCTGCTTGCTTTTTCTCACATAGTGCGTGCTCACTGTGGCCTATTGAACCACTTGAATAAGGCTATTAGAGCTCAAGAAAGTTGAATGTTATCACTCAATTGCAAGCTTTCCCCAATAGGAATTGGTGAATTTAAAAAAAAAAATCTGCAGAATTCTTGCTTTAATTGTTCCTATGTCACTCGATTGATGACAAACTCCCATAATTTTCTGGGAACCAAGTCAGACCCTTCATGGTTTTCCTCTGACCACAAAGACCATGGTGATAGAAGAATAAAATTTTAAATTTTTCAAATTTGAAAGGTTTTGGTAACAAAATGCAGAAAAGTATGTTTTTCTTTAACATAGCATTGATAATTTATTCAAAAATATAACTACTATCATAACAACAATAAACCTTATTTTGAAACATTTTTAATAGTTATTGCTTGTTTATGTATATGTCTGTGTGCTTACATGCATTTTATGAAGCCAGAGGGCATCAGGCCTCTCAGAACTGGAGTTACAAGTGGTAGTGACCCCCGAGTGGATGCTGGGAACTGATCCTGTGCCCTCTGCTGGAGCAGTAGACACTCTTCAGAGTGTTCAGTCTTCTCTCCAGTCCCCAGTCTGTATTGCTTCCCTACCTATGTGACAAATCCCAGGTAGTTCAGGAGGTGGGTTTAATGGCTATTGTTAGGGTCTGATAAAAAAAAAAAAAAGCCCCCAAAGACAACCCGACAGCCAGATATGCAATAACAAGAGCGTTTTATTGATTCCGACGTTGGGGTGGCAAAAGAGTGACCCCCAAAAAAGGTCACAAGCTCCTTTTAAGCAGAGTTAGGGGAATTCCAGAGAGGGGAGATTAATCTGGGCTTGATTGGTGGGAGAAAAGTTAGTATGGGTACTGATTGGTGGGAAGTTCTAGTGGTTAGGGACCGTCTAGCAGCAAGGGTAGGGAAAGTATCTTTACCCTGCAGAAGTCTGGGGGCATCTGCTGAGCTAGCAGATAGGTTTTTGGGGGGCTTGTTGATCCAGCAGAAAGGCTTGTGGGGGTGCTTGCTGGTGGTCGCTCGTAAGTTGTGGTTTTGTGAGACCTGCTTGCTCAGCTCTGTCCCACTCTAGTGAAGTGAAACTCAGGTCTGGTCTCTGTGAGGGCTCTGGTCTGCTGACCCCCGCCCTCCAGCCTTTTCAATTATTTAATGAATAAATAAACTAGAGACCAGGGAGGTTGCTCCCTGCTCAAGGGCACCAAGCAGACGTATTGTTACCTTTCTCTTTCGGCGCTAAAACACCATGCTCAAAAGCACTTTAGAGAAGGGAGAGTTTATTATAGTTTACTATAGGGATTATAGGTGCAGAGGGAGGTTTCGTTATAGTGGAGAGGCACGGCAGCAGGCAGTCTGAGTAGAAAGATGAAAGATCACGTGGTCCTGTGAAAATACAAAGCATTGGGAACGAACTGTGTGTAAGGTGAAGTCTGAATTCTCAAAGCCTGTATCACAGTGTTCTGTACAGCATACTGTTTTGTAAAGGTGCATTTAACTATGTTTTGGGAACGGAGCTGTATCCCACTAATTTCATAGATCTGCTCAGGAAGAAAAGTTCCAGAGCCCACCCCTAATGATGTAGTTCCTCCAGCCCCGCCCCTAATGATGCAGTTCCTCCAGTTTCACCCCTAGTGATATATTTCCTCAAGCCCCGCCCCTAATGATGTACTTCCTCCAGAGTCGTACCATCTCCACGAGCTGAGGACCAAGCACTCAAATACCTGAAGATTTCTCACTCGACCAACACTTCTGATGCAGCAGACTGAGGACGGGGTGCAGGAAAGCAGGCCATTTGAGCTCCTGGGTAGTTTGGTTAGGGCTCCAAGCTTGGTTGACTGGGGTCATGTTCCTCTGCATATCATACTGCTAATACACAAAACTCATATCCTCATATAGTTCTGCCCTGTTGCTGACCATCACCCAAACTCTACTTTTCAAAGACATCTATGGTGTAAGTCTTTGCTCCCAGTAGACTCTTCCTTTCAACTGCCTTGCCATTCAGAATACAGGACACTTAATACCTGGCCTGTCTCTCATGCCGGGCTCGTAATTATTCACTTCTGGCCACAGGGAGGTGTTGCAGAAGATGACAGCAAGGATCAGAAGGGGGAATGATTGTTTAATGCATCATGGGAAACTTGTTCAGCTGTTAGCGAAGGATCTTGCTTGTATGTACCAATGAGTCAGACCCAAATAGCTCTCTGGTTGGCCCCAGCGCCTTCATTGACTAAATTTCCACATTATCAGAATAGCTGTGAAAGTTGGGCTCAAGTGCTCAGATGAAGCCCTGAGAGAAGAGTCATCGTTCAAGAAAACATTATCAATACTAAGAGCAGAGAAAATTACATGAGCATTAAGAGTCAGGAAACAAGAATCCACATGTTTGTTCTAATTTTACTCTAGACTGTGAATGTGATGGTTCCCTTCTCCAGTCCCTGTAAACAGTGAACTGTCATCTGGAGTAATAAATCAAATTAATCCTCTCTCCCCAAAGCTGCTTTTGGTCGCGGTATTTTATCGCCACAGAAATGAAACCAGGTCAAATGCTTCTTCTGTGAATGTATTAGGTGTTTATACTTCATCGTTGAGAACTGTCTACTCATCCCAAGTGTCCATTTATGGATTAGATTATTTCTTCACTCTGTTTACCGTTTGATTTCTGTATATATTCTTGAATGTATCTCCTGTTGGATAACTATCTAGCAGAGTCATTCTCCCATTATCAAAAGTGCCTCCTCACTCTGGAAATAGCTTCCGTTTCTGTGCAGAAGCTTTTGAATTTCATGTAATCCCATCTGTCAGCTATTGATAGAATTCCCTGAGTTATTGGACTCCAGAAAGTCATTGCCTATGCCTGTGCTTTCAAGTGTGCCTAGTTTCCTCTAGTGGTTTCAATGTTCTACGTCTTACATTAAGATCTATGATTAATTTTGATAAATTTTTTTTCGGTATGAGAGTCAGGAAGACAAAGAAAAACTTGCTCATAAAATAAAGAAAATTGGTAATAAAAGAAGAAAATGAAAACAAGGGGTTTTTAATAAAACGAAGTAGAAACAATGCTAAAAATGCAGTAAAAAAAACAGGAAGCTGCTTTTTAAAAAAGCCATGAACTAGAGAACATTTCTTTCACTGATTTCACGGGCATTGGAGCCTCTAAAGCAAGGCGGAGGAGTCAGGTTCCAGCTAAAGTCTATTGCAGTTCTTCTGAGTGCTGTTGTTGGGGACTGAGCATTGAGACAGTCAAGGCTATGTTGTTACAATGAGGACTACAGTTACTATAGAAGTCTTGCTTCTCTGTGCACGCAGGACCACTGATGGCCTTGTGAGCTTTGTCATCTTGGGCTGGGCAGGTGGCCACTCTCTTCAAAAACACACAGCCTGTACAAATGTCTACATTAAGAGGTATCTATTAAACTCATTGGAAAGCAGCTGAAGCAAAAAGAACTGCCAGCTTTGCACTGCAAGAGGAGGCCTAAAGGAGATGGGCATTCTGCCCAATGGTCTTGGCAATTTCAGACTCAGCCCAGTAGGAAGCATCCAGCAGAGGGAGGATGCTGAGGATGCAGAGACAGCCACTGGTCATGGCCTTAGAATTTGTAGCTCCCATGGCACTCCACAGGCAATGTAGCTGCCTCCACTCCACAGAGCAGGAGGTTACTCATCACCACCCCCTCCACAATTCCCACTGCCAAGACATCTCAGCAGGTCTCCATCTGCCTCTCCTTTCTCTGGGTTTGGCTCGTTTAGCTGTCTCCACAGAAACTGTGGTAGGGTGCTCCTGGGCTGGCTGGCCTGTGATTGCTCCTTGTTTGACAATCTCCAGAGCATCCCCAACCGGAACATGCATACGTGGATAGAAATGATCCTACACATAAAATAAAATAACCTTTAAAAATCACAAGTCTATTTTAATTGCTTAAATGCCTACCTTGAATTGGGATTGTGGGGTGATCTCTTGTCTCTGTTGAGAATGCCAAATCATTTGGATATATAAAGGAGCAAAGAAAGCACCTGGCTCTAGCATTTTGAGACACAAGAAACAACAAAGCGGATTTTGTTTTGTTCTCTGATACTGGCCTGCATTGAAGGCAGCTGTAGCTTTTTCCTAGTGCAAGGTCTGGTGGTATGCTGTCACCAAGGCTGTCTGGGTGACCCCGTGGTTGTGGATTAGGGTTGCCTTCTCCCTGGAGAGCCAGACCAGATTGGTACTTTGTTCTGAGTTGGCTTTTATTTCCCTGTGTATTTCGGCTCTTCTGTCACTTTTTTCTTAATTCCCAATGTTCTTCGATTCCTTTTCCCTCATTCCATTCATTCCTTTGTTGGGTTGCCTCTTCTGTTCTCCCGTGCTCCCCTGGGCAAACTTCTTAGCTGCCATCCTACACTAGATGTCCCAAAGTTCTTTAACATTCGAAAACTTCTCCACTCCAAAAGGAGTCAAGGAAATACAAAGGAAATTAATCATCTGGTTCAGCTGTTTCCCATGTAATTATTCTTAGAGTTCAAGAATTCACTTGTGAGTTCAAGACTGCCCGATAACATCCTCTGTAAAAACTGTATTGAAAAGTCAGTCCAAATACACGGGGCACCATCATCATTTCCTTAATGAATGAACACCTTTCAGTAGCTGAAAAATTTTAAACCAAATACATAAATATTGGCATTAATATCTTTGAAACAAGAAGTCTACCCAGGTTTGCGCCTTTATATATCCAAATGATTTGGCATTCTCAACAGAGACAAGAGATCACTCCACAATTCTAATTCAAGGTAGGGATTTAAGGAATTGAAATAGACTCATGGTTTTTAAAGGTTATTTTATTTTATGTGTAGTATTGTTTCTATCCATGTATGCATGTGCACAAGACTCATGTGTGATTTCTACGGACCAGAAGAGGGTAGCAGATCCCCTAGTGTGGAAGGTCCTTCTGTCTATGTGTTGCTTTTATTGGTTATTGAAAATGAACTGCTTTGAGCCTATGGCAGAGAATAACAGAACTACACAGGGAAAGCTAGGCTGTATGCTGGGAGAAAGAAGGGCAGAGTCAGAGAGAAGCCATGGAGCCACCAGAGACAGATGCTGGGAACTTTATGCAGTAAGCCACAACCATGTGGTGATATACAGATTAATAGAAATGGGTTAAATTAATATAAGAGTTAGCCAATAAGAAACTAAAACTAATGGTCCAAGCAGTGATTTAATTAATATAGTTTTGTGTGATTATTTCGGGTATAAGCTAGTCAGGCAGCCTGGAACCAACAAGTGGTCCTCCCTCCCACAAGCCCCTGGAACCAGAGGTACAGATGATTGTGAACCACAATGTGGGTGCTGGGAACCACACCCTACCCCAACCCCAAGTCCTCTGGAAGAGCATAAAGTACTCCAAACTGCTGAGTTACCTCTCCAGCTCCAGACCCATGATTTTAAAGTGGGTTATCTTAGTGGGTTAATGGTAGCAGTGGGAATTTTAATAAATGTTGTGTTTACTGACAGTCTAGGGCATATTTTAATTGGGAAGATTCTGACATATTTATCAATCTCTAAGAGTCAGTTTGAAATGTTACAAGAAACTGTAACATTGTGTAACATTCACAAGTTGTAGATGTTCATCTACTTAGGAAAGTTAACTCTTTTGTTTTCTTTTCGTGAGTTAGAGTCTTGCTATGGAGCCCAAGCTGGCCTCAAACTGACTACGCTGTGATTTTACCTCTCAAGTCTAGGACACACACAGGCCTGTGCTACCATACCCACTAACTAGTTTACCGCTTTACTGAAGCTAGTACATAAAGTAGAATGAAACCACTTCAAATGTGCAGTTGGAGTCTTTTCCAGGAATAGCAATATTTGGCATGTAGGTGTGAAACTAGGAGAGACTGGACTACTTTCCCTCCACAATGCACTGTGCTGCCAGTGTTCAATAGATGTGGTATTCAGTACATCGCATGAGATTTTCAGCACTGCAAAAGGGGTCTTTGTGTTGGATGATATTTCCTAACTCATGTAAGTGTTCTGGGAACATTTAATACAGGCGAGGCTTGAGTTATGATGCTTACATGTGTTAACTTCGCTTACATATGTTAATGTGTGTTGCATGATATTGGCAACTGAAAAGACCAAACAATGGGAGTAGAAGAAGGAAAACTCCAGCTCAAAGGCACAGAAAATATATTCAACAAAATCATAGAAGAAAACTTTCCCAACCTAAATGATATCCCTATGAAGGTACAAGAAGCATACAGAACACCAAATAAATTAGATAAAAAAAATCTCCTCAACATATAATAATCAAAACACAAAACATACAGAATAAAGAAAGAATATTAAGAGCTACAAAGGAAAAAGATCAAGTAACATATAAAGATAAATGTATCAGAATTACACCCAACTTCTCAATGGAAACCATGAAAGCCAGAAGGTACTGGATAGAAGTGCTACAGACATTTAGAGGCCATGAATGCCAAGACTACTATACCCAGCAAAGCTTTCATTCACCATCGATGAAAAAAAGATATCCCATGACAAAAACAGATTTAAACAATATGTAGCCACAAACCCAGCCTTACAGAAAGTGCTATAAGGAAAACCCCAACCCAAGGAAGCTAACTGCACCCACAAAAATACAGGCATTTGATAACCCCCCCCCACCAGCATAACCCAAAGAGGGGAAACACACAAACACTACTACCAAAAAATAACTGGAATTAACAACCACTTTTCATTAATATCACTTAATATCAATAGATTCAATTCACCTATAAAAGACACAGGCTGAGAGAATGGATACAAAGAGAGGATCCAGCCTTCTGCTGTATACAAGAAACACACCTCAACCTCAAAGACAGACACTACCTCAGAGTCAAGGGTTAGTAAAAGATTTTCCAATCAAACGGACCTATGAAACAAGCAAGTGTAGCTATCCTAATATCTAACAAGGTTGATTTCAAACTAAAATCAGTCAAAAGGGAGGGAGAAGGACACTATATACTCATAACAGGAACAATTCATCAAGACGTAGTCTCAATACTGAACATCTATGCCCCTAATACAAGAACACCCAAATAAAAATAATTCCTAAAGTCAGTTAGTGGTGGTAGGTGTCTTGAATCCCAGCACTTGGGAAGCAGAGGCAGGTGGATCTCTGTGGTTTGGATTCCAGCCTGATCAACAGAGTGAGTTTCAGGACAGCCAATGCTATACAGAGAAACCCTGTTTTGAAAACCAGAAACAAAACAAAACAAAACAAAAATCTTAAAATGACTGATAAACTGTACAAGAACTATGTAATTTTTAAAGTAGAGCTGAAAACTTCATAGACTTTTAGCATGTGCAAGTTTAACTGGGGTCGCTGACTTTTAAAGACATGGGAAACTTCTCTATACATGGTTTTTCCCTTGTGAAAGACACACAGTTAAGCAGAACCTATCTCCTGCTAAGGTTCCTGTCTATCCGACTTTCTATTTGCCTGTTTCATATCCTCCTAGACAAGGCCTTCAAGCCTGGGCCTGGCAACATGGGAATTTGAATAGAATCACTGGTGACAGATGTCTAAAGACCACGAAGAGTTATAGCTGGGCATGTGGTGGCAGCGGCTTCAGAGAGAGCCAGAGCAGCCATTGGGAGTCATCAGACAGTTTTCAAAGGACAAGGAAGCCGTGTCTACAACTTGAAGAACACCAACTCTAAATCTAAGAACATGCTGCACCCTTCTACCTGAGGACTCCAGGGCCTAGTGTTTGGTCTCGTTATCATCTGTGATATGGAATTAGGACTCAGGGCATATTTGTCTCTGAAAGCCCATGTGACTAGTGTTTCTGAGATTAACTTTTGTCAGCCTTTGCTCTTGGGGTTTTGTCTTTCCCTGAGGGCAAATTCCCTGGCACCGCCGTCCACTCCTGTTCCACGTGGTGCTTTAGCTGGCACAAGAACTGAGGTTGAAATAGGAGATTGGCTTTATGGGTGAGGTTCCTGTTTGTTCAAAGCCACCTCCTATCTTTCCCCTCTGAAGCCACCAAAGAAAACTCTGGAAATCCCGAAGTGACCCTTAATTAGCTCAGAGCGGGAGGAGGTACAGAGTAGCAAAAATAGAAGGGCCTTGCTTGGACTTCTTTTCTGTGTAATGTATAGTGTCATCAGGGAAGAGAGGCTTTACGGACAAATCAGCCTGCTGAGCTCAAGCTAGAGGGCCAGGTGTTGAACATGAAATTTTTTTAGTTCTCATTTCTTGCTTCTCAGGGTGTGCAGTCATCAGCTTCAAATGGCTTTTTCTTCCTTTCTATTGGGTCTGGGAAAACCATAGAAGAGCTGATGTTTTCTATGACATAGCCTTACTTTTCTGTATGCCCCTCCATAGACACCTTTGCCCACTTACTCTGTCAAAACATGTTCCTAGGGATCTTCAGAATAAACCCTTGTGGCCTCAGAAGTTCTTCAAACACTATCATCTGAACAATCTTTATTTTGAGAAAAGGGTTTTCAGTCACCAAAGTGGTAGAAAGGACTTTTAGGTGTGAGAGGGACTCTCCCGCCGTCTCAAGGGGATTTCTTCCTAAAAGAAAAAAAGGGGAAATGTACAAAGAGCAGTATATAGATATAGACCAAAACAAAGACCGGCCAGAACTGGCATTTTAACTGAATTCAAACCAAAGGGGGACAACCATTTTGATTCCAAGCAGTTGACATGAAAATTGAACAGGAACTCTCATCAGATGACTCTTCCAGAGGCAACATGATTTTCCTGCACACTGTCAGACTGCCTGCTTTCCTTTGGAGGGCTTTCAATTGAATCAGTTGAGCAAACAGAAAGATTAAAGGCTATCGTGGAGATATACTCCATATTTTCTTAACAATAAGGTATTATTCATTCCTACTGTTGCTATGACACATGCCATGGCCAAAAGTAATTTAGGGGAAGAAAGGTTTTATTTCAGCTTAGACTTCCAAGCCACAATCCATGACAAAGGAAAGTCAGGAAAGGAATTCAAAGCAGGAACCTGAGGCAGAAACCATGGAGGGACACTGTTGGTGGCTCTGTCTCTTCCTGGGTCTTAGTATTATGCTCATGTAGTCTCTTAAACAGCCCATGTCCGCTTATCCAAGGAAGGACAAGGATGGTACCTCTCATGATGGGCTGGCCCTTCTGCATCAAGACAGCTCCACCCCACGCCACCCCCAGAAATTCCAACATGTCAGTGTAATCTGGAAAATCCCTTTGTTGAGACTCCAATCCCTTGTCAGGTGATACTAGGTTGTGTCAAGCTGATAACTGAAGCTGTCTAGGACTCAGGGCTAATCACGTGTAAAATAAGTCAGACCTGCTTGTCCTGACACTTCACAATACTCACCCATCATTGGGCATTGGTCACAGCTAGAGGATTTGTTACGATTTTTGCACTTTAATGCTTTTCCTCTAAATAAGCCAACATGTCTGTGTTGAAGCTCTGATGCCCATATTTTGAAAAATATACACAGGATTTGCTATAGGCAAACCAGAGAGTTTTACTTTAACTTAATTTTCATTTAACATGACTAGATTTTGTTGAAAGGCTTTCTCTTTCAATGTCTCCTCTGTTGTGAGTACCTCCAGTCTTTCTCCATCCCTTGTTTGCCTAGACTCTTCCCAGGGAAGCAATGCTCTGTTGACCCCTGTTTCCTGGATGCCCAGTTGATGCCTCCCCAAGGCAGATGATGGTCCTGTGAAAAGTACATTCTCATTACAGCTTTAGTTCTGCAAGGATACATTTTATACCTTATAAATCAACCCATTAAAAATAATTTACTAGCTGGGTGGTGGTGGCGCATGCCTTTAATCCCAGCACTCGGGAGGCAGAGGCAGGCGGATCTCTGTGAGTTCGAGGCCAGCCTGGTCTTCAAGAGCCAGTTCCAGGACAGGCACCAAAGCTACAGAGAAACATTGTCTCAAAACAAACAAAAAATTTACTCGAAGAAAATAAAGTCTGTTTTTAATCTGTATCATTTACTATGAACAAGGATGACCCTGTTGTTTCTTGCTTACACTTTTTTTATTTTCTTTTGTGTGTGTGTGTGTGTGTGTGTATGTGTGTGTGTGATCTGTGTATGTGTATGTTCCTATGTTCCCGTGTGTGCCTATGTGCATGCAGGCATGTGTACATATGTGGAGGTTAAATGTCTCTTCCTCAGGCATTCTCTACTCCTTCTTTTCTTTTCTTTTAACATCAGAGTCTCACTATGTTGCCTCAGTTGCCGGAAACCCTCTATGTAGACCAGAATGGCCAGGAGCTCCTTATTATTTATTTTTAGTATTATTTATTATTTGCTTGCTCCACCTTATTTTTTGAGACAGGATCTCTTAATGAGCCTGTGAACCTGCATCTCACTGATCCAGCTGGCCAGGCTGGCCAGTGCTTCCTGGAGATAGCCTGAATCTACACCCTGGCACGAGAGTAGCTGATGTGTGTGTCACCACGCCCAGCTCTAAACACGGGTGGGTGCTGTGGATCAGAATGCAGGTCCGCATCCTGCATGGTAAGCCTTTACCCACTAACCCTTCTCCATAGACCACATTTTAATTTCCTTTTAGTTAAACTACCTTTTATATAATTAGTCTATATAATGGAAAACATTTCAGCCATACCCAAAGGCACAAGTGGGCTGGAGCATTGGCTTGGTTTCTCTAAGTACTTGCTGCTAATCCAGAGGACTGGCATTTGGTTCCCAGCCCCTGCCTCTGACTGCTCACCACTGCTGTAACTTCAGCTCTAAGATCCCATGTCCTCTTCTGACCTCTGTGGATACTGCATTCTTGTATACACACACACACACACACACACACACACACACACACACACACTTTTTAAAAAATCTTTTTTAAAAAGCAACCATCACCGCAGGCTCTTGCACACTAAACAAATGAAAGAATCTTTTAAGCAACATTAGTCTTCATCCTGCGGATAGAATTCTCGAAGTGTAAAGCTCCCATCTGTGGAAAGAGGTGCCCTTTCACTTAAGAAGGAAGTTGTACAGTCAGGTCATTCACCTACACTTGTAATGAGAAGCATGACTGTGCTGGATAGTGACTTCCCTGTCGCAATCAGCACTGGTTATCAATTGTAAACCAGGGTGGGGAGGCAGAGACAGTTTCTGTTCTGGGCCAAACCTCTGAGAGGGAGGTCATTTATCTCAGTGGAAGCCAAGGTTAATCAAACTCCCTTTCATTCCATTTGCTTAGTTAATCAGGCAAAAGAAGTCAGCCACTGAAAATGTAGTTTCAGCTCTATTGACATTAAACTCATTCTCATGACCCATGGATAATTGCTGGCAGCATTAGCCTGGAACTGCTCCATTTCCTTAAAAGGAATCACCAACGTGCTCTATATCCAGCCCATGTAATTTGTTTTGAAACCAAATGATACTTCCACTTGTCAAGCATTTCCTTGACACGTACTTTCAAAAACCATCCATGAAACTCCATTTTCGGTGCTGGAATCCAAGCGATGACCATGGCTGAAGATACTATAGAGTAATGGGTCTTGATCATGGCTGCAGATTTGGCTCTGTGGGAGAATCAAAGGGTGTGTTGTCAACCGCTGTCCACTTGCTCCTCGGTGTTGGGTTGCATTGGTTGAGATTGGTATTTTCAACGCATCCCCAAACATTGGCTGAGAAACAACTACAGCTCTGGGGAAGATAACAGGTAGGCTTTGACCACTGATGGCTACAGGGAATCAGTTCCCAAAGATTACCAACAACATGGTAGTTCATTTCTCAAACATGAGATTTATAATGACTTATTATTCTTCTACACGGTTCTTTGGAAAAATCCCTGTGAAGCATTTAGAGATATGGAGAGGATTCAAGTGACCCAAGTCAGTCAGATATAGTTTTCCTGGTTTTGGAGGCTGTGGGCCTCTATCCCATGATTCACCTTAATCTCCTGAGTTCGGGGATGACAAGTGCTGACATGTTCAGCTCTGAGGTTTGTTTGAGATTCCCACAGACTCTGCTAATGTCTTCTTCCACATTTAGCGTACAGAGTCTGAATAGGACATTAATAGTTTTGCCAATGATCTCTCCTGTACATTTGTTTTAGGATGTTTAACCCTCTCTTCTTTTTCTTTCCCTCCTCTTCTCAGTACCCTTCAGACTGCCTCCTCCACGTACGTCCTCATCCCTACTGCCTGGTAGTGGTGTTTCATGAGATGCAATAGATGGTTGTTGACTGAATACATGGCTCCATTGCTTGGCTGGCTGGGTAGACTGTTAGTAGTAATAGTGCCACAGTGACCCCTGTTGATGAAACCAGAAAGTGCAATGTGTAGACTGATTTAATGGCCGTGATATTCACATGGAAATATGAGCTCTGGCCAACCTAGAGCTCAGTAGGAAAGGTCGTTAAAGGTAGGTCAGCATTGGGAAAGGAGAAGAAACAGCACCGCTGGTCTCTCTGTATGACAGTGCAGCTCAGCATGTTTCCCTGTCTTGAGTTCTTTTCTTCCTGTGATCATACTCAGGGCCCAAGCATTAGTTCAGGATCTTACTCGCTTGCTGTGATTCAAATAATTCAACGTTATGCTGCATGTTGATTTGGGTTACGACAGTTAGCACACTCTATATCTTGATCATTTATTTTGCATGTGTGCATTTTCAGGTGTCCTTTTATATGTAGTGTGTGTGTGCATGTGAGTGTGCGTGTGAGTGTGCGTGTACGTGCGTGTGCATGCGTGTGAGTGCATTTGGGGCTAGAGCTTGACATGAGGTGTTCTCTATGGGTCTCCACTTTTGCAGGCAGTCTCTCATAGAACTTAGAGCTCACACACCAGGGATCTTAATTGTCTTGACCCCTCTAGCACCGGGACTACAGGTATGCATCCAGAGTTTTGCAGGGGTCTTGGAGGGTTTGATCTCAGGAATTCATAATTTCATATCAAGCCCTTTAGTAAGTGAGCCATCTCCTCAGCCGTTTACTCTATGTGTGAACAAAAAGGGGCACTGTGATATCTTAGAATTCTAAGCTTATTATTATTATTATTATTATTATTATTATCATCATCATCATCATCATCATCATCATCATCATCATCATCATAGTATTGGTGTTATTAGTATTTACTAGTTGTAGACTGATGGATGGAGTCATTAATGGGGTTCCCATATCTCCAACTTTCTTTGTTTCCCCACATAATCACATGGCTAGAAATGAAGGTGCCTGCCTTTGATTGCATATTATAATTATTTTAGAAATGAGTGTAAGAAGGCTTGATTCTATGAGGGGAGAAAAGAGAGAGGTCATCACATCATAAACTCCAATTCTAGAGATGACTGAGGAATGGAGAGCCTTGAGATGCTTCAAACTCAGCCTTCAACCTTTGCACCAACTGAACTGCTTAACTTTCTGCACAATTAACTTGATTTCCAGGCTGCACTACACACAGAACATCCCACGTGGGCTGTGATCCTGTTTACCCATTGCACAAGGAAATACAAAATTGCTTATCTGCATACCGATAAATCTTAAAAGAGAAGGAAAAAGAAAACCAGGAGCTGAGATACTCCTTTCAATAGAGATGTCATCTTAATACTAATGCTATCTAAACAAAATGAGGGTGACTTGAGAGTTGGTAGTAGAGTACCTAGAAAGGGGAGCCTTAGGAAGTGTCCCCTGAATTCAAACCTGCTTTCCTCTGAGTGAGGAATGAAAACACACTGGCCCTCCCTTCCCTGTCCTTGGTTGGGCTTTGTGAACAACACCAGCTTGTGCTGTGATCCTCCGAGCAGCAAGTCTCGGACCTCGAGCTGCAAACCATTGTAGATGGAATTCAAAACACTCGCTTCCAGATCAAATTACCAAGCTATTTTTGTAAGACTGCAGGCTTTGTCTGTTTATTTTTCTTACACACCTTCTCCCTGAAACTTTTAAAGAGTGCTAAAAATGATACAGAACCAAAGAAGATAACAAAAATAAAGCAGAAGCCCCAGGAGGAAGGAAATCAAGAAAGTAGAGGCAGAGGAGAGGCTATGAATGCCTGCAGCCACGGAACCTGTGTGAGCCCTTGCCTTCTCCTGAGCCTCACCTGTGACTTTAAACCAAGATGTAAATAAGCTGTTTAAGTGTTACATAGGTGAGCACAAGGCCAATCGAGTCGTACAGATGGTAACAGACTTCTGGAGTTAAGGCTGGACACTTTGTGGTTAGAATAAAAACATACATTTCCTAGGAATTTCCCTTCGCTTGCTCTTCCTGACGAGCGCCCGGCTAAAATCGAATCTCAGCTCAAAAAGGGACACGGGCTTACTCAGCACAGCAGTTCCTTGTTTGTCTGGGATTCAGGTAACTGGGCACCCGTGTTTGCATTGGCGGGGCTTGCAACGGAGGAAAGCGCAGCATGGAGGGTCCGCCGCCCAAACTGCACAGGGTTCCAGGTCTGAGCCAAGCGAGGGACACCGTGAAAGGGCAGCTGTGGACCAGGGCCCAGGTTGGCATTTTCAGTATTTACAGTCTAAAAAAACAAGAGCATAAACAACACACTTGAAGCACACTCAGAAATGGATGTGTTTGAGGAGAGTCTAACCCTAGAACTGTTGTGTGCATTGACTGGGCTGACTGGTCTTGCTGATCATCTACACAGTAGTTGGGAAACAATGGTGGTTTGGCTTGCTCACTTGTTATATGTTCTATGTCAAATATCTTAAAATGGGATTTCTAGGGGCTGGTGCATGGCTCAGGGGATAAAGAGCTTGCTGTACAAGCTCGAGGACCTGAGTTCACATCCCCCCATCCCAGAATTGGTATGAAGACAAACAGATACCAGGGGCTTGGTGAGGCTAGCCCAGCCAGCTAAAGAGCTCCAAGATCAATAAAAAGTGTACCTCAAAAAGAAAAGGGAGTGGGGGTAGAGAAGATATCTAGAAGACAAGCTCTGACTGACCTGCGCTCATGCAGGCACAGGCCAAGGACACTTGCAAATGTGTGCACACGCGTGTACAAACACACAGACACACATGTACATATGTGCACATGTGCACACGAGTAAATATGTGACAATGAAGTTCACACAGCTCTGCCATGTTCAGCTACTTAGTGCTCCCAGCATGTTCTAAAGCTACAGCCTCCTCCCCCTTGTTTCTGCTCCCAGCACACTCTAAAGCTACAGCACCTCCCTCCCCCTTGTTTCTCACTGCTGTTTGGTTCACCTCAGATATCAAAATTTGCAGAAATCAAATGCCTCACTGGAGATGTTTGACTTCCGTTTCCTGTCTAGATGAATCATTCCTATCTGGTTAAATGTTGACATGAAAAATAGCGTGTTTAGGTTGATTTGTTTTCAAGTATTAAGTATGAGATAATTAACTACTTGAACACATAGTCAAGATAGGGACTAAATTTCCTCTTTTATCACTTTCAATTCAACATTTTCCCTATATGGGGCTGGAGATCAGAGCCAGGTGCCCATCCCACACTCTCATGTGTAATAAGCACATACTCTAGCTTCATGCCCAGCTCTCAATAAATATTCTTTGAGCTAACTTTTTGAAACCTGATTTTTTTCAAACTTTGCATCTTTGACAATAATGTTGATTTTCAATGTATTAGACTTCAAAATTAATCCTGGTTTGGTAGTCAAAAAATCCGTAGAATTCACAAATCAAAAAGCCACACATGAAATTCTTATCATGTCATAAATCATGACCAGAGTTTATCTGACAAGATCTCTTTTGGGAAATCCTTGGGTTTTGTCCTCTTTTGTACAGACAGTGCTCTTCAGATCCGTTGGAAAGGAATCATTGCAATATTATAGGGAGAACAGCCTGGAAGGTAAGTTATGGGCTCAAGGAGTGTTTTCAGGGTAGTGGGTATTGTGTTGAGAGACAGTCTCAATATGTAGCCTCAGCTGACCGGGAACGCATCCTCCTCCTCCCTCAGCCTCTCCAAGTCCAGCATACGCTTAGGAGAACTTATCATAAGTCTCTCAAATAAATCATACCACTGATAGGAAAAATCATAGAATAGAGACTTTACTTTCCGGTACCCTTACTGACAATATTTACTATATATATATTTTAATCTCTGCCTGTTTAATGGACAAAACAAGCAAACAAAAATTTCATGTCTGTCTTAGTAATTGGAAACCCATGAGTTAGGAAGGAGTTGTGTGCTGTGGCGCATCCATCCCGTGCTCAGATCCTTCTTCCCAGAGCCACTTGTTTCTCCCGAGTGGCTCTACGAGTACCACGGGCAAGGAGGCATGGTTCAAATTTCTCTAACAGGAACAGCAAAGTCCAAGTCTTCCCACTTCCCCTTTGACAAAACGAGGAGGAGGTCGGTGTAGCTTACCTTGTGGTACTTAGGCCCCTCCTGTGCACTGTGGCCTTTGAGAGAGGTCCAAGAAGAGGTCTTGGGTTGGGGTCACAGCAGTAGCAGCTTGAGGGCTGTGCTGTTCCTGCCCAGGGCTACAGAGCTCAGTGGCCATTCTGATTGGAAGCATGAACAGTTAATGTTCTGAACCTCACTTAACTCCTCGTGTGCTCAGTCAGAACTGTTTGCAAAAGTAAATGTCTTCCTTCTGCCTGCAACCACGGACACTGCACAATTAAGTCGAGGGTCCATATGGTATGCCTGTTAATAGTGAAGCCTATCAACAGTGACTTGATATAGTGTATGAAGGCAATCTAACAACCAAGTATTCATGTCACTTGGGGTCAGCTGGGGTAGGCTGAACTAAACTCCAGCATGGAGTTAGGTGGCTATGTCCCTGGGATTCTCATTATCCATATACGTCCTTTACATTAATTTAACTCATCAATTAGGACAGTACGCTGCAGTGTACGCATCCCTTGCTCAGACCCTTCTGCCAGGGCTCACTTGCTGCTTTTGAATGGCTTCACTGACTGCCATAGCATGAAAGGTACAGACCAAGACAGCTGAACCATTTGGTGAACCCAGGAATGTTCCTCCCATGGTATGGATGAAGCACAAGGGAACTGTCAGAAATATGCAGTCGGTCAAGTCCTAGAGACCGACAAAGGAGCTTTCTGACTTCATGGTCAAAACCAGAATTACAAGGCATGACCTGCCACCGTGAGGAACTTTTGCACAGTAACTTGACCAATGGCAAGGGGAGGTGAAGAATGAGTAAAGGGAGGTAATTGATGGAATCTGTTTGGTGTGTGCAAAAGTAATGTTCATAAATGCATTTTCAACAGTGTATGAAAGAAACAGATACAATGGCTATATGTCTTCCCTTTCTCTCACCAGCCAGTTTTTCAGATTCCCATTTTGCCTTAAAAAGCTTCATTGATTTATGAATGAATTAATTTATTTAGTATCTATTTATAGGGGTTTGATAGCTACGTGATAAAGGCCTTGGCTTGTGTGAATGAAGCCTAGGGGTTGAACTCATCAGTACAACAGAAACAACCAAATCTACATGTTTGCTATGTGGTAGATGTTCTGCCAAGGTACAGAGTTACAATGGTGACCAAGAGAGACCATGTTTCTACAGTAAAGAAGTGGACATAGACAACTGAACAGGAAATGTCAATCCAATGAGGGGTTATACAATACCCTTGGAAAGACATTTTACCAGACTCATTGTAAAAGGGAAGGTGTTTGAGAAAATGTCAATTGGGTGTGAGCTAAAACAGTAAATGAATGCTAGGCTATCCTAAAATCTCCTCTGCCAATGATAGTGATCCGTGACTCTTCAATTTATCCTCCAGAAAATTTTTAGGACAAGGGCAGAAAACAGCCACATTCTTCATCAATATATCATAATATTCTTTCCCTTCGGAAAGTGTTATGCCCAGCTCATGGAGTCCCCCAAAAACCAACTAGGTGACTGAGTAGTCGGTCCTGTATGTAAAAGCAAAGAGCCTTTATTCTTATTCAAGTTCAAACTTATACTCTCCATGTGTCCAATATATTGGCGTTATCAGAGAGCCCCAAGTTCAGCTGAAGTGGGGGGTTTTATAATAGCAGAGGTTGGGGTGAGGGATTGCTAATTTGAGAACCCCTGATTGGCTGACATTGTCTACGGGTCGCTTGTGAAAAGCGAAGGGTGTGTGGTGGAAAGTGACCTTATCTCCAATGGTTGGAAGGTGAGGAATTTCCTTTGGATGGTCTGTTCCTGGGTGGTGCCTGAGTAGTCTCAGCTTGTGCTCTTTCTTGCAACCAGGTGTTGCCTTAGGGTAAACTACTGAGACTCTGGCCTCTGTTGAGCTTGTCCTGGCTGGATCCTACAGAAAGCAGTTGAGCCGTACATATATAGTCTATATCACCCTCAGCACTACTGTCTTCCAAGCTCCTACTAGAATGGCCAATTAAGCACTCAAATTATTTCCTAATCCAAGGTCCCAAAGTCTACATTCCACCAAGGAGTAATGAGGTTGGTCCTGTCACAGCGGTCCCCCGCTCCTGTTACTACTAACTGCTGTCTTCATTACTATTCTACTGCTGTGAAGAGACACTGTGACCAAGGCAACTCTTATTAAAACAACAAACAAACATTGAATTGAGAGCTTGCTTATAGTTTTAGAGGATTAGTCCACAAACATCATAACAGGAAGTGAACAGGCATGGCTCTAGAGAAGTAGCTGAGAGCTTTGCATCCCTGACCCACAGGCAACAGGCAGAAATAGAGAGATACGGAGCCTGAAATGGGTTTTTGAAACTTTAAAGCCTACCCACAGTGACACAATTCTTTCACCAAGGCCACAGCTGCTTCAACAAGCCCACACTTTCTAATCTTCTCTAAATAGTTCATCAACTAGGGACTAAGCCAAAAATATATGAGATTACGGGATGGGCATTCCCATTCAAACCACCACAGAGGCTTGGGCTGGTGCAGAGAAAATGACCATCAGAAAGAATTCCAAGAGTACATGTCTTCTTTGGCTTGTATCCTACTGTCAAAGATTAGACTAGCAATCACAACCATCTTCAGCTTAGCAGATTTTTTTCCACACCACAATTATACATTAGTGAAGGAGAATATTCAGTTTTGACAATTGCCTAGCAACCTTGTCTGTATGAAGTATCTGTGGGATGAGGGGAAAGAGATTCAAAGGCAGCTCCATGTAACATGCCAGCACTTAGAAGTCAAGCAGCTGATGAAGAACCAATAAAAGAGTGAGAAGGAACACACAGCAAACAAAAAAGACCTCAGAGACGTTGTGTTTTAGATGCCATGTAAAAGGAACACTCCATACACAAAAGAAGGAATGATTATTAGGCCTTCTTAAGAGTCAGGTATATGGGCTTTGACTTAAAAGCAGGCAAGACTGAGGTCTTTGAGAGGTGTGAGGTTCATGGAGCAGTAGATGTAAAATCCTGGTGAAAAGGTCTTACGAGAATAGTTGAGGAACCGGTGGTATAGTGGGACCAGCCAGGTACTATATATAAGAAAGAAAATGAGACAGGAGCTGGTGGAAATGATGAGTCAAAGAAGGATAAAACTTCAGGGATCTGGTGACAGAACCACATACTTACATAGTGATGGAAATGACCCAATCAAACAGAAAGAAATAATGGCATAGAGAAGGAACACAAAAATTGTGGCCATACTTTTCTGTTGGATGAGAGGGTAGTATCCAATGAATGGGCTGGCAGAGGGACTGGGCTTGGCTAGGAGCACCTTAATGACAGGAAAAGTCACAGACACCAGCTGGTACTAGGTGACAACATGTGCGATGATGAGGTCTTGATAAAGTTTCTGTGTCCTTGCTTCTCCATTCAGAAGGAGGGGGACCAAGCAAAGGAAAGCCAAGGATCTGAGCAGAAAGTTGAATGTGGGAGATATTTTTTTCAAAGAACATGGAAGAGGAAACGACTTGGGAAATAAGATGTGGTGGCTATTCTGGGTATCAACTTGACTACATCTGCAATGAACTAAAACTTAAAACTAGAGGGCACACCTGTGAGGGATCTTTGCTTCATTTGAAATAGGAATATCTACTTCTAATGTGACTCTTTGAGGTAGGAAGGCATGCCTTTAATCTGGGTCTTGAAGTAAGAAGGCACACCTTTGATCCAGATCATTTGAGCTAGGAAAACCTGCCTCTACTCTGGAAGCCTACATGAGGACGTGGAAGAAGGAAGTTTTTGCTCTCTGCCTGCTTACTCTCATCTCACTACCAGTCCATTCTTTCACTGGCTTAAGAGCCACTTCATTAGGATTTCAGAAGACCCACAGAGATGTCCATCCTCATGGACTGAACAACTACTGGCTTCTTGGACTTTCTGTTCACAGCCAGCCATCGTTGGATTATCTGGACTGCAGCCTGTAAGTCATTCTAATAAATACCCAGCCCCCAGTCTCTCCCTACGTTCTGTTACTCTAGACAATCTCAGCTAATACATAAGTCTTGAGTCAAAACAGAATTCAGAGTCTCTTGAGACTCATCACTGTGGTGTTAAAAGACCAAGCCTGTCTAACTGTGCTTTCTGAATCTATAATCATTCACATAGGACAATCACAGAGTGAACAGAGATCTGATTTAGCCTTTGTGGTTTCAGCAGGCATATAGGGTAAAGCAAGAAGGGTGACTTCTTGTAGAAAAGAGTGGAATAGACGTGGGCTGTGACATCCAAGCCAGATAGGGAAGAACGAGGATCAGTAGACGTGAGTACCAGAGTAATCCGCATGGGGATTTGAAGACAAAAAAAATGAGGATTCAAGAATGGGCTATTTAACTTTTGAATGTATTTATTTTTGAATTTATATTAATGGTTCCTTTGATTTATAGGGGAAACGCTGTAAGGATTTAAGATAATTAACTTGTAAGCTCCACCCATCCTTTGACAGATATCACAAATAGGCCGTGTGAAAGAGCGAAGCTTATTTCCTTAGCTATCACCATCAATACTACATGTGTCAAGCTAATTGATGATAAAAATTCATTTTTTTGAAGATAATGAAAATTCCAATGCAGTATTAAGATGTCTGAGGTCAATGTTTAAGCACACTTTCATTTAAATCAGTGGAACTCTCCCGAGGGTCACGAGTCAGTAATCACACTGCTCCTATGAAGGGATGGGCAGCAGGCTCGGGAGAATCCCTGGAAGCTTGTGGTCCAGCTAGCCTGGCATGCATGATGGGATTACAGACACATGCTTCGGGGGATGCAGACTTAGGACTTCACACTTAAAATACGTGAGGACCCGAGTTTGAATTCCAGCACTCATGTAAAAAGCCAGGCATGGCTGCAGATGCTTGTGAACCCAGCACTGAAAAGCTAAGACAGACACAGCCCCTCCCCCCCCCCAAGAGCTCACTGGCTGCCTGAGTACTAAAGAGGACAAGTTCCCTGTTCCCAGAGAGATCCCGGCTCGTGACAATAAGGCTGAAGGCAAAGAGGTGTCCTGTTCTGATCTCTTCATATGCACACATGGGTGGGCAAACCTGCATGTTCATATCCATGCACCACACACAGAAGCAACATATAACACACTAACGTACAATATATACACACAGCACACATGTATACTACATATACACCATATACACAGCACACACACATACACACACACACACACACACACACACACTCATACAGAATTTAATTTCAGTTCTACCAGAGCAGATTTAGGATCAGTTTGGGTTTTAAATTACTTTAGGTGTAAGTTTTAGAGTAAATCCGTGTCTACTCAAATGCACATCTAGTGACCAGAGAGCTTCGGCACAGTCGCTAAGCTCAGGAGTTAACAGCTCAGTGCGCCAGGAATTCTGTGCAGTCCTTGAAGTTAGGAGTCAGCAGAAAGGGCTTCCAACAACACTTTATAAGGAGCACACCACCGGAGCTATCAAAGGGCCGCCTGGAAGACGTCACACAGCGCTGGGGACACTGTTTTCCCAGATGCTTTTGTTTAGTGGTAACATCCCATCACCGCCGTGGGGGAGGGGTGAGAGCCAGGTGATCCGGGCTTGAGATGGAGCCAAACAAACCACTGAAATAGAAAGGGCTCCGAAGCCTTTTTGGGTTTTGGTGGCACTCTCAGGGGACTGTGGCCATCTCCACACTCCTTGCAGCAGAGCCAAAGAGGGAAAGGCAGTCATGTATGTCTGTCCTGATGAACAGAAGCTGATGAACAGGGACTTCAACCACACCCGTCACATAAAGCAAACTCCATACACGTGACTGGAAAAGGAAAAAGACTGGGAAAAGAGGGTGGGGCTTTCCTTTATCGGTGAGGGCTGGCATACACTTGTGTGAATCATACATTTTGAGACACACACACACACATATATACATACATATATGTTTACAAACACACATATATATACATATATACACATACACACATACACACACACACACACACACACAGAGAGAGAGAGAGAGAGAGAGAGAGAGAGAGAGAGAGAGAGAGAGAGAGAGAGAGAGAGAGAGAGAGAGAGAGAGAGAGAGGAAGAAGAAACAGATATAGGAACATAGAAACAAACATAGACACAGAGAGAGAGAGAGAGAGAGAGAGGGAGAGAGAGAGAGGAAGAAGAAACAGATATAGGAACATAGAAACAGACATAGACACAGAGAGAGGAGAGAGGGGAGAGAGAGAAAGAGAGAGAGAGGGAGAGAGGAGAGAGGGGAAGAAGAGAAACAGATATAGGAACATAGAAACAGACATAGACACACACACACACACACAGAGAGAGAGAGAGAGAGAGAGGGAGGGAGAGGGAGAGGGAGAGAGAGAGGGAGAGGGAAACAGAAACAGAGACACACACAAAGAGACAGGGACAGACAAATGGCAATACACAGAAACAGGTATAACTGACAAAGAGACATATAGAGAGATAAGAACACAGAGAGAGAGACACACACACAGAGAGAGAGACACACACAGAGAGAAGGATGCAGACAGACCCATACACCCACACACACACACACACACACACACACACACACACAAGTGCTCCTGCTCTCAGGCCAGGCCTGCATTCTCTGCAGGGCAGCCAGTCAGGCAGAGCTTTTACTGACATGGGCATCTGCTGCCCTTTGGTCTGAGACACCCACACCCCTGCTGGCCCTTAGGGAAAGCAGCCTCGGTAAGCAGGTTGCAGGACTAAGCCTGGGTGGAAACCCAGCTCAGTTGCAGAGAAAAAGCCCAGCAACAAAGGTCAGCCTAGATATGAATCTCTACATCGGCCAGTGAAGAAGCAGGAAAACCAGACAACAATGTCAGCATGGGCCTCCCAGTTTTCTCATCCTGGACAGTGCCCCTTGTGAATCTTTAAGCAATGAAGTCACCTGTCTGTTGACACGTGAATCAAGTAACCCTAATGGAATGGCTATTTAAATTCTTTTTTTTCTTTCTTAAATCACTTGCAACTCAGCTCTCTCTCGCCTTTGCTGTCTCTGGTGGAGAGCCTATATTTAGTGTGCTCCTGTGTGACTCCCATCCCTGCGACTCTCTGATTTGGTGTAAGTTCCTAACAGTCACCTTTCAATCCATGTACTTATTTCTTTGGCAGGTCTCTCTCTGTGTGTATTAATTTGTTTGTTTGTTTTAAATACATTAGGGAACCTGAACACAGGGCTCCATATGCCTAGTACCACGGAGATACTGAGGTAGGCTCCTAATCCTTCCCATTTGCATTTTTGCAAAAGAGGGAAAGGAAATTCAGATGATCCCTTAATTAGTCATGGAAACTGCCATTGGCTTTCAGAAGTTTCGTGTCTGTCTCTTGTCCTCCTGCTTCTTCTTCCTTCTCTCTTATGGCTTGTTTTCTCTCTCTCTCTCTCTCTCTCTCTCTCTCTCTCTGTCTCTCTCTCTCTCTCTGTCTCTCTCTCTCTCTCTCTCTCTCACACACACACACACACACACTTCAATTTGAAGCCATGAATGAGCTAAATAATTCTACCCAATTAATATATATATATTAATATATCCGGCCCTGCCTACTTGTCGTTGATGTTGACATAAATATTTGCATTGCCATGACCTTCCCTCACCCAAACCAGGAAGCGTGCTTACTTTTCATTGTAACCTACACTCAATCTGATTGGACAGTTTTACTCTGTTCTCAGCTGGTCTGAAGACTCTGATTAATCTTAGATTCTCTCTATCACTGATGTCATTGCTATGGTCCCAGAGAGCAGAGAGAGATTTAGATATCTAGGACGACAAGGAAGCTTGACCCGGATGGAAACAGTGTCTGCTTACCTTCGCAATGGTTGCTGGGCTCCATCCACAAGAATAAATTGTGTGGCTACATTAAAATCTCCTTAAACGACTGATGTGGCTCACTGCCTGACTTAATCATAGTCGTTGTCTGTGAAGACAGCCAAGATAGACGGAATATTTTGGCTTGAAAACACTGTGTATGTCCAGCTCAAGGACCAAGCTTGCTTCCTCTTAGCAAAGTGTGTCTGTAGTACAGTGTGGTCCTGGTCATGTAAGAACCGGTTCTTAAGGCCTGTTTCTTCCGTCATTGACATCAAACAAAGCTGTAGAACCAGTTCTTCTCTTAGGCTGCAACAAGAAAACAAAAGCCCGCTTCTATAAGCTTTTTTTTATAGGATTATGTAAGTCCCTCCTAAGCAGACCCGCATTCTTCTCTGAGTACCCGATCTACTTCTTATCCATTTCTATAACCCGTGACTCACGATTCCCAGTCTCTTCCTCATAATTTGAGAACCTGATGTCATCTCCTGTTCTTCAAGGCACCTGAGTGTTTTCTCCTGGGATGAATTCATACTCTGGGAAGTTGGAAACTACTGCCTTGGGCTTGAGCCTTGACCCGAGAGGTCATGAATGAGACAATGGTCCATTTAAAGGTGGGTTTCTAGTTAGATACAATAACATAAAATCTTCACATGTATTTTGGGAGATTTGTGAAATAAAGTGCAGGGGCAGATCACTCTGTGTGTGTGTGTGTGTGTGTGTGTGTGTGTGTGTGTGTGTGGTGTTCCCAAGTAATTGGATATAGGGAATACAAAGAAACCATCTATTCAGTGTTTCCACTGAAGTACCTAAGAGCAAACAAAAGATGAGTAATAGACACCAAGCAGGTAAAACTCTCCCTCACCTGCTGCAGAGTTGAAGACAGTTGGAAAAGCATCAAAGTAGCCAGATTCTAAATGGTTCAGTTCTGGAGTAGAGTGTTGGTTTGGGTCAACCCAAGCACCTTGTTCTTAGATCCTTCTTCCTTGTCTTCCAGAACTCCTGGGGCTCCCTTGGTTCAAGCAGAATGTCCAGGCCTGCCTGTGACTCAGATTGTGACAAGAGTCCAGCAGTGAAGACTTGGGACACAGAAATGCCAGGTCCCCTGCTCTCCTGAGCCCTCACCATTGCAGCTGGGTTTTCTTTTTCTCTCAGTTTTCATTGTTTTTCTCAAATATACTCTAACCTCTTTTCCTATGCTACGGCTCCTTCCTTTTTCAAAAGAAAAAGCAACTGAAGCCAAGAACTGTCCTCTACACAGAAGACTAGGCACTTGTTTGCGTCTAGATTCGTAGTTTTCTTTCTGTCTGTCCCAACAGGAGAGTCTGGGTTCCTACAACATAGTATTTCAGTCTTCGCTTGAGCTTTGCATCTCGTTCTCCTGGGTCTCAGGGAGAGCCTCCCTCTCCTGATTTCTTCCTTACCTTTTTTTTTTTTTTTTTTTGGTTTTTCGAGACAGGGTTTCTCTGTGGCTTTGGAGCCTGGTCTTGTAGACCAGGCTGGTCTTGAACTCACAGAGATCCTCCTGCCTCTGCCTCCCGAGTGCTGGGATTAAAGGCGTGCGCCACCACCGCCCGGCCTTCTTCCTTACCTTTTGGCATCCAGTCCTTCCCTCCCCACTGGCATCCAGCCTCCTTCACTGAAGACCTGCAATGACTTGGAACACACCTCCTAAAGTCTTGAGCAAATATTTCTCCCAAGATACTTAGGTGTCTAACAAGTTTCTGGGAAGATGTTCAAGATCACTGTTAACCAGAGGAGTGTAAATCCAAAACACAAAGAGAGATCAGCTTGTACTCACTAGGATTAGCATTGAGAGCCAAGCCAAACATTAAAAGAAAAGAAGTGTTTACAAAGACATGGGGAAACGGTGATCTTTGTAAACAACAGAAATGTGAAACGGTGCAATCACCATAGAAAAACCATATGAAATATTTTTTTCAAGCAATTAGAAATAAAGCTATCCTATTGCCTGGATATGGAAATCAGAATCTGAAATATTTTTAAAATCTTTTAACTTTTTAAAATTGAAATTAAAATCTTTCATTTTTTACTTTTTAAGAATTTATTTCTATTTTTGAATGACAGCTACAGAAGTCTGTCTATATGGGGTATGTGCACACGCTGGTGCAGGTGCCCAAAGAGGGCATCAGAACCCCTGGAGCTGGAATTACAGGTGGCTAGGAGCTGTTCCATGCGACTGTGGGAAACTGGGCTCAGGTTCTCTGCGGGAGCAATATGCACTCTTCACTGCTGTGCCGGCTCACTAGACCTTGAACTACTACTGTTCTTACATGCAGTGCTATTCACAATCGCCAGAATGATGAGAAAACAACCCACATGGCCATTGAAGGGTGGACATATTTTAAAATACAGATATGCACACATATATGTTTGTGCATATATTTCTCTCTCTATATATAAAGATATAATGAAATACTGCTTAGCCTTTTAGGCTTGAGAAAAGAAACAGTGCAATATGCAACTACAAGGATAAACGTTGAAGACACAGGGAATGAAATAAGCCAGGCACAGAAGAGCCGGGGCATGTTCCGTCTGAATGGGGCGTCTAATGCAGTTCAACTTTTAGACACATGAGTGAGGTGTGGTCACAATTACACAGAAGGAACAGGCTTCGACACTTGTATAACAGTCCCTAAAGTTAGAAAAATGGCACCGTCAAAGGGCTAAGAGGATATAGCATATTCCAAGTGCTCTTGCCACAACAAAATAAAATTTAACAGGACAGTTTCCCTCCCACAGTTCCAATGTCATCTGTTCTTCTAATTTTTATTTCTTTAAATGCAAGTCTGCGTATTTGATTTCTCTAAACAAAAAGCAAAAACAAGAAAACCAACCAAACAAAAACTTTGACATCGTACTTGGGGATCTCTCTCTCACGCACAACATACAAGCAAGTTCCAAGTCTTCTCATGATGCCGATTTTCCTTGGGAGCTGCTTCCATCTCTGCTCCCTACAGTGCTGCCCCTGGAAGTTCCATCCCATCTCTGTGATCCATCCTGTAACAGTGTCCCTGCCTTTCATGTCTCCCTTCTATGATCATCCTCCCACTCTGTGACGTGAGTAATCTGTAGACTCAAAGTCTATGGTTCGTGTGGGACTTGGTCTTCTCAATGCACATATTAAGTGTGCTGTGTGGTTATAAATGATAACATTTATGCAGATCAACCATGAAAGAGAGCAAACAGGGAAAAATGAAAGACAAAATGTACAGCCTGAAGAGAAAAGCAGTGCCCAGAAAGGTGATGTTGGAGTCAAGTCCTGTGCTCAAGGAGGTAAAAAGTTTAAAGAAAGGCCTGATGTAAAACAGAATAAAGAGAATAGTAATCTCAGGGCAAGACTCCATCCAGATAATCCTGCAACCTGTCAAAGAAAAAGGCCAGAGGGATTTCCTAGGTCTAGGAAAGTTTATGCAAATGCAATTCAAGGGGGAGGCCGGGTTCCTGCCCCAGCAAGCAGAGGAACTTGGCAGTTTCCACCACTTGGTTCTAGCTTGAAAGGACTAAAGCAGCTGTGGAATCTTCCTCCAAAGGACTAAAGTAATTGTGGAATCTTCCTCCACTGTTAAGGAAATCTACTGAAGCCAGAAGTGAGGCAGGAGAGTCCGTGCACTCAGTATGCGCTAACTCTTACTAGAAGTCTATTATGATTTTAGTTCTCAAGAGCAAGATTTGCCTGATATATCTTTATAGTTCACACAGGAAATGAATACTCACCGCACAGTAGGTTCTAAACGTATTATATTTGGAGTTATATGACTAAATTGAGGGAAGAACGGGCAGGTGACAAACAGGTGAATGGCAAACAAAGCACAATGTGGAAAGGTATACATCAGTGCTATTGTTCTTCAAGTTTTAAGGTCCATGATACGAAGCCTATGAGTTCAGGTGCTGTAGGACACGGCACGTTGCAGGTTTTATCTGGTGGTTCTTCCTTTCCAATGAGGAGCCCCCAGAAACACACAAGAAATCCTCTTTCCTGACCTGTTCCAGGTGATCCTAACTCAGTTCAACCTTCACAAACACACTTTTGAGAGTGAACTCAAAGAGCTCACACTTCAAGTTTAAGTTAACGAGCAAGTAGAAAGAAGACAGAAATGTTGAAATGAAGACTGGTGTGTGTGTGTGTGTGTGTGTGTGTGTGTGTGTGTTCCTGAGGATTGAACCCACAGCCTTATTTGTGCTAGGCAAGCTCTCTACATTGAGTGGCAACTCCAACATTTATTTCCTTTTAACTTATTGTTTCCAGATATAATCTCACTAAATTGCCCAGATTATTCAATTTGTAATCTGAGGTGATGTATGCTGTGAATAGGTTTTATTGCCATCGGTTAATAAAGAAGTTGCTTTCTGCCAATGACGTAACAGAGTAAAGCCAGACTAAAAGAGATATATAGAGAGAGTACACAGAGTCAGGGAGAAGCCATGTAGCCACCCACAGGAGACAGATGCCTCCCCCAGAACCCACTGGGAACTTCCGGATAAGCCACATCTACCTGGCGATATATGGATTAATAGAAATGGGTTAATTTAAGATATAAGAGTTAGCCGGAAATAAACTTAAGCTGTTGGCCAAACAGTATTGCAATTAATACAGATTTCTGTGTGATTATTTCAGGAGTCTGTGCAGCCGGGAAACAAACAAGCAGCCTCCCCCAACATATACCTGCAATTACAGTCTACACTACCAGGCTTCAGAGACTAATGTGTTTGAAATTTTATAGTCTCTATTCCCTATTACGAGGATTGGCAAGTTATTTTTGTTGTTGTTGTTGTTGTTGCTGTAACACAATGCCACAGAATTGACAAAGAACAGGTTATTATTCTACAGACTAGAATCGACAAAGAACAGGTTATTATTCTTGTTACATCAAAGCACGGCAGAGGGCAACAACGGCGAGATAGAACATGCGTGCCTGGCAGAACGCACCTTCCACAAAGCCCACTCGTGAGGCAAACCACTGATGCCTCTTTCTATAAATGAACCACCTATTACTGGCAGGGGAGCCCTCCTGATCTAATCACCGACCCAATATCTCACCCGTCTTAACTGCTGACCTGTATGTGGGGTCTCCAGATCATGAATTTCTGAGGACCGCAAACTATAGCAGTAGATTTAGTCGTGTCTCTGATGTGATATTGGTTGGTTCAATTCTAGGCTGTGGCAGAGTACACATCTGTCAAGATGACCTTTATTTGCCACTTTTAGAAACAATGCTTATCATGAGCCCTTGAAGCGTTTCCTCAACTGTCGAAAGACACAAAGAGGCTTTAAACTGCAGAAGCCAGACAAATAGAGAGAGACTTAATATTTCGTGAGTTGATAAGTGGTGTGACTTAGGGTGACCGCGGGGTGCACTTTGAAGGCCCCACGGGTTGATGTTTTACCTTTTGACTGCATGACATCTCGAAGTTTAGATGGTGCAGGCCGAGTTAAGGAGCTGGAAACATCCATCCTCTCACAGGGGAACATCACGGTACCTGGGACAAGATGAGGTACGGTGGACATGTTTGTCCATTTTACAAAGGTGAGCTGCATTTGAGCCTTAAAATTTTAAGACAGTCTTTGAAAAAAAGCCAAATAAATATCTTGCAGAATACATTTATTCCCATCAATTAAAAGTTCACACAGTGTGAGAGCTTCAGATAAGGCCCTGAGTTTCTACTGAGTCACTCTCTGTCTATTTATTTACAGTTTTATGCGTGTATTTATTTGTTGAGGCAGGGCCTTATCATGTGGATAAAGTTAGCCTTGAACTTGCCATCCTTGTGCCGTGCCTCAGCTTCTTGAGTGCTGGGTTTATAGGTATGTGCCACCATGGTTAAGACTAAGTTTATTTAAAACAATCTTAAGGTTGAGTGTAGTCCTGCTTGTCCCACTATTCCAGCCGTCGTGAGTATGAAGGAGGAAGAGCAAGTGTTCCAGGCCAGCCATACACACACACACACACACACACACACACACACACACACACGCTTGCTGGTTTAGAATTCACAAAGTATTAACTGTGTCCATAAAATCATCACCAGCCATTATATGGATAAGCAACAATGTTTGTAGACAAAAATTTTCAGTCTAACTATCATTATACAACTAAAGGTTAATAGTCAGATCATGCACATTTCAGAGAAGGGAGGCTTTAAGATGGGACCATTTCACAAATGTGACTCGTGTGACATCTTAAAAGCGCAAGATTATTAGGCCTTGTGCAGAGATGAAAGGGCAGGTTGAAGGGCCCCTATTTCCAAATCTGTCACACGAAACTACAGAATCTGTAAGGTTTTGCATGCTAACAAGAGAACACAAGTGGAAAACCTGACCTAATGTTAGGGAACATAGTGAAGGCACACATGTGCTTATAGCATAGCACACATTACATACAGAATTAATAGCATATTACATTACATATAGCAAATATCCTCAGATACAGGGGTGGGGAATCCCAAACCCCAAACTTTCTAGTCCTTGATGTTGTGGCCTGCAGACCCTGAGCCAGCGTTGTCTAGTCAAAGAGTCATCTCGGGTTCCTGGCCCTTGATCCTGCTCTGGCTTTGGTTTACTCGCACTAGGCCTCTGGGGAGAGCGCTGGCGCCCTGCTGTGGCACCAGGGAGCCACTGCCAGAGACATGCAATTCACTTCCTCTTCTTGTGAGTGGTAGAGATAACAAACTCAACCTTCTGGAATCATTGCCAAGAATGATTTGTACCATTTTTAGGGTATGGAGTCCTGGGGCTGTTTCTTCACATGGAAGATCCGGGGACACCCACCTTCGACAGCTCTTCCCTAATCCCCAACTCTGTGTGGCTGTTAACCTAGGCAACCCCCGCGATTGCTGAAACAGGCTGGGATCTAAGATTAGTTTTCTTTAATGTTCAGTGTTGGCTCTGATCTCAACATTTTTATTTTTACACGGCGTGTTCTCTCATGCTATTTTAGGTTTATTTCCTAGCTGTTTTTTTTTTTTTTTTTTTTTTTTTTTTTTTTTTTTTTTTTTTTTTTTTTTTTGCACCTAGAACTGATACTAAATGCTTTTCGATTCTTCATCTTAAGATAGTCCCTGGATGCTGGTCTGCTTGAAGGCTTCAGTCCGGGAGTGATTCAGACCAATGGCCTCTGCTAACTGCATGGATGTTCTAATGGAGCTCTATGGTGAAATAGCTAAGGGAGGCAGAGCTTCACTGAGAAGAATCATAAACCCTTTGGTGCTACTTGCGGCGGGGGGGAGGGGGGCTTAAATCTGTAATTAGACTTTCTGGAAATATCTAGGGTTCTGTTAGTACAGTTGGATCTCATTAGGGAAGTGTTGTTGTTTTGCTCTTTTACTCTTTTTTACTCTTTGGGGCCCCCACCCAGCTCCCCAATGAATATACTCACTGACTCTTTCTTATAAATGCCCAGCCTTAGCTTTCTTCAACTTAAATTATCCCGTCTACCTTTTGCCTCTGGGCTTTTGCCTCTATTCTATGTTCCTTTCTTCACTTCTTACTTCAAGGCTTACAGTGTAGCTGGGTGGCTGGTCCCTTCTTTTCTCGCTCCTAGAACTTTTTCTCCCTCTGCTTATTTTCTTTGCCTGCCAGCCCTGCCTATCCTTTCTCCTGCCCGGCTATTGAGTATTCAGCTCTTTATTAGACCAATCGGGCATTTTAGATTGTTAAACAAAAAAGAATGCAACACATCTTTGCATCATTAAGCAAATGTTCTACAGCATAAACAAAGGTAACACATCTTCAACTAATATTCTTCAATAGGGAATGACAGACCCGTGAAGCTCCGAGTATGAACCAGAAAGCACTAGGTAGAATTGTGTCATGGTGAGCCAGAGAAGCCTTGTGTCTATCCTGCACCTGAGCCCACCATGAGGAAGAACTGAGGCAGGATGACTTCCTGTCAAACCATTCTTGCATTGATCCAGCATGGTATTTCCATTGTTCTTCAGTGACTCAAACAGACCAACCACCTGTCAGCGCATTGACAGAGCTGTGTAGAGTGGGAAAAGTTCAATGATTGGTGGCCAAGAAGTTCCAAGGGCTATGGAAGGGTGTTGAGGCAGGTGTGAGGTGAGACTTCCTGGAGTTACTTACCTCTAAGCTGAGTCCCCCCCCCCCCTAAAAAAATCAACAGAGTATAGGGTGGTGAAGAGAGGTCCTTTGTACCAGGAGCAGGCTGAGTAAAGGCCCTGTGGTAGATGGGAGCAAGATCACTGGCCAGAGTTCATAGGGCATGAGGGTTGGAGAAGGGTGGTGGTGGAAGGGGGTGGGGGAAGGAGACAGACAAGAGGTCAAACTGGGTAAATCATTGTAGGATCTGGGTCTTTTAACAAGGTACTGAGAAGCCACTAACAGGTTTCAAATTACTAGAGACAGTATCTGACTGTTGTTTTCAGCCAGTCATTTGGGGTACAAATGAAAGCAGGGGTCTCAGAGGCTGAGCTCATCCGTAGGTCCCTTTGAAGAAACGGCCAAGCCAAGGGTAACATAGGGGCTGCGTTAACTTTCGTCTCTGTGGTAAATGCCATTGTAAGGAAAAAGCTGAAGGATAAAAGAACTGGCAGAGGCAGGAGGATCTCTGAGTTCGAGGCCAGCCTGGTCTACAAGAGCTAGTTCCAGGACAGGCTCTAGAAACTACAGGGAAACCCTGTCTCGAAAAACCAAAAAAAAAAAAAAAAAAAAAAAAAAAAAAAAAAAAAAAAAAAAAAAAAAAAAAAGAACTGTCCTAGCTTTCAATGGAGAGTGTTGGGTTCCTGGTTATTCGATGTTCTCGCTTCGTGATCTGTGGCAAGGCAGTGAGTGGCATATATGACCAAGAAAACAACATACCTTATGGTGGCCACAGGGAAAGATGTGCCAGGCTCCCAAAATGCCCTTCAAGGTCCTGCCCTCAATGACCCAACTTCCTACTTTTAGGATGCACCTCCTAAGGGTCCATATCAATTACCACTCCACTTAATGTCTTTAGTCTATGGAACCTTGAGACAGATTTTAGGTTAGGTTGTGAATGTAACAGGGTCCATGTAACGCTTTCTTATTTTCTCCAGGTAAAATATGTGCGTGGTGGGGCACAACACACGTTATGCACGCTTGAAGTTCATAAGACAATCTCAAATGTTGCTTGGTCCTTATATGTCCCTTGTTTGAAAAGGACCTGTTCTTGTTCACTGGTATGTATGGCAGGCTCTTAGGCCTGGGATCACCTGGGATTCTCCTACCTTTAGCTCCAATTTCTCCAGAGGAGTCCTGGACTCACGGATGTGCGGTGCTATACCTGGCTCCTCATGGGTTCTGGGATTCAAACTCAGGTCTGCAAGTGGCTACTGCCCGGGCTTTATCGGTTGAGCCATTTTCCCAGCCCAGGAAGGTTGGCCTCTAACTCTCCCCTCTTTCACTCAGAAGACTAAATAGAAAGGGGCTTTTCCAAATTTTAGAAAAACTGAATAGTCTTGGCAGTAGTAAAGATTGATAGAGTTATGAAGATTCCAGCATCTGCCACCCATTAGTTACTCTAGACCATACCACCTAAGAAAAACTGTCTGACTGTGTGCCTTTCCTCCTGTGACATCACCACACCTAGAGATAACTGTCTGACTGTGTGCCCCTTCTCCTGTGACATCACCACACCTAGAGATAACTGTCTGACTGTGTGCCCCTTCTCCCGTGACATCACCACACCTAGAGATAACTGTCTGACTGTGTGCCCCTTCTCTCGTGACATCACCACACTGCAGAACTTGCTGCTTGACTTACTCTCCACAGAACTTTATTCTTTTGAGACTTTTATTTTTTTAACAATCCCTAAAATATCCTTTATTGTTTTATCTGGTAAATAACCTATAATTGCTGGGTAACTTGTATTGGGGTGGAGGGTGGTGTGGAACCACCTTTGGCAAGGTCAGGCCTGGGTTTAGATTCCTTCCAGATCTTTAGTGAAAAGCTAGTGTCTAGTACAATATGCGAGCAGTTCTTCACCAGGAAAATAGATACAGTTTCGCCCTCCCTCCCAGCTTTGGGATGTGTGATAACCAAAAGTTGAAGTAAAAGCACTTTCTCCAGAGAAGCACACAATTCAGGAAGGAAGGGAAGCACATCACTTTGCAAGTCCTTTCTTAGAAAGGTGGGGGACAACACCGCCATACAAACTCCCAGCAGTGAGGAAAAGGGGTTGAGCGCTGGATGTTTCGGCGAATCTTCACAAGAAAACAGATACATCTTCACAAGGAGTTGAACTTTGCGTCTGAAAAACCGATACTTGAGAACACATTAACAGAAGGCGTCTGGGTCAACCCTGCGATCTTTCCAGGCCGGCCTGGACCGGCCCCAGCCTTTCCAAGGCTCAAAGGTTCCCTGCTTGCTTCTTTCTGCTCAGGTGGTCAGGTCTTTCCCGATAGCCTCTGCCGATTGAAGTCTCACAGATCCTGTTAGAGCTTCGAAACAAACATGCTGTCTGCATGCTGTTAGACTGCAGGGTGTGTGAGAGCAGGAGCCATAAAGAAAAGATAAGGATTTTATTTCACAAATTTAGGGGAAATCGTGTGGCTTAATTGGGAGGCAGCTGGTTTGCTTTCGGTTCCTTTCAGTTTCTCACCGTGGGATCGCAGGCAGGGCACCTGGCAAGGTCCCTGCAGAAGACTGGGATCCGGAGAAGGGCCAGTTGGCTATGGGAGAATTCCGCTCTTCCCTGGGCTTTCCAAACCGCAGTCCGTCCTGTAATTATCCGAACAAGTCCATTTAAGCTAGGCAAATCACTGGTTTTCCACGAAATAGTTATGTTTCTGATGCCCACGGACAGATTCACCTCGAAGCCTAAAAACAGAGATTGTTTCCTCCCTCCCCACACACCAAAGCTGGGGGAGGGAAGAAAAGTGGAGTCCATACTGTTACAATGAGTGGAAAAGAGGAAAGACAAGGGTTCCGGGGGAGCGTGGGAACGCTGAGTTCTGAACTGGGAGTTTTGATGCGCAGAGAACAAGCTGTGTTCTCAATGTGCTTTTCTCCAGAGGGGTGCGAATCGCAGCTCTTCTCATCTTTCTGAGGACCCGAGTGGCTCGGCTATGTGAGTCGGTCTCTGTAGCGCCTGACAGTGGCAAAGGCTCCCCAGTTCCGCCGCTCCCAACGTCGCCTCCCTGCCTGAGCCTGCGGCGCCTCCTCGCGTGCCAGAGCCCCGGGGTGTCTCCTTGCAGGAGCCTACCGGAGGAGGGGGCAGGGCGCGACGCGTGGGTCGCGTCGGTCCCAGCCCTGATGGACGGCCGACGCTGCCTCCGGGGCGGGGACAGCTCGGGCCACCGTGCGCACCGCGCACCCATTGCACCCACAGCTCCCGGGCTCCCGGGGGTATCGGGTCTTGGCCCGTGGAGTCGGCTAGAGAGCAGAGCGACCGTGGTCCCAGCGTCGCCCGCGGGCTGCGGCAGGTGCTTGTCGCACCGGGTCCCCGCGTCCTCCCGCCCCGCAGCCCGGGCGCCGCGCCCGCCCCGCCCCCGTCCCCGCCCGCCCGCGGGCCGCCCCGGGCAGGGCCTACAGCTGCCGGGCATGGGAGGGCGACCGGCGGCGGAGGGCGGCTGAGCGCGGCCGAGGGACCGCGCGGTGGCCTCCTGTCGCTGCGCGTTCCACTCCCGGCCGCTCGCAGTTCACAGCCAAGAACGAGCTGGCTGGCTACAGGGAACCGGCCCGGTGGCGGCAGTGGCGTGGTACTCTCTCCCTGTCCCGTTGAGTTAGTGGTGCTGTCCCCGTGCGATGCGCTAAGGGCACCCAGATCCCTACACCAGCGTCTCTGCTGCGTCCCGAGTCGCCGACCCCATGGGACCCACGGGCACCGTGCGCAGCGTGCGGGCGCCACCGTCTCTGCTGCTGCTGCTGCTACTGTTTCTGCAGGTGGCAGTGCCGGCGGGTGCGCTGGCCGAGACCCTGCTGGACACACCCGGGGCCAGGGGTGCCAGCTCCAACCCGCCAAGCCCAGCCAACGTGGTGGCCCCGGGAACGACACCGTTCGAGGAAAGTCGGTTGCCTGTGTTCACCCTGGATTACCCCCACGTGCAAATCCCTTTTGAGATCACTTTGTGGATCCTACTGGCTTCCTTGGCCAAGATTGGTAAGCGAGCTGTACCCGTGGGTGGGGGCGGGGACGATCGTGCTGGGGCTCCTGGTGGGTAACCAGCCAAGGAGGCAAGTAGTTGGTCTCAGATAGTGGCTGCCTCCTGCAGCCTTGAACAGATAGATTAGATTCTTTCTGCAGGTTGAAAGGTCTCCTGTTCTTAATTCTGGCCTTGGAAAGCCTGGGGAAGACTGGCCCATCGCATAGGGACTCACTGCTGACTTCTTCTCGGAACTTCATGTTTGACAGCTCAGTGCCCAAGTTGAGGGACATCTGTGTGCGGAGGGAGTCAGTGGACAGGGTGAATCGGATATCATCTGCAAGAGAAGAGGAGGGAGCTAGCACTGGGCAAGATGTGGGATGGGAGAGGGTGGCTGGACCAGACACAAACCCTCCCCGTGTCCCTGATGAGATGGTGGACACCTGAGTGGGTACAGCTGCCATGCCAGCGCCTTGTTCCTTCTCTCCGTACCTGTCACTCTCCAGAAAGCCTTTCCTTTCGAGGTAACTGAAGTCAGCGAGATCAGAGATGCACAAATAATTAACCCACTTGCCCCACCATCCCCAGTTCTTAAGTTGAAAGTGAAAATCTCAGCACCTGTTTTCTCATCCCTGTTCCCCTGCCCACCTCATCCATCACAATACTCGCTCAGAGTTTTACTCTGTGTTCCAGTGTGTTAGCCATTGCTGCACTATTCAAAAATTATAGGGTTAAAAGAGGGTAGTGTTTCCTATGCTTTAGGCGTTTGCCTTGCGGGCTACAATGTTTCATAGGTCCCAGTCAGTTTAGGGAACTCATTAGCAAGTGAGAAGAAGCCCCAGTGGTTACAACACAGGAAATGCTCCATGGGCAGAGGGGTCTAGCAAATCCAGTAGAGCTATGGACAGATGCAGGGATCACATTCCTGGCCAGACCTATACAGACTATGTTTTCAAGGGTGACCAGAGTCTGGTCAGTGGGAGCTGTTCAGCAGGAACAGCAGCCCAGAGAGAAATGAAAAGTGTCAAGGGAGAAGGGATGATCCAAGCAGGTGGTGGGGATGGTTGATTACCCTATGGGACTTGCAAGCTAAGCCTGGAATGGACTTCCCAGGTTAGATTAAATCCCTTATGAGCTTATTGTGGTGGTAAGCAGAGGTGTCCTGTACTAGGTAATGGTTTTGCAGTCTGGAATTGCTGGCTCCCGCATGATTCGCTGCCTGCGTGTTTTAATTCCGTCTGAGCTATGGTTGAAGGAACGTGGACTCACCTATAGAGCAAACAGTCACATAAGCTCCTGGCCTCTAATGATAGCCGGAGATGCGGTCTCTTCACATATCCCTCACAGAATCCCTGCCTGTATAGGGTGTGAACACGCTCACCCGAGAGAGGCGGAAACCAAAGCCGGAGAGCTCACACTATGAACCACAAAGTCAGACATACCCCGTGTGGGCAGGTGGATTGCCTCTGGGCCCCTCCCTCCACCTGAGTCAGAGCCTCTGGAGGGAGGGGTGTGTTCGTGCCCTCTTCCAATACTGCCTTTCTCCTCTGACACCCTCTTCTGTTCTCCACTCCTGATTATTTTAATCAGATTAATTACACTAATAACAGCCGCTAGTGGGCACTTAAGTTCATTATCCCTCATTTTCGCAGCCTTCATCCTGGGTAGATATGATGGCCCTGCTTTGGAGAGGAAGGGAGCGGAGCCATAAGGAAGCCTTGCTGATGGGTGGAGAGACCATGTTCCAGCCAGGAGGGCCCGGTGTCTCATCTTCAGATCCTCCCTAGAGGTGTGCGCAGGTGTTGATCCATTCTTCCTGGGACAGTGAGGCAGGCATACAGGTGGTGAGAGTCAGTGGAGTCCCGAGAGAAGCGGCAGCAGCTGGGCTGTTCCTGGCCCTTCAGTTGCTTTTCCGTTGTCTTCTGCTGCCGCCCTGCTTCTGGCCTTCTGTCATAACCCACCCCAGAACTCATGTTCTCTTGGGTGGCCTTTAGGTGCTTTCTCCTCCCCAGCTGTGCTATTCTGCTCATCTTAATGGACATCATCATCTTAATTGTGTGGTATTTGGTTAAAAAGTGTCTGCGTTTGTGTGAGTCAAAGTTCGAAGGTACCTTTATGTGTCTGTTAAATGTGTTCTTGCTCAGCAGATGGAATTCCCCTTCTATTTCAGGTGCCACTATTCCTGCCTTCACAGAGCTGGCTTCGGCCACCGTCGTTATATATCGCAACTGTCTTCTCCTCATCCATTTGCCTTTCTTGAACTGTGTTCTTCTCTGACCACTGGGGTCATCTGGGGTCATCCACACAGTGGGTGGGTGACAACACAGGTATTCTTGTCTCCTCCCCCAGAGAGACGTGCAAATAGCCAGGTGCTGACCCCACTGGAGTAAAGCGAAAGAAATCAGACTCAGGACAGGAAGTGGGGTTTTGGGGTTATAAAAGCTGTTGATTGGCTTCTTTCGCTTCGTTCTTCCTATTTTATAACCCAGCCCTCTCATGTCTCTTTGGCTGCTTCTGGAGGGATGCACAAATAGCCAGATGAACTCAAGTCTCCCTCCCCGTTACTCCCAAGTCTTTCTCCAGAATCTCTTCCCTAGACTCTTAACTCTCTGACTTTAAACAAGACTGCTCTGGTACTACAGAATACTTTTACAGGCTGGAAAAAGGAGTTCTGAAGCATACACTGTGGAGTTTAAATGCTTACACCTTATGTATCAAATATACTTCATAATTTATCTATCCCCAAAACATAAATATGCGTGCAGAACTAGAACTAGAAAGGCAGCGGCTTTTTTGCAGCTTCGCAGTTTCAAATGCCAATTCTAACTGCATATAAGTTAATTAAGTTTGGGTTTGGTTAATGTTAGTATGCGGTGGTTTAATTTATCTGCAATTTTTTTTTAAATACTAAAGTTTATTTGAAAATAGAAGAGGCTCCACTTTAGCTTTGGTGTTTGAAAACTTCTGTCTGCGCACATGTTGTGGTGGGGAGGGGGAGCGTAACTTACACGGCCTGAGTTGCTCATATTTGGGAAAGATGTTGAGCCCAGCGCACACGGGGATATGAGGGTATGAGGCAACACAAATGCCAACTCATATAGAAACTTGTACTACACGCCTGTCCTACATGACAGTAAGGCACTACTCCTGTATTGTGGCACCTGCACTACAGCACCATTCAAAAGCCAGGCAATGGCCTGGAGATTTAAACACACAAAGACACACAGAGACACGGGTCACCCTTGAAATGCCCCCTTTATTGTGTCCAGAGGCAGCTTATATAGGGATCCTTAGCTGATAGCCATGCCCCAGCCAAACCCACCAGAAACCACTCCCCTTCCATCAGGAACTCCTGAGGGTCTCATGCTCAGAGCAGCTGCAAGCATAAGACGTTGTTTACAAGAAATTCAGGATCCCGGGGTTCACAGCTCCCAACAGAAACTGGGGTTTCTGTTTGGAGCATTTCAATGCAAGTACCTGGTGTGCCAGAACTTACCTGCTACAGAGAACAGGGAGAACCATTACCGGTGATTAATCTAAACAAAGATAAACAGGTTGCACTCACATCGGGATTTCCAAGTACTCTCAGAATTCAGAAAGTACTCTTGGGTTTTTTTTTTTTTTTTTTTTTTTTTTTTTTTTTTTTTTTTTTTTTTTTTTTTGTAAAAAGTGTAATTCAACTTATCTTCTCATTGCTTTGTTTGGTTATTAGGGGAAAAAAATCAACTTCCTAATTGTTTGGCTGAGGACGTAGTTCGGAAATTTCCTCCAAGCTTCATGCTGAATCCAATGACGCCACGTATATGTGAAGCAGTTTAACAGAACGAATGAAAGAGCACAGTGGGTTTAGTCCAACTCAGAATGAAGCACTTCCTTGCCTTTTCTCTAGGCCCTCGTGTGTGCACATTCTTATCAGCGTCGCTGTGCGTGTCATTCTGGAAATACATTGATTTTTTTTTTTCTCTGTGCAGTAAAAAACCCACACTGTGCCTGCTGTAGGCAGGGCTGGAGCTCTAGGCTGGCAATATGAGGAAAGTAGAGGAAGAAGCCAAACGCTGTTTCTTGGTGTGCCTTACAGCTGTCTGATTAGCTCTCTCTCCTAGTGAGCTAGGCCACTGGAGCTGTGCTTGCTCTACACTGAGTGAACATGGCTGCATGATCTACTTCAGCTCGTGGTTTAGGGACAGAGCACTGGGTCTCATCCTTGCAGTAACGGAATTCCCTTCTTTTTTCTGGGATTCCCTGTGTGCCCCTTTACAGTAGAGGGGTCTTGCAGGGGTTGGTCTACTTGCTTTTCCTACCTGGTTACCTTTGCCTTTCTTATTTTCTTGGCCCTGCAACTTGGGCTTAGGGACAGTGTTTTCTACTTCTCTTTACCTTATTACTTGGGTAAAAGGGTTCTTATTATTATCACTACTATTGTTATTATTATTGCTATTTTGAGGGAAAGGCAAAACATTTGGCCAATGAAGGTGTCTGTTCTGCGTTTCAGGCTACCATGAGTTTAAAATATGAGACTCAAAAGTTGTGTAGTTTTCTGAATTACAGAGATTTTTATCTCTGAAAAAAATAGGTCTCCTTGCACTTGGCTTATTCTTAGTCTAGTTTGTCTGAAGCTTACGCACCATCTGGGGGTGGCTGGGGTGAAGTTCATGGTCTTTACTTCTCATGTTGTGCATTCTGTGTGTCTGCTGGCAGGTGCTCTGACCCAATAAAGCCAGAAGAAGGGTTCAGCCTCCTCTCTTGTGGAAGCACCATCTATGCTCAATGGTTTAGGTCTGAAAAGGGAACGCGGCAACCTTTTTATTTCTTTCTGAAGACTAATTCAGGCACCATCAAGAATGGTGTCAGGACTACATAGCCACACTGTTTATTTTAAAAATAACTACAGTTTTTTTGCTTGTTTGTTTGTTTGTTTTTGCCAATTGAAAAATCTAATTCTGGCTCAACTTTAACAAGGATAACTTTGTTTACCATTAGTGGGGCACCTGGTTCTTGTGAAGGAACCCTAAGATGTATAATCCCCCACCTCCACACATGTTTTCTTTCTGGTCTGTAAAAACTTACCTGTAAAATTAAGTGAATTTGATGGTTCTGCTACAGAGATAGATTTTGTATGATGATTCAGTTAATTTAATATGCAATTTGGTTTATCTGTGTCTCTTTGAGTCAGTTTTGGTCATTTATATTTTTAATGTCACTTGACATTTTACATTTCCTGAAAGAATTTTTTTCAGAGATCCTAAAGATCTCCATCTGCATTCTTTTTTTTTTTTTTTTTTTTTTTTTTTTTTTTTTTTTTTTTTTTTTTTTTTGGTTTTTCGAGACAGGGTTTCTCTGTGGCTTTGGAGCCTGTCCTGGAACTAGCTCTTGTAGACCAGGCTGGTCTCGAACTCACAGAGATCCGCCTGTCTCTGCCTCCCGAGTGCTGGGATTAAAGGCGTGCGCCACCACTGCCCGGCTCCATCTGCATTCTTGAGCTTGTTTTATTCTTAATACTTTTATTCATGCCTTTCTTCATCTTGACCAAAGTTAGTTATTTTCTCTCTGTGTCTGATATATTTATCTATTTTTAATTACACAATATTGATTGCATTTTGTTCAGAAAAGTATGCTGATGCTTTTTATTATACTCTCAATTGTTGTGTTCCATGTGGATTAATGTGGGGCTGTTTTTAATATCAGGGTTTTCTATGTGAAAAGACAGTAAAAGCTCAAAGTATTTAGTGTCATGCGTTGTCCACAGGCATGTATGTATACTGTCAGACAGTCACAGATCAAGTTTCTAATCATGGCATTAGACTCTTCAGCACTCCTACTGGGTTTGGGCTGGCTTATCTGTTTCTGGCCTGTATAAAAACATACCACATTTTGTCAACTTTTATTTTATCTATTTGGAGCTCGTGTTCTTAGGTGTATATTGATTCAATATTGTTACATCTTGGTCCTTCCTTTACAGCTTTCCTTGTGGCTCACATTTGATGTTTTTATATCATCGTTGTTACTCAGAATAGAACTGGGTTTGCACATCCCTTTTCTCTCGTAGGCGTTGGCACAGTAATATTTCTCATCAGATACATCTTCCCTACATCTTAGTAGAACATTAGCTACGTCACTTCTATTTAGATGCGTCTCATTAAAGTACGTATAACTGGATTTTCTGTCTTTAAAATTTGAAATCTCTGCAGCTTAAAAAAAGGACATTATCGCATTAATTGTATTGATTTGCTGGGGCTCATTTTATTCTGTTCTTTTACTTGATGTCATTATTTTCTTTTCTTCCAACGTTTTGACTTTGCAGCCATTTTCTTACTTATCTCATTCCTAACGTCTCTTCCCTCCCCTCCTCTACCTTCCCTTTCACTTCCTCTCTGTCAAACATAGCATTTGCTGTTTTCATTGTTGTTATTAGCATGTTCCTGAATATGCTTCAGCTTTCTATGTTTGAAAAGCTTATTTCCAAGTTTACATTGCTTCAGAAAGGTTTACTCTACATAACGTTTGTTTAGATTTGTAAACCTTCTCATCATTTTTTTCTTTATGGTTACTTCTAGCTCTTCCTTCTAGATGGTTCCCCTTCTCCCCATATACCTTCTTCAGTGGCTACTTCAGGGACAGCCTTTGTCTTTATCCTTGTTCAATATTTTTTTCTTGGTGGTAGGAGTTTTACTCAGGGCTTCATACCTTCTAGACATGTGCTCTGCCACTGAGTTCTATCCCAGTCCTTTGAAAATGTCATTAATTTGATTATACTCTGTAATGAAAATTAAACTGAATATAGGGCGTGGAGGTATTCTAATGAGAAGATAAGATGTCATTGCTTCCTGCCCTCTTTTTCCCTAATGGCTATTTTGTGAACCCCCCATAGCCCTTCGGAATTAATTTGACTCCCATGCACCTCCCAACCCTGGTTGCATTTCAGGGTTTTGTTGTTGATGATTTTTGTCTCTGGTTATTTCTGATATTTGGCTTCTGTTTCAATGTGTCTAGAAACATTTGTGCATTTTTTCTTCCATAGTATTTGTTACATGGCTTTTTCTTAATTTATTTCTCTTTTCCGTTCTCTGTTGCTTATTTTTGCTTTCCTCAAACCTTTTTGTTTCCGATTTACCATACTGCCCACAACACGCTTCTAATTTGTAGTCAGCCAACTCATTAGACTTTTAGTCCTAATTGCATTCTCCTTTCAACCTCTTTGTGCCCATTTCAAGTCTATCTGCCTTGTGTTCATGCTGTTTAACTTAATTATATTTATTTTAGCAATTACTTAATTTTCATTCTTCCTATAGTCATTTTATAGTTTCTACTAGCATTCATATATTTTATCTTTGGGTTGTAAATTGTTACATTAACTCTTTCCTTTTGGATATTAATATCTTGCATAGACCTCTTTTTTTTTTTTTTTTTTTTTGTCCTGTGAGCTTAGTTTCACTAAGGGACACTGATCTGGCTGAGTCTGTGGAACTTACAAATTTGTTCTTATAAAATGGTTCTTAGTGGTTTGTTTCAGGGATGTGTTTTAGTATTTTCACAACTTGGCTTTCCCGTATGAATTGAGCGTTTTGTGATGAGGACCTGGAATTCTGTTTCGATCCCAGGTGAGCTTCTTACTGGCCTGGAGCCATATAGAACTGTCCAGCTTCCCTCCCTTTTTTCTCTGGCTAGAGGCATCTTTCCCCCTCCTCCTATTTATTTATTTAGGGGAAAGCAGTTATTTAGAGGTGGGAATTTATGCAGGGGCCCTTCCTCCACCAGTCTAAAGTCTTACTCTCATGCAGGTGTTACAGAGTCAGGTCCCAGCACAGAGGACATGCATCGAGCTATGTCTGGAGCTCCCTTGGCTCACTGTGACCCGAACACCCACTGAGGCCTCTTGCTTTGGTTTCTTTCCTTATTTCTGGTCTCCTAGACATGGTCTTCTATGTTGATGTAGGACACTAGGCATTAGTATTATAATTTGTACTTAGAGGGTGCTATATTTTTACATCTATATTGTTTAATACTATGGTGATAGTTTGTATGAGGCTTTTTAAAAGAAATGCATTTAAAATGCAACAAAACAATTCATTAATTTGTGTGTGTGTGTGTGTGTGTGTGTGTGTGTGTATTCTGTATGTGTTGTGTCAAGGTGCATGGTACACATGTGGGGTTCAGAGACCGACTTTGTGAGTCTCTTCTCTGTCCACCTTTAAGTGAGTTCCAGGTATTAAACACAGGCTATTAGATTTGCATCTTGGGGTGGCTAGTGTCTTCAGCCCGAGTCATTTTCCTCCACAGAAAGATTTTCATGCATTGCTTAAAGTTTACAGCTAGATTGTGATGGCTTCTCACTTGCAAGCAAAAGAAACAACAACTGTATTTCCATCATTTTCAAACCATTGGGCTGTGAAAGCGTAGTAATGCTGACATTGCTTTATTTTCTTTATTTTCTCACTTGTGCAGAAGAGTCCTAGCTCAGGCAGGAACTGAAGAAGTGTGGGAGAAAAATAAGCCCTGAAATACCTTAGAGATAGGGTGACCCAGTTCTATGTTCCATCATAACCTGAGACCTCTGGTGAGTCTTCACCTCCTTGGGCTTTTCCCACTTGATTAGTTGAAGTCAGGACTAGCCGAAGTGGGGCCGTATATCAGTTCCTTCGTACGCTTTGTGTGTCTATATGGACAATGCAAGAAATGCTGTGCAGCAAAGCTTTCGCTTGTTTTGTATAGATAAATTTGTGTTTCTCCTCCTCCTCCTCCTCCTCTCTTCTAGCACCTTCCTTACCCCCTCTGTTCCCATGCTCCAATCCCCTCCTCCTTTCTTTCTGCTTAGGAAAGGGCAGGTCTCCCATGGGTATCAACAGACCATGGCATATCAAGTTGCAGAATGATTAAGCTCCTCCCCATGTATTAAGGCTAAGCAAGAGCCGGGCGGTGGTGGCGCACGCCTTTAATCCCAGCACACGGGAGGCAGAGGCAGGCGGATCTCTGAGTTCGAGGCCAGCCTGGTCTACAAGAGCTAGTTCCAGGACAGGCTCTAGAAACTACAGGGAAACCCTGTCTCGAAAAACCAAAATAAATAAATAAATAAATAAATAAATAAATAAATAAATAAAAGAAAAAGAAAAAAAAAAGGCTAAGCAAGGCGACCCAGTATTGGGAGTAGGGTCCCACGAGCCAGGAAAAGAATGGGAGACAGCCCCTGTTTCCCTTTTAACAAAGAAAACAAACAAACCAAAATTAAAAACCGGAAGCCAAGAGAAGTGTGTGTTTATTATTATCTGAACGTGTCGAGTGGACATGGGTGGGTAGGAGAAGCGTGTCTATTATCTGAAAGTGTCATGTCGACTTGGGTGGGTTGTCACTGTGAAGGACGCCTGCTCAATTGCAGGCTACTTACTTGCAATTATGCCTTTTCTAAAGCAATGAATCATAACTGAGGTGCTTTCTGCAATAATTCCATACATTGTTCGTCACCCTTCATGGGCTTTCTTGTCTTGTTGTATAAAGTTCATTCCTTGTTTGAAGACGTCGTTATCTTCTTCCACCTCTCCACTCATTCCGCAGACAGACACAGTCATTCTCTTCAAGCTCTCCGTGTGAGTGATTCGTGCTTGACAGACAAATACCACATGATTTCTTCGTTTGGGCATATAAAAGCTTACATGGGAAAGAGAGAAAAGTAATGAAACATACAGTTGCATTTAGAAACTTATCCTGAAGGCTTAGGGGTGTGCAGCTTGTTGGTGGATACTTATTCTGTATTTATTGGATTATTTATGTATGTCCATCATTAATAAGGACCTGGGTTTGTTCTTTGTAGAAAAGACCTTTAGAGGTGTGTGAAGGTTTTCTTTGGGTGCTACTTTTGCCTTTTGAGTGTCATGTAGTTCAGGTTGTCCTTGAATTTTCTATAGAGACAAAAGAAATACCAATTTTCCTAACTCTACCTCCAGAGCGTTGGGATTATAGCTATCTAGTATCAAGCCCTGCCAAGAGTTACTTATTCATGTCCAGTTCCTCAGGCGACCACGGGGCAGTGAAATAGCCCTGCCTCCATATTTCTGTGTCTCAGTCACTGCTACTCCCAGCTCCTGAACTTGTTTCCCAGGATCCCTGGCTGGAAACCCGAGCACTGTAATGAGACCAGCATTGTCTTCTCTTGCCCCCTCGCAGGGGAGCCATGGGTGAGACTCTCACAGTTTCTTTCATAAGATAATAATAGCTAAGAAGGACACAGCATCATCCCGCCAGCTACTTGGCTACATGTGTCCTTAAATGCTCACCATGTTGCCTAATTCTCATAGTAATACAAGAATGTCATCCCGTATTTCAAAACACAGAAGAAAACGTGAGGTCAAGGGAGCTTAACTACTTTGCGCCAGACAGCCCAACTGGCAAGTGGTTGACCTGGGGCCACAGATAGTTCTTCATCTCTCTGTGGTGTTACCTCATCACTTCCTGGAAGCAAAAGCATATTGAATTACAGGTAGGCCTCTTGTCGGTGGGGCCTGCTTCTGTGCATTCGACCAATAATGAATCAGAAACATTGGTGACATACTGGATGTCTATACCAAGCACTTGGATAAGGAATGGATTTTTTTCTTGTTATCATACAATAGTCTAGCTATTTAAATGGCATTTGCATTGTTCATGTGTGACTTAAAGTGTGCAGGAAGCATGTGCCTAGGTGACCTGTAAATATGACACCGATGTATGTGAGAGACTTTGTTACCTGAGGGGGATTCTAGAACCAATGCCCAGAAACTGTAAAGGTCAGCTGTGTCGTATGCCCACCTGTGGTCTCCAGAGTGGGCTGGTAGAACCGATCTACTCATTCTTTCCTTGCAGACAAAGTAGTGTCCTTGAGTCTCCTGCTTGACCCCTCTTTTGTCTTTTGTTCAGGCTCGACTGCCATGGTAAAATCAGGCTATGGTGGTCATTCCATCTGCATCCTTCAGAGGGTCATTGTGAGAACTAACTGAAATAATCCACAGAAGCAGCTTGCGGCCTAGAGCCACTAGTAATACAGTTTCCTAGCAACCACTCTAAGTTGGGTGGGATGGAAAGAACAAGGAGACAGAATCCAGTGGCAGCATCAAAACTGGAACATGATCTGGAATTTCGGAGTCTTGGTGGAGCCTTGTTTTGTTGTTGTGGTTGTGTGGGAATGTAGAATGTTTATGCTTTGCGATATAGTAATCCTCTCTGATCTGTGATTTACATCCCATGATAACATTTAGCTGTGCTCACTCATGGTCAGGAATGAATCATTTCATTAATTCCAATTGTCTTATTTCTTCCTAGAGATAATAATCAGTGTCAAAGAGATGGTTCAGTGGTTAAGAACACTTACTATTCTTACATAGGCCCAGGTTCTGTTCTCAGCATCCAAGTCAGGAGGCTAACAACCACCTGTAACTCCAGTTCCCTGATGTACCAGAACTCACAAGCACATACACACACACACACACACACACACACACACACACACCACATATAATTAAGAATAAAAATAAGTCTTAATAAAAGAGCATTCAAGAGAGAATAATTGCACCAACCTAACTATTCTGCTAAGTTGCTGGAGCTATTTTATCTATAATAGCAATTGTTGCTAAACTCATACTGTGTCTAACTTACAAGCTCAAATTTCTCATCAGTATGAATCTCCATGCAAGACATCATACACATACAGGCTTTCGTACTAGTTCTGGTTTCAGACATCTACTGAGGATCTTAGAATATGCCCCATGGATGAGAGGGAGGATATTGGACATATTTACAATGTTAAGTACTCTTAGGCGAGAGAAACATGGGCTACTAAATATCAATTCTAATTGATATTGACATGTAAAAAATTCTAAATATTCTTCTTTGGTTGTTGCATACATTCAAACTTAACGGAAGATCATCATGCACCTTTGGGGACCTAACCACGCACAAGTGACATGCCTTAAGATGCAGTCTTTGTGAAGGAAGGAACTATGTTTACTTGACCCATTGTCTGGAACTGTATCTGATACATAGTTAGGATTCGGTAAATAACTATTAAGTAGGTGAAAAGTAATTAGTAAAGCTTTTTGTTTCTCTGCACCTAAGTCGTACAGTAATTAAGGTAACAAAACCCCCTGTATGACACCTGTGGCTTAGATGTGTTCTCTGGGCACATACATTATGTATTTGCTCTTTCACTCTCAAATATCTTAGCCTTTCCACTTGCTTATAATGTGTATTCTATTCTTGAACGTACATGAGTGGTCACCTAAGCTCTAGTTCCCAGAATCCCAGCCCTGCCATTAACTAGCCGTGAATCCGAGGTCACGTGGCTGCCCTCATTCACCTCTGTTATTTCGCCAGCAACCTGAGATACTGATAATGACAGCTTCTTCGTTCAGCCCTCCCGAGGACAGGGTTACCATGCGTCAAACTTGCTGCCTTAAAGACCTCAGCAATGTGGCTGGCCCCAATGAGAACAGATAGCCACCTCCCTTCCCAAGGCATAATAGCACCCTGGAAAAGTCTGTTTGGTCCATTTGTTCCGCGGCAAGTTGTTCGGTTATTTAGATGTCCTGGCCTCCTGCTGCTGATGTGATAAATAGGCTTCTGCCCAAGTCATACATATTTCAGTGTCCAACGTTGCCGAAGTGAAAATAAAGAAAATCGTCCGTCGGCTTTGGCTTAGTTTGCCATGGAAAAGAAGGGCAACGCACACCCATTGTTGTCATTGGTTCCTCCTTGGAAACTGAAGGCTCAGCCGCCAGGCATAATAGGTGGAGGCCAAATCAGGCCCTGCATGTGGGGCCTCTTGCAGGCAAGGTGTGCCCTTCCCTGTGGGAGCAAGCATTCTCCTTGATACTTCCCTGACAGCCCAGGGCGGTCATGTGTATTCATGGATAAGTCAGTTATGCACAGTCAGTGAAGTACACCATACAACACAATGCATATAATTCATAAAACAGAATAATATATAAATATATATTGCATATTCACACACCACCTATTATGTAAGATGTAATATATACTATATAAAATAACATTAAAATGTGCATTGTAATAAAATATATAAAATATACTCTACAGATTTATTATATTTGTAATATGATAATACATATATTATCATATATTTTTCCAACCATCCACTCTTGTCCTTTCCACACTCCTGCTGAACTCCTTCTTCCCAGGGTGTGTGCCCCACTGCATACAATCGGGGCTGCACAGATGAGCTTTAGTGGAAGGATATCCCCCTAGGAAGTAAAACCTCCCAGTGCTACACACTCTGACTTATCCCCACTTCACAACCAGTAGCTGCCTCTAAGGCCTCAGAGATGGGTGGAAAGGTTTAGCTTTTACGATTTTCTGAAACAGGGTCTTGTATTCTGGAATGGCGTAGAACTCTTCATCTCTCTGCCTCGATTTCCAGGAGACGTGATGGCCGCTGTGCAGCAGTGAATTCAGCTTTCTCATTTTCACTCCTGGTTTTCACAGAGGGCATGGTTAGTGTCAACCCTGGGCTACTTCCTTAGCGAAACAGCATCTGTCTTTCCTAACTCTTGTTTCAAACGGTCTGGAAAGATGATGCCCATGACTGTTCCGGGGACTCACAGGTTTAAAAAGAAATCAGGAAACTTGCTGTCTGTGTGAAATAGCTCTGGCCTCAGGTGTCTGTACTGTACTATCCAGGCTGACCATTTTCTCAGCCTATGGCAGCCTTTGGCTGGTCATTTCTGTGTGAATGAGCTGCTGTCCGCAGCCTCCAGGGAGGCTCAGCATGCAAGCCCAGCACACAGGCCTCTTGTTTTGTCTCGCTACAATGTGTACAGCTACAACCAGAACTTCCTTCCTGTTTTCAGTTTATTTCACCACTGCAATCTGCTTTGTTCCTCGGGAGAATCTTTTATCTTGTGTTGTGTTCCTGTTGATACCCATTCACGTACAAAGTCTAAGGCAGCGGTTCTCAACCTCCCTGAAGCTGTGACCCTTTAACACAGTTCTCTCATACTGGAGTGACCCCCCCCCACCCATAAAACTATCTTTGTTGCTACTTCATAACTGTAATGTTGCTACTGTGATGAATCGTGATGTACTGTAACAATCTGGGGAAGATAGAGGTTTGCTGGGGGGGGGGGGGAGTCGTGGCCCACAGGTTGAGAACCTGTGCTCGAAGGGTATCCATGACTATTGATCATCTTGCTAGAGATTTGTCGGGTAGGATATGTGCTCTTTGCCATTCAGGACTTTATTTCCCCTGTGGTGATGATGTGGATGCTTCAGGCTCCTATGTTGAGGCCCATCAAGCCCCAGACCATGATAGTTCCTGGATCTCAGTACAAATATACAAAATTGGCAAAACTCCAGTTTTCCCTTTGTCCATCAAATGAATCAATGGATTTGGCTATTAATTTAATGAAGAATAATAACTGTGATGACAGTGGAACCTTGGGAGCCTCCGTCGGGTCTGAAGACGCTTTGGGTTCGCCTTGGCACTCCTGGGAGACCCTGTAGTCTGCAGCTGCAGGCAAATGGGGAGGCCCCTGGGTGTGCAGCCCGACATCCAAGTAATCAGAAACAGGGAGGAGGTAAAGCAGATGAAAGGGTAAGATGGAAAACAGTTTACAAGACAGAGGAACTTCCCACATGGGGCAGTTTCTTAGCTTAGCCTGTGTATTAGTTCCTTTCCCATTATTGTGAGGCAACACCATGCCCGAGGCAACTTACAAAAGAAAAAACGCTTAATGGGAGGACTTGCTTAGGGTTTCAGGGGGTGAAATCACGACCATCATGTTGGGGATGCAGGTAGACATGGCTGCTGTGGAGCAGTAACTGGGAGCTTACGTGTTGAAATAACAACCACTGGGCAGAAAGAGAGCGAGGGAGAGAGAGGCAGAGAGAGGGAGAGAGAAAACACAGAAACAGATAGAGACAAAGAGGCAGAGACAGAGAGAGAGACTGAGAGACAGAGACAGAGATAGAGAGAGCTAACTGGAATGCCACAAGCTTTTTAAACCCTAAAATCTTCCCTCAGGCACACACCTTCTTCAGTAAGACTACCACACCTCCTAGTCAATCCCAAACAGTTCTACCAACTAAAGACCAAGAATTCCCATGTGAGTGGGTCTTTGGGGGCAATTCTCATTCAGACCACCAGATTCCACTCCCCAGGCTCCGCAGGACTCCCTAGAGTACAAATATTTCCCCATGCCCGGTAAATCAGTGGTGGCTGCTTTAGAGATTTTTGCAACCACTTAATTGAGAAGTGAAATTAGACAGCAATTACCGGCAATTGTGGATTCCTCTCCTATACTTCCATCTGCTTATTTTAAGTAACTCGTTACTCTCTTTAGCAGCCAGCCTCCCGAAGGAACAAAATTCAACCGTCAAATAAAGTTCCCACCCAAGGTGGTGGCAAGGGTGGGGAGACCTCCTCGGAAAAACTCGTATAACTTTTAAGGACAGTAGGACACAAACAGCGAAACCCAAATCGGCATCAATCATTTCCTAACACACAGGCTGAGAGTAAGACAAAGCCTAGGGTTTAGCCTCTACCCCAGGGCAATAGAGCAAAAATTACTTTGGACTGTTGGCTTGCACGGAAGGATTGAAACACAGGTTAAAGCACACCCAAGTCCTTATCCCTGCCAGTCTAGCACCATGCCTCTTCCCTTAACTAAACTGTGCAAAGGGCTTATTCAGAAAGAGTAGCTGGAACTTGCGGACATCTGAACTCTAATTCCACCTAAGTAACACTTGCGCAATGAAGCGTCACCTGGGAAGATTCTCTTCATATCTAACTGTCCCTTCGTTAGTGACTTTGCTAAATGGTATTTCTAACATATGGGGAGTGGGGAACAAGGAGGCAAAATACACTGCGGGGTGTGTAACACACAAGGAGAGCCTTAGAGGTTATAAAAATGTCTTGACAGGTTCCCTGCAAGTTGAGTGACCTCAGCGTGAAACATGAGACCATGAAAACACGAGACCGAGACTTTTCTAAGGCAGACTACTGAACATGTCCAAGGGCAGCGCTCTGTGTTTTAACAGCAGGGATCTCATTTCCCACCTGGCTAGATGAGAAATTCCCCTGACATCTGTGGGCATCTCCTCTCCACTTAAAGAGGTGCACATTTCACACCCAGAGATGGATAGGTACAGAAACTTTTGCAAAGTGTCCAGGGTCACTGCTGTTATTTCCTGAAGCGGAATTACACTGTGGCATAATGCAGTCAGTTCTAATTCCCAGACTTTCTTAAAGGTGACTTCTGTGTATTTCGTTTTCCCTGCACTGTGCTCCAAGAGAGCTGTGCACAGTTCCTGGGATGCCAGCAGAAGCAGGGCTCTTCTGCTGAATGCTGAGAATCTGAGTGTGCCGGTGGAAACATCTGGCCATCCTCCAGAGCAGAGAATGGCCCTTGTAGCCCTCTCCACCCCTGGATCATGAGCATATTAAAGCAATTTGAGATGATGTCCATCAGCAGGAAGTAGCCACCCTGTCCAGGTACATAATTGGTTTGCATTTCATATAAAGTTCAGAACTATTAATTACCTTAAGTCAAAAGTGAGTCCCATGATTGATGGAGATGTCAAGTGTTGCTTTGTTTGGAGGCTTCTGTGTTACACCTCCTCTGTCCTTCAGGTGTAAGCTCGGCTTGCTTTCTTAGGTTGAAAGTAAGAAATTAGTTTACTTTTACAAGATCAAGATACAAAATCATACAGTACCTGACAAAATTTTTTTTGTTTGTTTTGTTTTTAGTTGCTCTTTTACTTATTTTCTTAAAGGCTGTGACAAAATTCCCAACAAATGTAAATTAATGAGGGAAAGTCTTCTTTGAACTCTTTGTTTAGCAACAGTGGTGGGGAGGGCAGGGAGGAGGCATAGTCTATAATGGTAAGGGAGGCAGAGAGGGAGCTAGAGGCGGCTGGTCACGTTCAATCCACTGTCAGAAAGGCTGGGGTGTGACCGCTGCCACTCAGCTAGCTTACTCTTTCCATCTTTCCCATTTTTACGTCCCCAGCCCATGAGATGGTGTCATTCACATTCAGGGCAGGGTTTCCCTGTGGACCGACACCTTTCTGTAAATGCCCTCACTGGCATGCCCAGAGGAGTGTCTCCTAGGTGACTCTAAATCTAGCCCACCTGGCAATGAAGATTAAAGGTCCAAAGTCTACCTTTTCTCAGCGCCACACACAAATGCATCACTTCAAACCCTAAGACACCCACACCTGGTCCCTAAGGTCTCACGCTTACCTCACAATTCAAAATGTGTCCAGCTGGCCTCTTAAAGTCTCTACGATCGGTTAAGGCACAGCCCTGTTCAAAAGCCCAGAGTCGATACTGTCGTCTTGCCTGCAACTCAAAACAATCTCTTAACTGGAAGCCTCCACAACATGAAAATAAATCATAGACTCCCATTATCCCATGGCACTGGGCTTATTGTCAGGCATGGTTTGTGGGGATGGCAGGGATAGGGAACACATGGAGGTAAGATGGCTAGTCATATAATGTCCACAGGAAGCAGAGAGAGATGAATGCTGGGACTGAACGCGCTTTCTCCTCCTCCCTCCCCCACTTTTTAATCATTCTAGGATCCCAGCCCATTAGATAGGGCCATCCCCATTCCGGATGGAAGTTTGCCTCCTGAGTAAGACTAGCTCGGCCCTTCTCAAGCACAAACAGCCATGCCCAGAGTATGTCTCCTAGGTGTTTTTATATCCAATCAAATAAATATAACCCAGTTAACTATGCAGTCGTAATAAAGATTAACTATCATTCCTGCTCTTGCGCATGCCTGAATGTTCCAATTTCTGGAAAAACTGTGAGTTTTTATACCACTGAGGGAGTCAGCCCTGATAGCACCTGGTCTGTGGTTGCTACTTCCTTGAAATGTATTTAGGTACATATTGGAGGGCGATACCATGCCATTATGTCATAAGAGAGGGACAACAACAACGAAACTGTCCCTTTTACAGTGTGCATTTTGTGGGTTCAACACCCTTAGCACACAAGAGCATTTCACCTGGGAGTCTGCTCCCAGAACTGACTTCCCTATGAGCCGATGTGTTCAGTCTTAAAAGGTTCTTCCCAGACTCCCCTGCTACTTCTCAAGGCACAATGCTTCCAAAAGTCCCCTGCGGGTAGGGGAGGACAAAGGAGTTCCCTGTTATCAGAGGGCAAATGCTTTCAATTTCTCTCTATATCAAATTGCTGAAGGCAACGTCTTTACCTACCTCTGTCTCTGACCCTAGGGGACACATCCTTTGTCAGAGAGGAAAGCCTCTATCAGTGTTAAATGCAGGGAATTCTATGAAGCCCCCCTCCACCCATCCCTTCCTTTCGCACCCCCTCCCTCCCTTTGTGTATGTATGTATGTATAAGTACACATACTTATCTTCATATGTTCCATGGTCAACAGTTTTTGAGTCTGTGAAGACAATTACCATGTTTCTGATTAAAATACTAAATATGAAATTTCTAGTTAGTAATATTGGAAAAATCTACTGAAAAAAAATTGTCCTATTTTCCAGATGCTTAATTCCTTGGACCCAACTCATCTTTTTTCTTTATTAATTTATTTTTTATTTAAAAAGTTACTTTTTATTTTACATACCAACTCCAATTCCCCCTCTCTCACCTTCTCCTGCCCACACCTCCCTCTTCCCATCCCCCATCCACTCCTCAGAAGGGGTAAGGCCTTCCTTGGGGAGTCTAAAGGTCTGGCATACCAACTAGAGGCAGGACCAAGCCTGTCCCCTATATCAAGACTGAGCAAGGAATCCCACCATTGGAATGGGTTCCAAAAAGCCAGTTTATGCACCTGGGATAGATCCTGGTGCTGATGTCAACCCCCTACCCCAACAGATCAAGTCACATAAATGTCACCCACATTCAGAGGGTCTAGTTTGGTCCCATGCAGGTTCCCCAGTGCATTGTCTGTGAGCTCCCACTAGCTCTTGTCAGCTGTCTCTGTAGTTTATCCCATCATGCTATTGACACACCTTGTTCATATGATCCCTCCTCCCTCGCTTAAAGTGAACTCCAAGAGCTCAGCCCAGTGCTTGGCTGCAAGAATCCAACGTCACATAAACTAAAATACCCTGCTAAGATTTGATCTAATTGTTTCTAATTGCCCGGACTGTAAATCATGGTCTGACTGAAGGAAGGATTGAATGCAGCAGATAATTAGACAGGGGCGTGAGTCAAACCCTGTTTCCAGCTCTGGCTCTGTGATCAGATTAGGATTCAGCTGCCTTGCACGGAGCAGAGGCTGCCAAATGGCCCATTCACCCCATAAGTCCCCTCATCTCATGGAAGTGAACTTCCAACAACTCTCTGTTGTACCCTGAACCTGCAGCGAGCTTATCCATTGGGAGAGTCTGGACAAAGGTACCTCACAGCTCTGAGTAGCCAAACCTTCACTTAAATGCTCAAGGAGTTAGAAATCTGTCTGATACGTCATGGAATCTCAGAGTCTAAGGTTCATTTCCATTGCTGTGGTTGAAAGGCAAAGTTAGGACTCTAAAAAAAGCAGAGAGAAAAATGGAAGGGTTTGCCTGGCTCTAGTCTCCCATCAGAGCCACAAGCAGCTTCCGATGCTTGGCTTTTCTCAAACTTTAGATGAAAATCACCCCTTATAGGGCGGTGGTGGCGCACGCCTTTAATCCCAGCACTCGGGAGGCAGAGGTAGGCGGATCTTTGTGAGTTCGAGGCCAGCCTGGTCTACAAGAAAATCACCCCTTATAATAAGACTTGATGGTGTTGAACCAGCTGAATCCTAACTCAGCTAAAGAGCACCACTACTCCATTCTTGGTGGTTGATATCTTGTAGAAATTAGCCTGGGGTGTGTGACAGAGGAAGGGCCCAATCCTGCTGATATTTCAAGACAGACACGTAAGAAAATTTCAGTAAGAAATCTCTCCATTTTCAAAGACGAGTTCAATTTTGGGACTACTCCATAGACTAAGTCCTGTGGGCTCCCAGGCCACCCTGACATGCCTGTTTATAAACTAGTTGAAGATTTGCCATGTGGTATGATATTTTGCTTATGTTGCAGATGTTCAATTTATAATGCATTATATCCCAATAAGCTAGTGTTAAAGTGAAAATATTATAAATTGAAAACACAATTAATAAACCTGATCTGTGGAACAGCAGAACTTAAGAATATAGCAACTGTCTTGTTTCTCCTGAATGGGAGCTGAATACCAGTGGATCGTGAGAGAAAATTGGGTCATGTAGCTCAGAAAAGATCAATATTCAAAGTCTGGTTTCCATTGAGTGTGTTGTCTTTCACAGCCCCATGAAGTGCAAAACAAACAAAAATCCCAAACAAAGGGACTTCGTCAGTTCTGTGACTTTGTACCTGCTTGTATTTAAGGGTGTGGGGGATGTTTCTGCACTCAAGGTGAGTGCGAATTTATTTGACAGCCAAATTAACACTGATGAAAATTAGTGCTTTTTCCAGCGTGCAATTAAAAAGATAAATACACACAAAGGCTGTGGGTGCATGCTAAGCAAGAGTTCTAACACGGAGCTACATCCCAACCCTCTGGCAGTAATTAGCCGCCTAAATGGAGACATTCCCTACCCTCACTAAAAAGAGGCAGCTTCCTTTAGCTAGGGATAAAGATCAATGCATTTAACCACTTTCATATTCTAATTATTCTTGTGTTCTTTTTCATTGCTCGTTTTGAATAAATTGAAAGAAGAGGGGATAGAATGAACACACGTGCTGTGAGAGGTGGAGATATGGGAGCATATTATAATATAGTCAAACATTTCCCTGTTACTTCACATCCTGCTCTGAGCATTTCTATAAATTATGTTTCCCTTTGAATTGCTGACAATTCTCGTGTTTTTCTTTTTCTTCTTTAATAGCCCACACATCACACATTTTGAAATGAACCCCAAAGTGCCTTGAGGAGACTCATTTCACACTCTGTGCCAACAGATCAGTCAATATTATGTTTTTGAGGTGTAGCACAAAGTACCCATGCCAATCAGCAAATATCCATTTAAGCAAATCCTCCTATTTTCCATCCATTTGTTTAGCAGTGTTTATGCAGTTCAATCAATATTTCATGTTGCTTTTATACTACTATTTTATAACAGTGGGAAGGAAGGATAAAAATAAAAGTAAATTATTTTCTCCATGAAGAATATACTATATAAACTTGCCATCTTAATACTAATGAAATAATTTGATGACAGGGTCTGTAGTGATAGCTCTTCTGTCTTTCACAGCACTGGGGGTTTGGACCTTTCTTCCTTTTCTCGGGCAAGGACTGGGAATGGAGTACATTAATGCAATTCATGTTCTCCAAATTGAGTTCACTGATTGGGGAGGGCTCATTGGCATGCAGGAGAAAAGGAGAATCCCACATCCCTCCTTTCGGGTGCTCCATCAACCTTCAGGTCAGGTGTTTCCATCCATCTTGCAAGGGTGGCCTCTAGAAGGTCTGCTCAGACCTCCTGGGATGAGACCATAGTTTTCTCTGTGCTCTTTGGCTAGAGTTGAGCTGCTATTATTTGAAACGTCTCTCTCTTGCTAGGTAGATTCTTTCTAAGTTTCTTGTCCAGATAAAGCAGACCATTTTTAGGTCTCTGTCTCTAGCCACTGGAATTTCCTGCCTCGGGCTTCTTTAGTTCAAGTATGAAAATATTAGAAGGAAAAACAATACCCCACCCCTCCAAAAAAACCCACCCACAAACAAACAAGAGGCTGGAGAGATGGCTCAGTGGTTGAGAGCTCTGACTGCTCTAAAGATAATTAGGGATTTGGTTTGCAGCACCTGTATGACTGCTTGAACCTTAGCAACTCAGAATCCAAAGCCTGCTTCTGGCCTCTGTGATCACTGAATGCATTTGGTGTTCGGACTTTCAGGTAGGCAAAGCATCAAGACAAATGAAACAATTTCGAGACCAGAAGCCCCAAAACAAAGCTCAGTGCTCTGTCGTTCTTCCGACCTGGGAATTGGTGCCACTGTTCTTCTTGTCTTCCCTCATCTCCGCCTGTTTGCTTCACAGTGAATGTCTGAAATTTTTGGGTTGTGACAGATGAGAACGGAGAAAAGCAGTCCGTCTCATCAGGGGTAGAAATCTGGTCATCGTTTTTAACGTGAATTTTCTTACATTTTACTTTCTTCAGACCTTCAGTAAGATGAATTTAAGCTTTAGTATTTTAGGAAAAAAATTATAATCTTGCTGTTGTTTGTACTTATTTTAATTTAATTAGAATCACGTGAGACTGTTTTCATGCAAGCATGTAATGTATTTTGCGCATACTCCCCAGGTACTTCACTGTCTTCCCCTCCCCGTCCCCCTTACCCATTAATCCCCTCTGCTCCCTTGACTGGAGTATCTAACCTTTTGGCTTCTTGGGACTATGTTGTCATCTGTAATGTTAATGCCCAAGGACACACAATTTATTTGCAAAATAACAAATCTGATAATGTTTCAAATAGGTTTAAAATTTTGTGTTGGGGTGAATTCATAACTACCTTGGGTCACATGTGCTGCTTGACATATGTTAGAAACTTCTGAAGCAATTTCATTTCTGTTTTCTGTGATCTAGACAGTATTTGACTTCATGTATCTATAGAGACCAGAACTTACAAATGAGAGGAAACCTGCATCATTTCTTTCCCTGAGACTGGCGTTTAATTCACCTATTATTATCTCCAATTGTATCGATTTTCTCATAAACCATATAATTGCGCTCTTCTTTATGGATAAAAAAGTCCTAACGTGAATAAATTTTATTTTCTCCTTTCACTCTTCTGTCGAAGGCCTTGTTCTTGATGAGATATTTTTGTGCCTTTGTGCACTATTATCTGGATTTATAGTTTCATTCCAATCATGAAAGGTCCAATGAATTTAGATGGTAGTGTGTGTGTGGCAGCCCCTTGTTGTTTTGTTTGAGGGTTTTTTTTTTTGTATTGTTTTTCCTCCTTCTAATTTGTGCAGACTTGAACTGAGGGAGCCAATGTCTAGGAAGGACCTAACAATGGTCTACTTCATTTTGAAAGAGCCTTGCAAAGAGTCCATCTTGCACATGTCCCATCAGTTATATGACTCCTGTTCCATGAAACACCTATGTAAATACCACTGTGATGTGCTGACTTGGGGTCCTTCAGGCACATGTGCAGGAGTGACATGGCTGGGTTGCATGGGTTTATGTTTAGTGTTTGAGGGACCCCTCGCTGATTTTCAGAGGTCCTGGGATAATTTACATTCCCCCAGCAGTATGTAAGGGTTCCCTTTAGACCTCATCCTCATAAGGCCAGCATACGGGTATTATTTGTTTTTAGGATGACTGCCGTTTGAACTGGAGTAAGATAGAATCCCAATAAAGTTTCCATTGGACTTATTTTGATCATTTGAGAACAGTCTGGTTCTTTCATTAGCCTGTTTATCAATGGTGAGTTTGTTTGTTTATTTGCTAGTTTGTATTTTGAGTTCTTTATATACTGTAGTTCCGCATCCTCTGCTAGAGTCTGTCTCTCAGCTGGATTGCTTCCCTGCGTGAAATTCTGTCTACTGATAGCTATTTGAGTTCCTCAAGTCCCATTCAGAAATCACCTGTATACCCACGTGTTGAAGTGTTCTCCTCCCCTCTCCTTAGCAGTCACAGAAGACCAGGGCTTACATTAAGGTCTTTGATCAATTTTGTGTTCATGTTCATAAAGGAGAAGAGATCAGGGTCTATTTTCATTCTTCAGTGTATAGATGTTCAGTTTTGCCAGCACCATTTGTTCAGGAGGCTTTTTTTCTTCATTGTATTCTGTCAGCATCCTTGTCAAAAATGAGGTGGCGGTAGTGTGTGTGTGTGTGTGTGTGTGTGTGTGTGTGCGCGCGCGCGTGCGTGCGTGTGCATGTGCATGTGTGTGTGTTTACATCTGGGTCTTCTGTTCTATTCTACTGATATATATGTGTGTCCATGTTGTACTGGTACAAAGGTGGAGACATCCCCTACTTTAATATTCTTTACCTTCTTCACTGGTGACAATCTTCCATCTCTAAAGTGATGGTTACCTGTGAGTCTTGTTGTTTGCTACTTTGCGATCAATGTCATGTAGCCTATGTTTGCCTTCAACTTTCTATATAGTTGAGTTTCACATGGGCATCCTGATCCTCCTGCCTCCTCCTCCCAAGTGCTGTGATTACAGGCGGGTACCATTCCACTCCACCTCTCCACTTAGAGTCCTTTTCTTTTTATAGTTGAACTATAAAAGAAACTGCTCTGTGTCTTTTAGTTATGCCTTGTTATCTTCATGATTATGTAACAACAGTTAAACTATGCTGTCTGTCCTCACTGGTATCTGCCTTGTCCTTTATGAGACATTCTTACGCCTTTATGTCCCATTATCTAGATTTATAGTTTTATTCTTATGATTCATTCAAGGTGCAATAAAATCAGGTAGTAGTGTGTATTGCAGTGATTCAGAGCTAGTCTGACATCATAACTGTAGGCTCTTCCATAGTATTCTATAAATATCACCTGCCATGTCTTTTGGCAAACATGTTATCAATATGCTAAAGCAGAGTGATATTGTTCAAGAACGTCCCGGTGGGGATTCGCTATATCTCTTCTTGTTGTTCTCCATTTCAACAATAACAAACGCAGTATTCAGTTGGTTGAACTAAAACTGTGGCTTCACCATTGACCAATACTCATATTAGGACTCTCCAGGCCAGTATCATACTAGGTTGGAGCAGCAGTATCCAAACACACTCATCTGACCCCCTCTTATACTAACTTCCCTTTTAATGAGGACCACTTTCCAATTGCTCAAAAACGTGCTGATAGCAGCCAAAATGACCCCTTACAATCATGAGTCCAGTCACGCTTGCCTCTGCTCATGAACCTTGTAGGGCTCCTCATTACTCTCAGAACAGATCCAAAATCTTCTCCTGGCCCCAGAGTTACTATGTTATGACATTCTCCTGTTCTTTTCTTTCTACTGTGTTCTTCAATCTCTGAACTCCTGCCAGCCTGGCCTGGTTGACCAGAAGGTTCCCAGCTCAAGGTCTCTGTCTTTGTGCTTTTCACTCATATTTAGAAAAGCACTTGTACCATGTTTTGCCTCCTTCGCTCCACTGGGAATTTTGTATTTCCCTGGCCACACAAACGTTAAATATTCATCAGAAGAACTCCTTCATCCTTCTCTTCTTTCCTCTGTGTGTTTATAATTACCCGTTTCTACGTATCCATTTAACTTCTGTTTCATACCATTGACTCACCACTTTCCCCCCAGTATCAGCTATAATAACTAATGTGTGACAGGGTCTCCAGAGCTATAGATTAGATGAAACAAAAATAATTTAATGGGGTAATGATTCTACTTCCTCCCGTTTCTCCCACCACACACAATGCCATAATAAATGTCCTTAGTGCAAAATTCCTTGGCTTTTCAATCATATGAGCACAGTATCTGAAGAGAGAGATCTTTATCATCTAAGAGTGCTCTTTTGATTGCTGAGTGGTCATTCTCTTTAACTCCTCCTTGTGTTGGGTCCATCTTCCATGGGATTATGCACAGGTCTTGCATGGAGCCTGGGTTCTGCTAAAACATTTTAGTCTCGTGTTTTTATAGACAACTTCTTTTTTCTTTACATGGAAGGTTAATCATTTCCATTTGTTTCACCTCTTGGGAAGTTCTCATTTTCTTACTTCTCAATTGTAACCTCTGGTTCCTTGGAAGAGGCTTCTTTCTGTTTCTGCCTGCACGAAGACAAGGGGATGGCACTATTTCTTCACTAGCTCTGCTTATCATGGTACAGAGGTGGGTCAAGAGTTGTGTCTCATGTTCTGTGCAGCATGGATCCTTGCTGTTTGGTTGCAACCCTACTTCCCTCCAAACTAGCCACAACACACATTCTTCTGGACCTAGTCTTTTCTTGAACCTACCTTTTTGCTTTATTACTATAGGAGTGGAAAAGTCCTTACCGATCAATCTTAACACCCTCTACAATCATGAAATTGTCTTGAGGGTCCTCATCTGGGATGCTTTCTCCTCCTGCTCCCCTAGTGCTTGTTTTATTTCCTCTCTGATGACATTTATTATGTATGCTTTTTCTTCTACTGTGAATGATTAAGGCCACATCTTATCTGTTGGACTAGAGGTAGTTTCCCTGATTATAAGAAACATTTGTGATATAACTTGTCCTGTCCTTATCTACAAAAGAGGCTTAATAAAACTGTGATTAAGAGTCCAACTCTTGTCTTTGTCCCTTTCTAAAGTCCATGCTGGAAGGAGAATTCATTTGTGTTCACTTTCTTCTATGTGGTCCAGTCATCTGAAAGAATTAATTGGCATCCAAGTTTTACTCTAGAATGATTTCAACAATGTTTCATTTATATTTTCAAAGTTTGCAATCATTTTATTATTAGAAGTGTTTTGTAAACCCAGAGGTGGAGCATTCAATCAGAAGAAAGCCTTTGTACATAGTTATATTATATTTGATTGGGTGGTTGCTAAATTCATTTTACAGCCTTTGCTTATGACTAAATGTTATAACAAGTCTATACTCTTTGTAGTAAATTTTTAATATATCAGTTAGTTCTGCTTTATTAACTCAATTCTATATATTTTGTATATTATTTTTAATGCTTTAATTATTTGAGTTAGTAGTCAATATAATTTACTTTCAGAAATATATTTTACTCAGTCTTTACTTGAATTATATTATGATAAAATTTGTTGAAATATCTGATTAAAAAAATCAAGCTGCTATTGTGTTTGTTCTGTCTGCCAAATTGCTTACTGCAGTTCTGCATCTGGAAGTATGTATTTAGTTGATATATAAATGGAGATGCTTTAAAAAATAAACATATTTTAGGTTTAGATGGCCTTGTTTATTCCTCTTGATACCAAAAAACAAACTTTTATACTATCTATTCCATGTTTTTCTCTTATTTCTGCCTGCCAGGAAGGCATGACTTACTTAGAACATCACTAACTTTAAGGCTAACCTGCCCCAGACCCCAGTGCAGGGCCAGGCAGCCACAATCACTGTGCAATGCCTCCTTGCTGCCCATGTGTGACTGTCCAGTGCTTAACCTTAGTTTGGCAAGTATTTATTGATGCAATAGATGCTATTATATATTTTTTCAAACCCCTTTAAAATGTAAAACAAAATAAAGGTCAATTAGAATTTGCATAGGTCTTTAGTTCATGCTAGTGTATTTCCTCTGAGGTCTTGACTATTCCCTTCTGCTAATCTCCTACCTGCCTTGAGCTGATCACAACTGTAGTGTGTGTGTGTGTGTGTGTGTGTGCGCGTGCACACACGCACGTGTCCCCACCTGGTAGCAACTGTATGGTTTGCCTGGTTGGCTTTCATTTTCTTTTTGTTTTTATGCTTTTCTCTGATTCTGACTTTTACATTGTTGCTCTTTGGTGGTGGATTCTATTATCTGGATCTGGAAGCTGTTTGTTTGTTTATTTATTTTCTGTCTTTACCATCTTCCCAGGGTAAACAGGTTATTGTTACTACAGTGAGAAAATATAGTAAATTGCTCTCAGTGGTTATACTTTTGTGTAGACATTACATTTTAAAACTAAGCTTATTTCCACACTTGTGTGTAGAGAGAAAGGAAATTCATGTCACTCCTGGGGAGGAGCATTTTACGTTATATTTTTATGTGAGTCTTCTGCTAGCCCACTGAGATTTGTTACGATAAAAATAAAACAATAAAGATTTAAAGCACTATCATTGCAGATTTTTTATATGCTGGCAATAAACAGTAAATGAAAAGAAGTGCAATACCCCTCAAACAATCAACAGGAGGTACCAGGAAATACAAACAGGCTGCAGCTGGGGAGGTGAACACACAGCAGCCTGGACTCCAAATACGGAACCTGATTTGGCTTTGTATTGCCTGTGGTCTGAGGATGGTTTTCACATTTTCCAATGGTTAAAACCAAATCTAAATAAGAGCATAGGAGTGTGTGGAAATGTATGGAGTTCTAGTTTCAATGCATGTGAATAAAACTTCCTTGGAATACAGCCACAAGCGTTCGTTCACTTTGCTGTTACCAACAATCCATCGCTTCCTTAGCTCTGTAAAGACAAACTAAAATATGGTGTGCAAGCTAAAAGTACTTACTGTCTGGCACCATGCTGTAAATCCCTGCCACTCTCAGCTTTGTCTCTGCAGTAGCTCTTGTCCGCATCATAGAAATGTTCATCAATTTGGTTTGTTTTTTCTTGCCAATGGCTGATACTTTTCTTGATAATAGTAGGTAGACTGATGATTCAGGCACAGACCGTCCAATCTATTGAAGTTAATTTCCACCCTTCACAGAATACTAAGGGAGAAACAAATGTATGTTTCTGTCAACAATAATATTTAAGAAGCTGGTTTGAAAAAAAAAAACAAATTATCCATTTTGCTGATCAGTTGATTCCAGGTGCTCACTAAAGCATAGACATGGGAATGCCAAACCTTGTCTGCCAGCTGAGTGTCACCCAGTGCCCTTCATGCCTCTGCTTATGTTCCCTGGAGGGCACTGTGCTAAGGATTCCTGTGCCTACCCTTCACTTAATCCCTTCTTGACCATGGAACAACTGGGAAGATTCAGTAGCTACTGTCCTATTTCAGGAAAGGGTCACTCACAATCCATTTTAATAGACCTAAGTGTTTAGAAACAGAGGAGAAAAGTTTTTTTAAAATATAAGTTCTCTATTAACTCGCAGTATTCCTGTTTGATACTCTTCATTCCTGAATTCATCCTTTGATTGATTTTCCTCCTATATTCCTTGTTCCTCCTCCTTGGTCCCTTGTCTTAGTGCTGGTTCTGGTGGCTTCCTTCATTTGCATTTATTTTGCTCTCTCCTATTTGCGTCTCCATCACCGCTTCCTATTGGTTAAGGTCTTGGTCAGAACCTGGCACAATGCATGAACTTGGCAAGCATTGCCATCTGGCATACATGGATACCTTCTCTGTCTCTTCTCCTTTGCTTCAGCCCATATGCCCAGTTGCCCACCCTCCACTCACAGGCCTTACAGTGTGCTTTCTGCAATGAGAGAACTGCGCTCTGGCGTGTGAGAGAGAGCCCTAGGTCCCAGAGGGTGAGTTAGTGAAGGAAAATGAAATATCAAGAACAGGAGTGGGCGTCTCTGAAAACAGGCCTCATCCAGTTCTACTTTGCCTCTAGGGTTCACTATGTTTGTCTGCATATCATTACAAGAGCTTTTGTCTCGCCTTTTTCCTCTGAACCAGAGGAGGCAGCGAAAATATGGGGCACCGGTGATGTGTAGCGAACAGTGCCGCGTTGTGTAGTCAACAATCTGGTTGTCATTGAAGACGTTTACCTGGGAGGTATATATTTCACTGTCTCAGTTGAGTAAGAGGAATCTGGAGACAGCCAGTCATCCAGTCATTGTCACATGCAGAGAGTGGGAGAGCTGCATTCCAGGCTGGGACAGTCGTCCAGTGTGGCAACTTTGAATGCCCAGGGCAAGGAACCTTCGGCTTAGGGCTGAGTTCCAGAAGGGCATGGATTGTGCTCGGATCCTGGAGGCCCCAGGAGGCTATTACTGGCATGTTCTTATCATGCAGGAAATGCTGGCTGCAAAAGGAGGCAGCGTACAGGGAGATACAGAGATGGGTTTTCGGAGGAGTTTTTATTCTGTTTGACAATGAGGTCAGTGGATCAGCTAGAGGTCATGGGCAGAGAGCTGTACCCATTGGATACATTAATTCTACTTATTACTGCAGCTTACAGAGTTGTAGTAATAAAACAAAAAACAATAGATGATTTGAATACCCCGCATACAGATGCTCACTTTATTGTGTAGAAATTAGTATTTTATATTCCTCCAAATGCTATTGCTTCAGCTCACGGAGTATTCCGTGCTGTGGTTTTAGTCCTGTTGGTAATAGAGTTTCACTTATTAAACAGCTGTGGCTGTGAGTCTCTGGGAACATATTCTGTCACTCTCCTACTCCCCCTTGTCCCATCATTTTGACACTTTTCTCTCTTAGACCATCCCTGCTACTTCGATAGTACTGGGTACAGTTGAATAGGACTGAGTAACTTAAAAGAGAAGACATCGATTTTCTCATCGTTTTGAATGCTGTGAGTCTAAGACCACGGTGCCACCCTTGGCCTCTAGCTGACAGTCTCTCTGCTGTACTCATGCATGGCAGAAGGACAAGGAAAGAAGGATGGAATCTTCCAGACACCATAGGAGACACCTTTCCCCAGAACACGCCCACAGAGAGAGTCGATCTCAGAACTGGTGGGTCTCACAGGGCGGGAAAGAGGAAGTTAATCCCAGGAGCAGGATCCATTTCCTGTCTGGAACAATGAAGAAGGAAGGGTCTGCCATCCTTCAGCCTCAGGTTGAGTTTTGAGGGTCTCAAAGACCAAGCAGTGTTTCTATTTGGACATGTCTCACTATCAAGGGCACCATCTTGTATAGATGCAGGTAGGCCCTTACTGGCTGGGTGTGTGGAGAGAAAAAAAGGTGTAGATCATTGAGAAAAAAGCTATTGAGCCTGAGGGAAGGGGTGCCAAAGGGCAGGGTCTCCACCCTCCTGCCTGCACTGCAGAGGCGGAGCTGCACACACTTGGTCATCAGAAGGGTGCTCCAGAATCTGAACCCATTTTCCTTACTATGGTGACTTTCTGATCATCTTTATACCAGTATTACCGTCATCAGAATCTTCTGACGTTTCCTGTTGCTGCCATGCTGACTTCAGTAGAGCATCATTGTTGAGGCTGCCCACTGTATCCTGCTCCCGGTTTAAATTTCACGGTCACAGTCGCCCTCAGAGTCCCCACCTCTTCACTCTGTTGTGTTGAAATTGGGAGGAGGCTCATTCAATGCACAACTTTTTTAATATTCTGGGTTGATTCTAAAATATATGAAGGGTCTCAGGATGATGTACTGTTGTCTTGCCATTACAGGCTCTCATTTTTTTCCCTACCACAACTTGTGCTCAGGTTCTCTGTATGTTAAAAGCACACTGGGCTCCTTCACAGAGTAGGAGGTAGCTAACCTCCTCCTTCCTTTCCTGGGAGGCTTCTGTCCCTGTCTAGGAGTTTAGTCTTTGATGTCTGCACCGTCCCGTCTCTTTTTGGGTGCTTTCCTTAGCCGAACCTTTCTTCTCTGTACTTACCTGGCTCTTGGTTGAGACTTGAGCCTACCTTATACTGGACTGGAGAAATTCACAGATACACTCGTTTTGTCTCTTGTTTGGGAACTCTTCCAGATGGGGGAGCTCATGTGTATGTATCCTTTATAAACCAGTCACTTAATACATCCTAATAAGTTGCTTCGGTTGTCACTTAAGGAACCCACATCTCAAAAATTAAACATATTTAGGATTAAAATGAATAGATTAGAGATAAAGAAATTGCTATTTTTTTTTATCAACAGCAGAGAAAATAGTAGTAATCTCAAAGATGACTCGTGATCCAACCAGTGCGATGTGACCACGGAGGGCTTTGAGTCTTGATGGTCACTTTGGTTTTTTAAAGGCATCAAAGTAACTCCCTGGCCTCCCTACTAGAGTTTTGGTAGGATGAAATGACATGAATGTCTGAAGATGTTCTGAGCAGAATTAAATTGTTTCCAGCATACCATTGCATCATCTGGGGCTGGGGAAGGGTGGGTAGCTTCTTTAAGAAAGTGCTTGCTATAGAAAAACACGAGGACTCAAGAAAACTCACTGGGTGTGTTGGCCTCTGCTTGCCATCTCGGAGCTGGGGAGGCTTATGGCTGTCTAGGATGCCCTGGCCAGATGAAGCCATTGCTGGATAAATATTCTGTTCTTCACACAAAACTAAAATAACAACAGCAACAGCAGCAACAGCAACAACAACAACAAAAACTGGTGTGGACAGCTCACTCCTGAGGAACAACATGGGAGGGTTTGCCCTGGCCTGCAGAGGAACTTTCCAGGAAAGAAGGAAGGAAAGCAAACAGCAACCTCATTCTCCATGGAGGATCCTGGTGTGCTTTTAAACTAGAGAAACACCTGAACAGAAGCCCGTGGTAGAGAAAAGAGAGGGGACTGCTGATTGTAGAAACACAAGCAAACGTGTGTGGGGGCATTCCCCTAAGCAGGTGTACCAGCACACACAGGACCGTCTCTAACACATACGTGCAAATTGCGTTATCATTCCATTTCCCTAGTCCCAGTTTTTTAAGAAAAATGCAATAAAGGTATAGAAACCCCCACACTGTGCCATGTAAACAATGGGTATCTCTAGCACTTGATTTCTGGCTTAAAATTCAGCTTGTGCCTTAATAGCGTTTCCTTCTCATATGTAAAGAAGTAAATGTAACCTGTTTAAAGTGGGCTGTTTTGCAGTCTAGAAGCCAATTACAGTGAACTGGGAGTATTTGAAGTTTGGCCTACTGTATCTATGGAGACTAATACCCCTTCTCCCCAACTCCTGAATAACCCAGACTGTGCTTCTTCCTACCAGGTTTCCATCTCTACCACAAATTGCCCACGATCGTGCCAGAGAGCTGCCTTCTCATAATGGTCGGACTTCTACTCGGTGGGATCATCTTTGGAGTTGATGAAAAGTCTCCCCCAGCCATGAAGACGGATGTGTTTTTCCTTTATCTCCTGCCACCCATCGTTCTGGATGCTGGCTACTTCATGCCCACTCGCCCCTTCTTTGAGAACTTTGGCACCATTTTCTGGTACGCCGTGGTAGGCACGCTGTGGAATTCCATCGGCATCGGGGTGTCTTTGTTTGGCATCTGCCAGATTGAGGCATTTGGTCTCAGCGACATCACGTTGCTCCAGAACCTGCTGTTTGGCAGCTTGATCTCAGCCGTGGATCCTGTGGCTGTGCTTGCTGTCTTTGAGAACATTCACGTCAATGAACAGCTCTACATCCTGGTCTTTGGAGAGTCTCTGCTCAATGACGCTGTCACAGTGGTGAGTAAAGGAGTGTCTGGAACATCGCTGGGGACCACACATCACTGACATCTTTATAGCTTTCCAAGTTATTCACTGTAGAGTGAATAACCAACCAAATGTCTCTTGCTATGCATTAACGACATGATGTGATGTCAACTGTAGGGAAGCGTTTCCCTACATGGCCACGGAGTAGTAGATTCTATAATGGACATCAGCTGACTTCCCTCTAAGTTAAATCATGTCAGATACTGTCTATCTAAGGAAAGTGTCAGGCATTCAGGCTGAGGGTGCAGTCCCCAGACTGTCTCTCGCCCATCTTCAGATAGTAATTGCACCCCTCAGTTTGCTTGACATTTGTGATTTTTGATCAATGGGCTGTACAATGAGAGTTCCCACACCTCCTTCTTGCTGGAGTAGCTCACAGAGCTCATATACATTGGTTTAGTATTCGATACTGGAAAAGATACAGAGGGAGGGTGTGTCGGGCAAAAGGGCATGAAATTAGCTTCCTATCAAACCTTCGCATGCCCAGCTATCCAGAAGACCTCTGAATCTGCCCCTTTGGGTTCTTTTGACACAGGCGTGACTGACTATGTCATTGGCCATAGGTTATTAATTTCACTTTCCACCTTTGTCATCATGCTCCAACCATGAGGGGGGAAGATGAGAAGCAAAGTCTCAAGTGTTGAACTTTGCCTTGGTCTTTCCAGTGACCAGATCCCATCTTGCTGAATCTGCCACTCACCAACCAGTCATTAGCTTGCAAAGACACTTGTCATTGAAGAGAGTCTAAGGATTTTTAGCAACCATATGTCTGGGCAGGGTTCAGAAAATTTGAATACATATTTCATAATATCAGAGCCCTTCATTTGGATGAATGACCTTATGTTGTGACCTTGAAATTCTTAATACACATTGTAATTAGTTACTTACATTTTATGTATTATGTTATAATTAGCTCCTTGTTTTCATTTTGCATTGGGCCCCACAAAGAGTGTACAGATGGCAGCTTCGTAAAATACAAAGCACAAACACAAACTTAGGGAGCACAAACATGAATGTGGCCATTGTATCTCTGATGGGTTACCTCTGTGATTATTTTAAACATGATAGTTTTTGATAATAATTCAAGGAGTCTCAGATCCCTGTGAGAAGTGATGCCATTAGTGTATATAATGTACATAACATATACATATAATATATAGTACATGCAATATATGCTAATTTACAAAACATGTGAATGACATTTACTAGGGAACATTCTCTCTGGATGAAGCAATGCCATTAGTATTTATAATGTATAAAATACATATATAATATCTGTTCATATACAACACTTGTGAAGTGACGTCTACCAGGGAACATTCTGTCTGGGGACAGTGTGACTGCTATTAATGTTTATAGAGAAATCTTTCCTCACATGCACGCTTTCTACTCCCACTGACCCAGCACACCCCTGGTCCTCATTTTGTACCCATAAGCAAGATTTTTATTTTCACAAAGCACTAGTTATTCTAATTCTCTCCTAAATGTCACACACGGAGCCAGAAGCGCCTGTGGCTTCAACTTTGGTAGCAATTATTTCCACCTTGCCTTCTGAACTTGGACGAGGATGGTGGCGTGGACAAGGAAGATCTGCTCTCCCTTCAGAGCTACAGTCATGTTACCCTGAATTGGCACCAGTGAGACTTCATGAGTGGCAGGAATGGCAGCCATTAGCGCTTACCAGATGCTTCTCTCATGATCCTTAGACAACCTGTGGAAAAGGTATTGCCCCTTTGTAGGTGAGATAGCAGTGAACAGATTAAAGGGTGCTGGCCTCACCTCCCTTTCTGCACTCTCCCCATTAGCTCTTACCCTTCAAATGTTATTCATGGCTCATTTGACAGTGAGCACAGAAACAAGCGTGCGTCTCCATTAGTTATATTTTATTGTAAAACAGATCCCTGAACTAAACGAAAATATTTTTTTTAATCTGGAAAGATGTTCATTAACTCCAGTTGGACATTATTATGGAGAAAATAATTTTGATGGCTAATAAGTTATATAAGTTTAGAATAGCTTCTAGGATATTTTTAAGACGAGTTAACTTAGTAGCAAAACTTAATTCATACATTCTATTATTTAGTAACAGTGATTTGCCATTAACTTTCAATATTAAATTTTAACTAGGAAACTGCGTAACAGTAAAGACATTTATCACCCACTCTATTTCCTCAGGCTTCAGGTATTCCATTGGGGCTTACATTTACATGTAAATTTTACCCTTGCTAGAGGAGACTGTGGGCCTGTGAATGTGGAATTTTTGGAGTGAACCTACAATGAAATAAGAACACTTGCTGAATTCCTTCTAAGGGATGTCAGCAAAGTTAGGTTGGTTTTAGAATGATGTGCAGTTTATGTGGCCTTCCTACTCCTCAGAAAATGCCTTATCCAGTTAGATTTCAGGAAGGGATCTGGCTAACTCAGTATTCAGAGTGTGTAAATGCAGTGGGGGATACAGTGGCACATTCTGCACTTGCTCTAAGGATGCACAGCCAGAAGCTGTGCTATGGATGAAGATGGATGGCTGCCCCAGGGAAGGCAAAGGAGGGACACAGAAAGCACATGGCTATGTGTAAAGGTGGAAGAAGCTGCCATACTAATTTCCAAAGCAGTTTTACAAGTTTGCGCTCCCACCAGCAGTAGAGGAATGTTCCCCTTACTCCACATCCTCTCCAGCATAAGTTGTCATTGGTGTTTTTCATCTTAGCCATTCTGACAGATGTAAGATGGCATCTCAGAGTCATTTTGATTTGTATTTCCCTGATGGCTAAGGATGCTGAGCAACTCCTTTAATGTTTTTTTTGGCTAATTGTGTTACTTCTGTTGAGAATTCTGTGTTTAGATATGTGCCCCATTTTTAAATTGGATTGTTTAGTATTTTGATGTCTAGTTTCTTGAGTTCTTAACATATTTTGAAGATCAGCCCTCTGTCAGATGTAGGGTTGGTAAAGATCTTTTCCCATAGTGTAGGTTGCTGTTTTTTTCTTATTGTCCATGTCCTTTGCCATACAGAAGCTTCTCAGTTTCAGGAGGTTCCAATTATCAAGTGTTGCTCTCAGTATCTGTGCTATTGCTGTTATATTTAGGAAATGGTCTCCTGTGCCAATGCATTTAATTGTACTTTCCACTTTCTCTTCTATGAAGTACAGTGTGGTTGGTTTTATGTTGGCTATCCCAGGTTTTTTGTTTTTCCATATGAAGCTGAGTATTGCATTTTCATGGTCTCTGAAAAATTGTGTTGGGATTTTGATGGGAATTACATTGAATTTGTAAACTGTTCTTGGTATGATTGTCATTTTTATTATATTGACCCTACTGATCCAAGAGCATAGGTCTTTCTATTATCTGATATCTTTCTGATATCTGCTTCAATTTCTTTCTTCAAAGACTTAAAGTTCTTGTCATATAGGTATTTTACCCCAAGTTAGAGTTACCCTGTGATATTTTATGTTATTTGTGCATTGTAAAGGGTGATGTTTCTCTGATTTCTTTCTTAGCTGGTTTATCACTTGTATATAGGAGGGCTACTGATGTTTTTGAGTTAATCTTTTGTCCTGCCACATTACTGAAGGTGTTTATCAGCTGTAGAAGTTCCCTTGTAGAATTTTTGGGGTCACTTATGTAAATTATCACATCATCTCCAAAAAGTAAAAGTTTGGCTTCTTACTTTCCAATTTTTATTCTATTGATCTCTTTTTGTTGTCTTATTTCTCTAGCTAAAACTTTAGTACTATATTGAATGGATATAGAGAGAATGGACTGACTCCTCTTGCTTCTGATTTTAGTGGCATTTCTTTGAGTTTCTCTCCATTTAGTTTAATGTTGGCTATTGGCTTGCTGTATATTGCCTTCAGAAAACTGGGAATCAATGACCCAGCAATACTACTTTTAGGCACATACCCAAAGGAAACACAATTATATCACAAGGACACTTGCTCAACTATGTTCATAGAAACATTATTTGTAATATCCAGAACCTGGAAACAAGCTTGATTCCCCTCAACTGAAGAGAATGGATAAAGAAAACGTGGTACATTTGTGCAATAGAGTATTACTCAGCGGTAAAAAGCAATGTCATCTTGAAATTTACAGGCAAAAGGATGGAACTAGAAAAAAAATCATCCTGAGTGAGATAACCCAGACTCAGAAAGACAAATACACTATGTACTCACCCATAAGTGGATATTATACATAAAGCAAAGGATAACCAGGTTATGATCCACAACCGCAGTGAAGCTAGGTTAAAAGGAGAACCCTAAGAGAAACATAAATGGAGGGTCCCAGGAAAGGGAAATAGGTGAGATCTCTTGGGTAAACTAGAAGGGGGTAAAAAGAAGGGATGGGGGATGGGAACATGAGGGCTTAAGATGGCTGAGTTGGGGGAGGGATGGAAAGGGAGAGCAATAAAAGAGTCATGGCATTAGGAAAAAACCTGGTGTTAAGGAAAGTCCCAGGAGTCCAAAAAGATGACCTCAGCGAAGACTCCTAGCAATAGTGGAGAGGGTGCCTGAGCTGGCCTTCTCCTGTCATCAGATTAGTGAATACACTGATTGCCATCATAGAACCTCCATCCAGTAACTGATGGAAGCAGATGCAGTGATTTGCAGCCAAGCACTGGACTGGACACCTGGAGTTCAGTTGAAGAGAGGGAGGAAGGATCATATGACCAAGAGGGATATCAAAATCATGATTGGGAAAACCAGAGTCAGCTGACCTGAGCTAATGGGAGTTCACTGACTCTGGACTGACATCTGGGAAACCTGCATGGGACCAAACTAGGCCCTCTGAATGTGGGTGACAGTTATGTGGCTTGATCTGTCTTTTGTGGAGGGAACCCTGGCAGTGGGACCAGGACTTAACCTGGGTGCATGAAATGGCTTTTTGGAGCCCATTCCCTATGGTGGAATACCTTGCTCAACCTTGATATGGGGGGAGGGACTGGGTCTTGCCTTAACTTGATATGCCAGACTTTGTTGACTCTTCAAGGGAGGCCTTACCACCTTTGAGGAGTGGATGGGGGATAGCATGGGGGTAGGTAGAGGGGCAGGAGAAGGGGAGGGAGGGGGAACTGGGGGTTGTATGTAAAATGGAAAAAAAAAGCCTATAAATTAAAAAAAGTGAAAGAAGCTCTTGTTCACAGCCATAACCAGTAAGTCAGAACAACCTAATGGTTTTTAGTGGAAGACCATGACTTGGCTTGCAAACTCCCTTAAAACATACACCCATGGAATATTAGAATTGTTCTCCTACACAATGCTTGCTTACCCGATGACAAAGAATAAACTCCCTAATGTTTCTCTCACAGAACTGGCTAAATATTACACTGAGCCACGCAGTGGTGGTGCACGCCTTTAATCCCAGCACTTGGGAGGTAGAGGCAGGTAGATCTCTGTGAGGTCAGGGCCAGCCTGGTCTACAAGAGCTAGTTCCAGGACAGGCTCCAAAGCTACAGAGAAACCTGGTCTCAAAACTCCCTCACCCCCTCCAAAAAAAAAAAAAAAAAAAAAACCCAAAAAGTCACACACTGAACCAAATTCATATTAGGAACAACTAGAGTAATGGTGTAGAATGTGATTTGTCTTCTACCCAGAGTCCTTCAAAGGATATTTTAGTGAAGACCGTTTAATGAATTTTCAGAGGCTTGTCACTAAAAGAGGTTTCCAGAACTCATGGAATAGGAAAAGGTATGAAAACATTGATCATGATGCATCACCAGGTGACGTAGGATTCCCCTCTGTATGCTGTGGATACCATTGGTTAATAAAGAAACTGTCTTGGCCTGTGATAGGGCAAAAGAATAGTGATAGGTGGGGAAAACTAAACCAAATGCTGGGAGAAAGGAGGCAGAGTCAGGGAAACACCATGTAGCCCCACCAGAGACAGGCCGGACAGAACTTTACCCAATAAGCCATAGCCACGTGGCGATACACAGATTAATAGAAATAAGTTAAATTAAGATGTAATAGTTAGCCAATAAGAAGCTAGAGCTAATGGGCCAAACAGTGATCTAATTAATACAATTTCTGTGTGGTTATTTCGGGGCTGAGTTGCCAGGTGGTCGGGAAACAAACATGTGACCTCATACAACAACCAGGAGCTGAAGATTGAGGGATAGCAGTAAATCCGAGCAAGGCTATGTGACATCAACTCACTCCTTCCTGTGTCAAGATAAACTCAACTAGAAAGACTAAGGAGAAGAAATCCTAGCTCAAAACTACCCCCAAAGCATGAACAACGTCTGATCTAGACGTTCCAGACCAAACTCCCCAGGCTATCGTCAAAGGCTAAGGTAAATTAGAATCAAGGGGAGGAATGGCACACAGTTGAAAAATTAAAACTGATTTTTAGTATTTTCACATTAATCCTTTTTGATATTTTTATGAAAATATTTCCAATCCAGAGACTGTCCAAGATCCAAGATATCAGAGACGTCCTACTGTGTCTACCATGGTCTATAACAAATTGACTTCTTCTCACAAGGTCATGTCTAATGTCATGCCTAGAACCTACCGCAGCCATTGAGTGTTCTAACAAAGTTTCCAAAAGATTCAAGGAACTTATTTGCGTGTTTACTAGTTAGCTACCTATAGATAGGGTTAGTAAAGGACAACTGTCTTTAAGACAGACGTTAATGATGTACCTTGGTGGTGAGTTGTCATGGGCTGTGGGTGGAATTTCACGTAAGGAAGGTAAACACAGAACATTGTGTACTCAATCTAGACTTGCAAGTCCCAGAATTATCTGAAATTCACAATATAAAATAATTATGCTTTGAGTTTTATAACAAAGTGGTCTGCATGCTGTTTTCCTGGGATGAACAACTGTATTTGCATAATTTCCTTTATACACGTTCACTGAATCAGAACACATTTTAAATCCAAATTTAATCATTTAATTTATAAATTTCACATATGCATGTATGTAAATATTCATAACAAATAGACCTTAGGTCATATGGCAGACTTGAGAGCACTCAGCCTTCACATTGGCCTATTATTGATTTATTAAAAGGTGTCACCGGAATTTTAATTTCTTAAAAATACATGTCGATTTCTGGCCAACACCTGAGATACTTCTGTCATACACATACTTCATTATCTACATGTACACAACATATACATGTGTATGTGTGCATGTGTGTGTGTGTAAATTAAAACTCCAAATCTCTTTTCTGTATAGATTACCTCAGATAAAATTAAAGAATTGAACATAAATGAATTATCTATGTAGTTATAACTAGTTGCATAAGATTAAACATAAAACAAGTTGGAACTTAGAGAAGCTTTTCGATTAAGTAGATACTGCTTAGACCTTGCCAGTTCCTCCAACATGGCACTGGTATCTTTGGCAGCGAACTGGTCAAACTGGACTTTTATCAATTGCCCAAAAGGAAAGCACCTGTGATTCAGCTTCTCTCTTTCAGTATTTAGAACAATATTTGAAGCAGGACACCGTTCTGATAGATTGAATGTGTTGAGTAGCTGGGGAAAACAACTTAGAAAGGGCTGTGACTGTGCAGCTCCGCTGATAACAATTATTTCATGTACAAGAACATTCAAGCTCCTGCTGCGGTCCTGTCAGTGTGATAGCTGGAGGGGCAATGGAGGTGGAGCAGACTCCTTCTGGCTCCATCTGGGGAGAAGTTTCTTGCCCTATTAGTGGAAACATCCTCACTGGGACGGCAGACTGTGCAAATGGCAAAGGGCTATCTGTGTGATTTGGGGTCCATTTCTATATTGCAGGTCGGGGGAAAGAACAATACCCACAGGCTGTAGGAATTCATAAAGGCCCTTCAGAAGAATGGCAGCTCCAGGAATGCTACCTTGGAGGGCAGTTCCCAGGGCTAGGAACTTGCATTCATCAAGGAAAATGACAGGAAAGAAAAGCATAGACAGGAACGGGGACATGTGGTGTGTTTTGTAGAATACTTGGGAAATTCTGCCCTTGACTTTTAAGGGTATTGTAAAAAGCAGTAAATCATGAAGGAAGGGAGAGGGAGTGAGGAAGAAAGGAAAAGAAAGAGAGAGTGGGGGAAGGAACGAAGGATGGGATGGAGAGCAAGATCCACCTATATTGAGACTGTCATGTCTTCCCAGAGTCAAGCAACCAAAGACTTTTACTCCTGGGAATAGAAAATGGAAAATCTGAATAAGTCGGGTAGACAGATGAAGAGACATGGGCTCACTCGTGCAGGCTGGAAACAAGCGGAGTAGAGCTGGCAGGGTTGAGGACTTAACTATAGTATCTAAGTGGAGTTGGAGGAAGGCAAAACCTGAACTGGCCCTATCATTGAACACTCTGGGAAAGCCGCTTCTGAGACAATGGTGGCTGCCACCTTTGTCTTTGGCAGTTGGGAGGCAAGAGATTCGTATGTCACCTCTTAAGCCCTGTCAGGCAGCCGTGTGACTCAGAACTGCTACTGTACCCAGATCCTGTAGCAAACTCATGGCTGAAAGTAGGAATTGGTGTGTCCACTAGGCAGCACAGAGGACAGAAATCATAATAAAGTATCCGTTGATCTCAAGGGGCTTGTAGTCCAGAAGAAAGGAGGAAAATATGTCTGCAAAGCACATGTAAACAAGGTGGAGGTAGTGGTACGGCATTTGCTGGGGCATGGGCTGCTTATCAGGAGGTGGCTGACTCATGTGCCTGTGTTGAACTTTGAAGACCTTATCCAGGTCGGAAAACCTGTATTCTAACATCGCTTCTGACATTTTGTGTCACTAACTTTTGATTGACTGTCTATTTCTCAGAAGCCAAACGAGGGTACACTCCAGCCCTTGGGTCCAATGCCTTCACAAGTCGGCTTTCATAAATTCTGAATGCCCCCACAGCGGTAAAGTTCACAGTGCAAACAATTCAGGAGACTTGTTTGAGTTGAGCTTGACTCTCCATCTGTGGGGGAAAGTGCTGAGGCTTCACTTCCTCTCCCACGTGACACTGTGGCTTCCACACATAGCTAAAAACAATTGTCCAGTGAACATGAAGTGAGTCGAAGTTTTAATTAAATCAAGACTGCTGAGAACGAAACCGGAGTGAATTCGTTCATTTTCAGGCATAAAGTGTGTGTGTGTGTGTGTGTGTGTGTGTGTGTGTGTGTGTGTGTGAAGCTACAGTACCCATACACCATATAGGCTCACACACCAAGTATATGTGGCCTCTTCATGTGAAGAAACATCCTTGGTATCATGTACTTTTACATGTCACCAGGTATACTGAAGATGTAGGTAGAACAAGGTGGTGGGATATCAGTGAAGATGACTCTCCTGGGAGGAGGACTCCTTTAGTGGGGTAACTGCACCAGAGGGTGTGCCCATGCCATGTAATGACTCCATGGTAGGATCTTATCAGGCAGGCTGACAAGTTTCTGTATGACGCAAGACTTCTGAGCCATGGCAATGGGAACAGAATAGGCAAGCAAGTGGTTTAAAATATCCTTCCAGGTGGTAGCTGGAAAAAAATTAATGCTTTAGGGATAATTTGGGCGGTAGGTTTGCAATATGCTCTTCTTTACTTCTCAAAATAGTTTATCTGTCAAGACACCAAGACACTTTTTGCCAAAGATTTTGTTTATTTAAAGCCACAGTCTTCTTCTATGTGGCAAATTAATTATGCAGTAGTTTCCTATGATACTGAACAGCTCCTTCTTAGAAAATTTTGACTATGCCCAGGGTGATCACAGGACAAACTGGGAGGAATATTTCTATTCTTTCTCGTGCGTATGCATCTGTGCATGTATGTGGGTACATATATGTGCATGTGAATGTATGTGGGTGTGCATGTGGAGGCCCCAGATTAACACTGGGAGTCTTCCTTCCTCGTTCTCCGCTTTGTTTACTCAGGCAAGATCTCAAAGCTCACCCCAGTTTGATGGCCATCTGGCTTCTGAGAGTCCCCCTGTCTCTGCCCCCTGCCTGGGGTTACAAATAGGCCTCCATGCTAACTCTGAATTTGCGAGGGTCCTGGGAATTCAAACAGTGATGCTCTTCTCCACGAACATGTCTCTGGCTCCTGAGAGGCCAACGGTGGTGTGTTTTCTCGTTCCCCTAGGTCCTGTACAACCTGTTCAAGTCATTCTGCCAGATGAAAACCATCCACCCCATCGACGTGTTTGCGGGCATCGCGAACTTCTTCGTCGTGGGAATTGGCGGGGTGCTCATCGGCATCCTCCTGGGATTTATCGCTGCCTTCACCACCCGTTTCACACACAACATCCGGGTCATTGAGCCACTGTTTGTCTTCCTGTACAGTTACTTGTCCTACATCACCGCTGAAATGTTCCACCTCTCAGGCATCATGGCGTAAGTGTCTTGCCGCTCACAGTTCTTGGACCTGTGCCTTCAGGGCTATTACAGTTGATAGAGTTATGTAAAAGGCTAGGATAGATTTTCTTATCCTGAGAACAGCTAGAATTGAACTCTCCATAAACCTTTTGTTACATCAAAAATGAAAGTACATGCTATCCAAATTTAATGCTAATACAATCTGAAGCTGACATGGGACAGGTGCTAAAATTAACCCTTGAGTGTCCTCTATGAAATGCAACAATGAGCGTGATTGTTGCTCTGGATCAGATATCAGCATTTTAGGAGGCTGATCCCCATTCAGTGTGCTCTGTGTGGGAGGCTGCAAAAATATTCCAGCCAGGTTGCACCGCCTAAACTGTCCATGGGCTTCTAGAGCAGTTGCTGTGGGCCCATTTGAATGCCCTAACTCACAGCAGGTTTGCTGGCAACAGTTTAAACTCCTTTAATACAGCATGCAATGGCTAAGATCCTGCAATTTGATGTGGATTATTTTAAAATGGAAGTTAAGTATTTTGATACGGGGTTCCAATTGTCTCGAAATAAATAGTACTAATTGATTTATTAAAGATACAGTTAGTGTTTTATTCACCAACTTGGGAGAAGGTTTTTTTTAAAAGCTTGTATATGTGTGAGCTGCAGATTGCTAATATTTGGATCACACTGGTCTTCAAGATGTTATCCTGAAGTAAACTAGTCAACGGAGGGTTTCACCCCAAAACAAGGGCAATATATGATGATTGAATTCTCTCTACAGTCAATAAAAAAGAACTTAGGAATAAACAGCGGGACGCCTACTTTGCTTTTGCCTTGACATTCAGTGACACTCTGTAAGCTGTAGCCCGCGTTAGGGTGTGGAGAATGTTTTTAGGGTTTGCTCTGTAATGTAGGCCACATTCCTTCTGCAGCTCTCTCCCCTGACCTGATGTAGGGGGTGCTTTGATTAAAGAGTGTCTGGCTGCATGCCTCTTAGCAACTCTTTCAATTCAGACGCAGATGGGGTCTGTGGTGCAAGGGGAGGTAAAGAGAAGTCGAACTCGTCATAAAAGCCACGAGTTAAAGGTTAGGTGGTTTTTCCGTTTCAAAGAGAACCTAAATAAAGCAACGCATTAATCCAGTTTGACCCAGTAATGAAACCTTCCTGGTTGCTATTCATATCACTGTGTGACTTCCAATGTCCCCGCTGTTCTTTGAGCAGCGCCGTTGAAAATGTGTGATCAGCTAATTACAGGGGCCGCCAACAGCATACGGACAGGACCCGGTGTCTAATTTCTCAGCAGGGTTGTTCTAGACACAGGTCCGTAGGAACCCTGGATTTCAGAATCTGACCGTGGGCTATGTGCTTGTCACTTGTCTAGAACACCGAAAGTGGCCATAGGAAATTAGTCATGTTGTACAATGTTCAAGGGTGGGGTACTGAGTGGTCGAAAAGTCACACGAGGGCAGAAATGGATGTGGGAGCAATGACGAGGTTGCTTGAAGTGTGTTGAGCCTAATTCTCCCCAATTCTCCACCAACTGGAGACCAAATATTCAAATGCCCCGAACTTACAGAGAACGCCTCATTCAAACTACCACGTCTACACTGTACCAAAATAATCTAAGGACCAACAAGTACAAAACTAAGTAAGAGATTCTAAGCGATCAGAATTCTTGCACAGCCACTGTCCCCTGATGGCAGAGGAAGGGGCATATTTCCATCAATGCACCAATTCTCTCACAAAGGGAGCTCTGTGTTCTAATGTGGGGTGGTCGTCGCGCTGCTCAAACCCCTAGGGGGCATGATGCTTCTCTAGGGTACACTCACAGGTACATTTGTGGGCACTCAATGTATGAACTCCCAGGCTGTAGCTACTATAGTGACCTTGGGACCCTGGTCGAGGCATACAGCAAATCCATATCATGAGAGGTATGCACCCACACTCTTCTTATGGAACTAAGAAATTCTTCTGGACTTGAATTGCACCGAGATTCGAAATGATTCTCATCCTTCCTGTTACCTAGGCTCTTTCTTATCATTAAAAAACAAAACAAATCAATCTTAAGTTTAACAGAAGTAAAGATGCTGGGGATACAGAACATTCTAAATTCTCTCGATGGTTTGCTAAGGAGGAGAGGATGTCTTCCCAGGGATACAAATAGGCAGGAGGGCAGTCAGGTGACCTCAGAGTCTACACTCCATCCCAGTGATCTGTGTAATAGTTAGGAAACAGCCCACTTCTGCCTTCCATCCTCCCTGGCACGCTCCCTAATCCTTTTCCATCCTTCTCCCTCCTCCTATTGCCCTTGTGGTCCTCTGACTTGGTTCAGGAGCTTTGCCTTTCACTGAATTCTGACAGCCTGTCCTGGAATGTGCTCATGGAAGTTAACAGGAGAGTCTGACTAGGAAGAAATTTCCTTCTACAGAGCAAAAGACTTGGCTTTAGGCTGAAAAGAAAACCAGCTTTTCAGGGTGGAAAGTCAAATTTATGTCTTGGTTGGAGTGAGATCATCCAGGCAAGTGTTCTTGGGTCTTCAGAAAGCTTGTTGTTTCTGCTGTTTGCTGTCATGAGGCTGTAGTTGGACAGGACACTCACTGACAACTATATTAATTACTATGTGATGGTGGGCTTCTGGCCTTCACTGGACATTCTTAGATTTAGATTTGAATTTCCCTTTCTGATGTTGCCAAACACGTTGACACCTCATTGAATGTGGAAGCATCATTTCTGCCTGCTTTCTCCTGTATTTCCAGGTGGGACTTAGGTGTGTGTGTGTGTGTGTGTGTGTGTGTGTGTGTGTGTGTGTGTGTATGTGTGTCTGTGTGTGTAAGACACATCTTTCTATGTCTAGGTGGTTCAGAGTTCATTTTTTTTTTTTTTGTGGCACTAGGCCTAAAGTTCAAGAAGGTTTTCATACCACCATCTACACAAAAAAATGTTGTATATCAATCGCTCTGGACACTTTTTTTGTATCAAAGCAACACTGAAGGAGGTGCAGCAGTGACTAACAGGTCTTTTGGGAACTATAAAACTCTTGACTTCATGTGTTTGGAACTTTGTGCTCAGTACACACTCCTGATGATTTCCCAATGATAATGTGGGATTCACCCTTTCTTCTCAAGGACTTGGATTGGTTCTTTGATGCTCTCCTAAAATTAAATCCATTAAAAATAATTTCCTTTCATGCAAGTTTGTGATCTCCCTTTGGATACCAAGTTCTGGGCTTCAGCTTGTACCTCAAACAAACCCCTTGGGTCTGATATGTGCATTGCCCTTCAGAGGAAAGTTTGACCTCTCTTGTTGCTTATAGCCCTCTGGGAAAGGGTGGCTTTTCCCCCCTGGGTTTCAGGGATTTCAGAAATGCTTCATTTCTTGGAGGAGTTGATAGTCAGTGTTTTTTTTTTATTTCATTTTAAATAGGTTAATAATTCCACAGAGTTTCTTCTCTGAAGACTACTTCCTAAATATTTTATATTTATTGTTTCAATAAATATTGTACCTGCCTTATTGCAAAAAAGTAGGAAGTGGTAGTTTTTAACTTTACTTAATGAATGTGTACATTGAGGCCCAAACTCAACTGCAGGCTGCCTCGACAGGTAGTTACAGCTGTATCCTGGCTCTTTAGAAGCTGAGCCAGTCCAGTCCATGTTAAGAAAAATGGGGAGGAGAGAAGAAACATGAAAGAGAAAGGAGATGGAATTTCTAGAATGTAGGTGTTTCTAGAATGATGAGTTCAGGTCTGATCTAGGTGTGGATCCAGCCTGTGACTGAGCTGGTCACTCCTGCAGTGAGGATCCTGTTCTCTCTTCTTATTTTCCTTTGTAGGGTTGACATCATCTGTTCTACACTTTGAGAGGAATGGGAAAGCTTATCTTTGTTTGCTATATTGTACTGGGTCTGGATCCCTTTATTAGTTGCTCAGAAGGGTCCTGGGGAGTGAGCATGATGTTGCAACAGCACCAAAAAAAAAAAAAATACAATTCAGTAAAGTGGTGAAACTGAGCAGATAAAGGTCCCTAAAGGCCCTAGTAATGTGGGTTTTAGATGCTTTAATTATAGGTGGAAATGATTGACAGAACTGTGTTGGTAATTTGTTGATTTACATCAGATCTAAAGTGGGAAGATTGATACTGGGGAAGTTTGGGGTCATGTAAGCTAGTGATGCTGGTTTAAATGATGATTTAGGTCTTTTCTAGCTTTTCTGGCCTTTTCTAGCAAAGGGTAACATCTGTGGGCTGCAGCTGCTCTCCTCAGTCTTCCTTGTGCTTTGTAGCATCTAGGAGCTTACACATCAAGACTCAAGAACATGTCAAAATAATGTTAAAACCTAAGGAACACAGGATGCCGCAGGGCACTCCTAATGCATTGTATTAGACATCACAATCATGACGCATTTCAGACACAAGGAACATTTCCAACATCCAGCAACTATCAGACAGAGGGTTGGCTGGAAGGACACAGCGACCAAGCCTGGAGCCCAAGAGGCTCCGATGTCAAGTCCTTGTGCTTCTCCTTGGGTCACTGTGCCTTACAATACACAAGAAAGCAAGGAGTTTGTTATCAATTTAGGTTTATCCCTTCATTGATAGCATCCCTGGGTATGAACAAGTTCTTCAAAATCAGATGTCTCTACCCAAGTATAGTTGCTATATGGGATTCCTCCCATGGCAAAATGAGGCAGCAGATCAGGTAGACAATAAGAAAATAAAAGCAAGCCCTGCAATATTCTGGGAACCTTTATGGGAAAGAAAAAACAAACAAACAAAAAGCTTATTATCTTTTCTTTCCAAGTTTGCTTCAACAATAGGGTAAGAATTTTTTTAAAAGAGGAAATTTAAAAAGAGAGAGCCCAGAATCATGTAAGTAAATTAAGAATCCTTTTGCATTCATTTCTGTGTTTCCAGTTGTTTAGTATGAGTTAGCTGAGAAACGCCAGCATTTGCATGGTTAGTTTTTCCTTCTAGTCTGTCTAATGTGGTGGCCATACCCACATGGGATTTTCAAGCCTGACATGTAGAGAGTCAGAATCAAGTCGTGCACTAGGAGGAAAACAAATGCCAAATGATTAGTGCCAGTAAGAAAAGCAATTATAAAATATTTCATTAGTGACTTTTATATTAATTGGATGCTAAGAATCACAATATTTAGCATCTTTGGCTATGAAAAATCAGCACCACCAATTTGTATGCAAACTGGAGTCATTTGGGAATAGGGAACAGTTGAGGAATCGCCTCAATCAGATTGGCCTGTGGATGGATCTGTGAGGCGGTTTCTTGGTAGACGGTTGATGTAGGAGGACCAGCCCACTGTGGACAGTGCCACTCCTAGACAGGTGGTCCTAGCTTGTGTAAGAAGCGAACTGAGGAAGTCACAATGGACAAGCCGGTATTCAGTATTCCTCCGCAGCCTTTGCATCAGTTTGAAGCCTCTCAGGGGTTTCGATATAAATATCATCCACATCCCATATGGGCTGGAGCTGTCTTTGGGTAAGGCTGTGACTCCTGTAAGGATAAGCAAAACATAGCAAGCTCTGTAGACTGGGCTAGCACCTATTTGTGTGAAATAAAGTCACATAGCTTTCAATATTAAAAATACACTGTGTTGCCTCATCTTCTTAGAGATAAAACAATATTAAGAACATTGGTTTCAGTGGCTTATGGACACGGGCACACGTGCCTCTGATTTCTGTGAGCTGGAGGCCAGCCTGGGCTACAGAGTTTTCAGATCCTATGTCAAAAGTCAAAACCAAAGACAGGACATTCTTCTCCTCTCCACTTACTTTCTAGATGGTTCTATCGCCAAGGAGAATCAAGGCTGGATTTCAAAGCTGATAGCCAGTCTTCCTTCCTCCTAACCATACTTCTGATTCTGCAGGAGGCTGTACCAGTGGATGATGGCTTCACCATCCAAACTCAAGTTAATTCGCCAGTAGGATGAAGTTAATAAATGCCATTCTTGACTGACTTACGAAAATCAGTACATTGCAGTCCCGTGGCGACATTTGTCTACAACAAGCTTTTCCTGGCAAGGTCTGATGACACCTCTGGGCTTCTTCAGTGTTGACTCCAGGACAGGTTTAGGGTGTGACTGAGAATTCCACAGAGAGACAAAAAAAAAAAAAAATAGGGATGTTTGCCTGCTAAGTTAAAATGCCAGAATTCAGCAAACTTAAATCAAGAGCCTTATCAAATGATTCTGCCTTAGCTCCTTGAGGAACAGTGACATCTGTGTAACAGGATAGTGCTGTCATCACTAATTTTGGATGACTTTTTGACTTGCTCTTTGCATCCCTTGAGAAGGAAATATGTGTGATGTCACTGTTGTCTTATGTGTCAAGAACACTGAATTAAAGAAAATAACATTGCTTTCTATTCATATAGAAAGTCCAAAGTTTAAAACAATATAATGAATCATAAGTAAAATTTATTTAAGAAACAATTATTCTTTTCTTTCCGAAGATTTTTTTTTAGGAAATTGATAATGAAGTGGACATCTACTTTCTCACTAGGACTTCCTAGAATGATGTTTAGCTTTATCTTGTATTGATCGCTTGACTTCAAGTAAACAATTTAAACCTTAGAAAAATGCAAAGAATTTTATGATTTAGATGTCAGACCCTAAACAAACAGAACAGTGATTCTCAGCCTTCCCAATGCTGTGACCTTTTAATATAGTTCCTCATATTATGGTGAACCCTCAACCATAAAGTCATGAAAAAATAAATAAAGTTGCTACTTTGTAGCTTTAGTTTTACTACTGTTATGAATTAGCATGTAAATAGCTGGTATTTCCAATGATCTTAGACAACCCCTGTGAAAGAGTCATTTAACCCCTAAGGGGTCGTGACTCACAGGTCGAGAACCGCTGACTTAGAGTAAGGAATTCAAATGCAAGAGTGTTAGGGTCGGAATCTCAAATAACTCCCTAAAACCTAAAAGCTAAAGACTTTGTTACCATCCTATAGGAGGTGTTAAGATCTAATGTAGGCATGGCTGAGAGGTGGGTGGGAGCTCCTAAAGGGGACACTGGGACACATGCCTCCTGGCATTTCCCAGCCAACACAAGGCAGCTGCTTAGACACACACTGACATACCCATGTCATGGCCCAAAGCAAGAGGGCCAGGTGACCTGGACAAATCCCTGGGCCCAAATCAACATCTCTTCCTTCTGAGTTGTGTATCCCATGTTTCTACTGATAGACACACATCTAACACAGAGAGTTGAGGCCAGCTCTTCCAGTGACCTATTGGGCACCTGAAGGCGATTACCTCACCTTGATTTTCAAGGCCTCGGTTTGCATTTCATTTGTCCTCTGCACAGAGAGTTCATGGCCGGGGGACTCTGAGCATGGGCTGTGTTCCACGGTGAAGAACAGCCATGTGAAGCTCCTCCGTATGCCCAAATACTCCTCTAACCCCTCTTTCTCTATTCCTCCACTTCTCCTTTGCCTCAATCAAAGCTCTGAGTTTTCAGTGTTCCCGAAAGGTCCGGCCAAGCGGCCGAGCCTGCCTTCCCACGTGCCTCACTCTTAATCCCTAGCTATTTGAGATAAGTTGAGTCATCCGGTGCCCTTGTAGCCAGGTGTTCAGTTCAAAGAGGAGAGCAAAGCTGTGTGAATAAGAGGAGCAGAAACAAACCCAAGGAAGAGGATTGCTGGGTTCTCTGAATAAACAGACTCCCGACCAGGACAGGTACAGATCACTGGGGACATGACAGCAAGGACTCCCCAAGGTTGTCAAAACCTCTTTGTCAATGCCGCCTTCCTTTGTGCGTGGTCAGGCACAAAGAAAGGTTTACATAGCTATTGGGTTTTATGGATCTGCAGCCCAGCTGCTGGAGAGTGAGGGAGATCTATCCAACCAGTTCATATCAGGAAACGTTTCAGAGGAAGGACAATGGCTGGCTCACCAATTTGGAGGAGTGACTGGATGAAGCTCTATGGACCATCCCTGTTTCGTGAAAAGCAAAGCCTGCTACGGGTAGAAAGTACTGATTTGCCCGTCGGCTAAGACTGAGACAGCAACCCAATCTATGACTCGGTGTTTATCAGGAGGGGAAATCACCTTTAAAAAAAAAAGGATAGAAATGATGATGCTTTTCAGTGAGATCTTCTTGATAAAAAGAAGAGCATTTTGAGAGGATTGGGGAAGATTAATGAAAGCCTCCAGGTTGAGATGTTGTGGGGTCTCCGTGGACCTGAATTCTGGGGAGAAGAGGAAAGCCGACTCTCCCATCTGCCAGGCAGGTGTCTGGGACTCACCTTGGGCTTGGTCCACCTGTGTCACTTTGTTATAATGAGTACAGCAGCAGATGTCCAGATCTCTTTTATGCCACTGCTTTGCATGCAACTGACAGTCTAACTAACGGTGCTGTGGGGTAAAAGCCAGAGGTCACAGCCCTGACTTGGCCAGCCGCCTCCAGGGCTAAGGAATCCTTCTCAGGAGAGGATGTGCGGCTGGCAGCAGCAGGAAGGTGCCTGGTTGGAGGTGGGGGGGGGGGATAGCTGAAAAACACAATTAGAACACAGTAGCCCTCAGATCCTGTGATAACCCCTGGCCCCCCTCTAATAAAGCAATAAAGCGTTAAGTAAGATGATTCATCATTAGTCCTTCATGATCCCTCAGGCTGTGTGTGTCCCACTTACTCCCTTACGACTTTGGTGCATTTAGAAATTACTCAGAACGATCCTTCCATGTAGACACCGGATTTTCTCGGATGAAGCAAGGGATTTGCATCTTTCCATTCCACAAATTCCGTAGTTCACAGACAGAATGTTCTAATACACATGCCACATACACTGTAAGAAACTTTATAAAGCAACCATTCAAACTCACGTTCCCAGGACACACAAGCAACCTAGAGAATGGTTTGTACATCAGTACAAGGGTATTATGGGGTCAGGTTCCATGCACAGCGATGCATGGGGTCTCTCTCCGCCATGCCCATGTGGCAGAACCTACTTTAATTTCTTTGTTAAGAGCAGACCAAGTCCTTCAGGGTCTTTGTAGTCTTACTCAGCACTCTTTAGCTAGAGCTATTGGACTCCATGGGCCTACGATTCCTTGTCGCTCATCACACTGTGGGCAATGACTTATGACCCTTTGTGCGATCCCGCTGCGTGAAACCACACCTGCACCAGGTGCCGATGGGGGATATGCAAACACTGGTGGAACTTAAAAAAATTATAAAAGGTAAAGTAAAAAATGAAGTGGGGAGGCTATGAAGGCGGACAAGGTTCTGATAGGAGTTAACTCACCGTATACAGTAGTTAAGACCATTAATTTCATTTTTCGTATTTGACAGAAGGTCATTCAGTTTTTATGCTTGTGACTTCCTCTGAAAGCAATTTTCATTTGCATTTGATAATATGTCAGACCCACTTTCTTTTGGCCATTGGGTTTCCTGGAAGAGACAACTGACTCTATAGTAAACTCACGCTCTGGAATAATTAATTTACTTCACACGAGTGAGCTCTTTTTTTCTGAGAACATGCCCTGTGCCCAGAGTCACCATAAGACCTGGATTTAATCAATACAGAGAGAGCTACTGAATGGGACTTCATCATTGCAAGACTGGACTCTGAGTATGCCTTCATTTTGGCAAAGTTTCTATTGAAAATATAGGATTTGTTTGTGTTGTTTGTGTGATTTTTATTGGCTCACTTTAATAGCATATGCAGAGTTGTAGTGAGAGCAAGTGCATTGTGCAATGACCCTATCAGCCAGCATTCTATAAAGCAGCTCCAGTTCTAGGGAGAATCTCTGTGGTGGTTTGAATGTAATTGGCCCCCATTGAGGGAGTGGCACTATTAGGAGTGTGGCTTTGTTGGAGGAAGTGTGTCACTGTGAGGGTGGGCTTTGAGGTTTCCTATGCTCAGGGTATCACCCAATTCTCAGTTGACTTCCTGTTGCCCGTAGTATGGAGGAATCTCAGCTACTATCCTAGTACCATGTCTGCCTGCACACTGCCATGTTCCGCATCGTGACGTTGATGGACTGAACCTCTGAAACTGTCAGGGAGCCACCCCAAGGAAATGTTTTCTTTATCAAAGTTGCTGTGGTCATGGTGCCTCTTTACGGCAATAAAATCCCTAACTAAGACAGTCTCCTAATGCTGAATGCCTAATGTCAGAATTGAATTTAGAAAATTGATCACTGAATTTTAAAGGTATTTAATTTATAAACATATAACTAGTAAGTATGTCCTCTATAAATATACACAGAAAGCATGTCTATGCATGTCTGTACAAAAACTATATATATATATATATATATATAATATGTATATATGTATGCACTTACATATCTTTACTTACATATCTTTACAACCAGAAATCTGACTCCACCTCCTGTTTTCAATTCTAATGTTGGGTCCCTTTGGTTTTAAAGATTGGGCCATCTAGTCAAAAAACCTGAACATGGCAGCAACTCAGGTACTGAACCACGCTATGCTGAGAGTAATATGAGCTTATACTCTCTTAAAGTATACATTCTGATAGAAGGAAATGCAGTCTACAAAAGGTCAGCTTCATGGGATGCTTTACCAGAGTCAAGGCCTCCTACAGAAGACGGGAACCATTGGAAGAATTTTCTATTCACAGATAGTCAAATGACAGATCATTTAAGGAAAAACTTTGTCTTATCCTTGAAGACTTTGTTGAGGGAGTATTAGCTAGCCTGATCTTTGCCTCTGCTATATTTTAAGCAATATGAGGATGAAGAAAACCTCAATTGCTGCTGAATGCAAAACCCACTAATTACAGTGATTTTACTTTTCCATCTCTAAATTGGTGATAATCACCATACATTTATGTTAAAGTGAGGCAAGATGATCACAAAGCAGTATGTCTGACCTCCATGTGGTCTCACACAGTGAAACCTAACACCTGTCAAAACATGTCCATGTTTTGGTTTGTTACATAGGCCAGGTGCGGGAGCGGGCTTTGAAAGTAAAATGACAAGCTATCGAAGGAAACAAATTATCTGTATCGGTTCGGTTTGTGCCCTTCCCAATCTGTCCTCTGCACGCGTGACGCCCCTCCAGAGGTTTTTTTTTTCCTAGAGTATGATTTCGTTCATATCAAAGTACGATTCCTATGAAGAGCATATTCATATAGGAACCGAGTCAAGATGCATTAAAGGTATAATCGACATACAAATCAATGGATACTTTTCTTGTTCCTAGTGGACTTAGGGGAAATAGAGATAGGGACCGAGATGATGGGGGCTGGGTCAAGTTACAGCCAAATATGTCAACCTCAACCTCCTACCCTGCCTACAGAATCCAGTAGAAGCTCTTGATTGTTATGTATGCCTATCATTGTCTGACCCTTGCCGCCTCGAGTGATCTTTTAATGCCATGATTCCACTCTCCTCCGGCTACCAGAATATTCTTGTAGTTCCACCTGCTTTTCTTAAGTTGCACTAATCTGTCTGGGAGCTCTTCTTCTGTAAATTCTACCAACTGTGTATTGGCAATGTTTGTAAAAGACAGGTGCATCCACGCTGAGGGGGTGCGGGCTTTTTCTTGGTACAACTCCATGTGATACAGAGGGTGATGGTCACTTCCACAATGGTTATATGGTATAGACACTATAGATAATCCATATACATTTCAGAATGTACAAGGTGGAGTGTTTAGGTTGTGTTTGAATACTGTCATTGTATAAGGGACTCAAGCATCACATTTTATCGTCACGGGGGCTCTTCACACTGCACCATTGCAGGTGTGGAAGGGAGGCTCTGCTTTCCTCCCATTTTTCGTTCTCAATGGCCTCTTGCTGATGAAGCATTTGTACAAATGCACCCTTTTCTGTGGAATAACTAACAATTTACTTCCACAATCTTTTGACATAGCCTTTCTTTTGATTCAGTATTATTTATCCTTTAAGAATTGCATATATGTACACAGTATGTTCTAATCATATCTACCCTCACAAGTCTCTTCCAACTCCTTTTGAGGCCCCCAACATCATCTTCTTCTCCCAACTTCATGTCCTCTTCTTTTTCTTTAAAAATAAAAATAATAACCTAGAGACCAGCCTAGACCAAACACATGGATGTAGGACCACCCACTGGGGCAAGAGCAACCTACCAGGGACTAAATCTCCGAAGAAAATGGACTCCATGTTCCCCAGAAGCCATCAACTTCTCGTGAGCTCCTCCCACTCCACGCTGGATTATTGATTGGCTTGATCTTGAGCAGTCCTGGTGCAGGAGATTACAGCTCCTGTGAATTCATGAGTGTCATGGGCTCAGGTCTAGAAGACACTGCCAGTACACCGTTTCTGTGTCCAGCTCCCACAGTGTTGTGTAGCAACAATCCCTTCATGACCATTTCTTTCCCTCGACTAGGAGCTGTTTGGAGGCTGGAACAGTTGCCCTCCTTGCTTTCATCTTCATAGACCACAGCTCAGAATTTTGCACCTCTGCTCTCTCTGTAAGGTAACCATCCAGGAGGGTCCCAGGAGGTTCTATTATTTTCTGCTCACATGACACTGCTTCCTTTTGCCTCCCTAAGAAAGTAGCTCATCTGTGGCTTTGAGGCCTTGTGAGGTTTCTGCTTGTGATAGGGTTTGATCTGTAGTCCCACCAGAAGAGCAAGTTGATGTGGTGGGGAAGCCCCCTCCAGTCGCTGATTAAGTGACCATGGATATTGAGTTTCCATGATAGACCAGAATGGCAATATTTGGAAACTTTGCTCTAATACATCATTACTATAGATGAACAGGTGCTACCCAAGCAAGGTGCTTCTGGGTGCCAAGACTATAGTAGTCCCTCAGTGTGTTCCTCCTCATGAAGTGATGCTGGGAGGTAAACTGCTCCATTACCATCAGGGTCCGGCCAGCATGGACATCTCTCCTGGTCATGTGTGTGATGTAGCATAACAGAAAATAACCCACTTGCTATTCCTATGCCGAGATTACAATTTGCAATCGTATCTGAATGACTGGTGTTTGTTAAATCACTTCCTATCATGAACTAAATATTAATTTTTTGCCTTCTACATGTGCTTAAGTAATAAGGAGATCATGGCTGGGGAGGGGTGGGTAACATGTTTATACAGCACTATTCTAGTCTTGCAAATATGTTTTTCAAATGACCACTGAAAACTTTAGAAGCCAAGAAGAGAAGGAATGGAGTATGGACTGAAGAAGCACAGAGCTTCAATCTGGTAGTGGATGGTGCTTCCCTTTAAAAACAAACGTCACTGAGGGAGGTTGGTTAACGAGCACTTGCTATTCATTATTCTCCACACTTGTTTATATATTTAAACATATTGATATTGAAACATCCTGCCCATAGGATTAGAATGTTTTAAGAACTAATATGGCCATTGTCAATTATATCCAAATTTTCTACGTTTGACCTTGAAGAGAAGCTCGGCTGTTCTCGTTGCTGAACCTCTTTCCCCTGTAAAAGTCTGGGATCCACAAAATTCATAATTTCAGTGTCACATTTGCCTTATTATTTTGTATGAGGGAATCTCAATTTCTGAAACTTTGACTTAAAAAATTTAAGTAAGCTGAGCCTGGTAGTGAAGACCTGTAAATCCAGCAACCCAGAGGCTGAGGCAGGAGGACTGCGGATCCCAGGCTGGCCCACGCCTGAGAGAAAATTCAAAGCCGACCTAAACAACTTTATGAGGCTGTCAGTGTGGGAATGACAGCCTCATAAGGGCGTGCTACCTAGGAAGCTCAGGGGTGAGACCGCAAAAGTGTGAGATTCCATCCCCAGTTACTCTGACCATATGAAGCCAAAGTGTGAAAATATCTGGATCTCTGAGATGTAGGTACCCAAAGATTCATAGAACTTGCTAATAATTTACATTGTATGACAAACAGGAGATTGCAAATGAGATTTAAGTAGGTTCTTGAGACGGGGAGGTTGCAATAATAGCAAGAAAAAGGGTGTAGGGGAATCACAGAACCCTTATGAAAGGGAGTTATCATTATCACAGTCAGGAGTGTTAGGTGCAGAGTGCTGTGACCACAAGCCAAAGATTTTAAGCAGCCTCTAGAAGGTAGAGCAGAAAAAAAGGGACAGATTCTCTTTGGAAGCTTCCAGAAGGAGCACAGCTCAATCAACGTCATGTTTTTTTTTTTTTTAGCTGAGTTCAAATTATTTTGATATTGACATATGGAAGTGAGATGATCGAATGAACGGTGAAGCCCTAATTTCTTACAGTAGACCTAGGAAACCAATGCACAAATACAGATAGCCGTATTCTTGAGAGCAGAGGAGTCAGAGCTTGACCAGTAGTGGAAGCTTTCTCTCCCACAAGACCACTGGGTTCACTAAGAAACTCTCAGGAGTGAGGGTCAGGTCTAAACAGCATTGGCTCGCATCAGAGTCTCCGGTTAAGCACTTGGCCACCATCGTTTACTAGCTGTGAGATGCTGAGTCTACCTTTGTTCTCCCATGTATGAAAGTGGAGGCGATAATAGAACCTGCCTCATAAACGGGTTATGAGGATTAGCTGACCCAGCCCCTACATAGTGTTTGCTCAGTCCCTGGCTCCTAGGAAAGGCTTTCCAAACACGAGCCTGTATTGTATCAGCCCTCAGCTATGCATGGGCTTTGCCATGTTTCTGGCTGCTCGTTTTTATTGGCTCATTTAAAAGGCCACCCTTTCTTTTGGAAACCGCATGAATTATATGTTCTTCACCCATATAAATCCAAAAGAAACACTTCCTTGTTCTAGCGGTGGTGGTGACATTGTGTCTAAATGCAGACTCCTTGCATAGGTGGAGCGTCTGTTTTGTTTTAATAGAAAAACAACACGAAACCGTTTATGTGAAGAATGTGTCTGTTTGTGGCAAGGGCACAGGCTTGTGACTACCTGCTGGCTCTGATCTCAGAGCATCTGAGCTTCGCATTATTCAACTGTCCCATGTCATATTCTGGGGTTAAAGAAGCCCAGTGGCCAGGCTGTGGGTCATGCATGCCATCCATCTTGGTGTGGTTCTGGACTCCAATCAGATCCACCATGACTGAAACTTGCTTTAACGCTTGGCTATCACTCCGTGGGAGCTGAGGTAGCTCACTAGAGCCCCCTCGTTCTGTTTTTTGCCTTCAGCTCATTCTCAAAATGAAGTCCTTTGGCATTGTGAGGGCACCGTACCTCTTCATAGAGGACTTGGTATATGCTTGTCACCTGTACCATATTACATTTCCATCTATGGGTGGCATTTGAGTTGACTGGGGGTGATATCCCAGACCAATAGAAACTTGTGTGCCCATGAAGCAGGCAGTAGTCAAGAGCATGGAATGCTTTGCCTGTGACAGGCAGTCGGGGTACGAGCTGTGTGCCCGGTGGAGTGAGAAGAAGTGCAAGGGGAAGGCGAGTGCCCACCTTGCCAGCATGTGTCTAATCTGACCATTTCCCGAGGCATGCAAAGATGCCGTGTCAGAATAGCTACCGCAAGAGTGGGTGTAAAGGGCACAGAGGCCCCAAAGTTGTGAGCGGGATGGTAGAGAAAAGAAATAAAAACTTCCTTTACTTGGGAATTCTTGGAGCCTATTTTGAATTTCATAGAACTAGACACCACAGACTAGTTGAAATGACATCCATTATATGGAGAGGAAGAATAGCAGGGAAGAAGCCCAGTGCAACCTGAGAGAGTGTGGGATTTTGTGTTGTAGTTCAAGGTTTCTAATGTAATGTAGAAATAAAGTCTATACAAGTGGGAGAGTTGCTTTTATAGGATGAGTGGGTTTCAAATTATTTTGAACTTTTAAAGTTTGGGTGCTCAAAGGAGGGGTGATGGTGACTATCGGTTGTTCAGAGAATTTAGATGTCAGGAGATGAGCAGAAGAAGGTCAAGGGATTATTTAGGGCTCTGGGCAAGCAGCCAGCAGAGGGATTGTTTTACGCTTAGGGGCTGACCCTGGTATTCTGACTGTGGTTGAAGCTGTGTTTACATCTAAGCTACATCTCCCTTCTAGAATCACGGCGTGTGCCATGACAATGAATAAATACGTGGAGGAGAACGTGTCTCAGAAGTCCTACACGACCATCAAGTACTTCATGAAGATGCTGAGCAGCGTGAGCGAGACCTTGATCTTCATCTTCATGGGCGTGTCCACCGTCGGGAAGAACCATGAGTGGAACTGGGCTTTTGTCTGCTTCACGCTGGCTTTCTGTCTGATCTGGCGGGCACTGGGTGAGGAGGAGTCCTTGGCTCAATAAACAGTCGGTGACGATGACCCAGTGGGACTTCTTTCTGCTCTGGCTTCCTCTTGGTTTTCATTTCTTCTTCCTCCTCATCTCCTCCCTGCTCCCCTCTTCTCCCTTTCCTGTTCTGTTCCCACTGGCTTCTTTTTTTCATCTTCTTGTTCTTTTCCCAGCCCCAATTCATTTTCTCTTTCCCCTTTTACCTTGTGCTTATATATTCTTTCAAGGCTTTACTGTAGATAAAATGAGTCTCTCTTCATGTCTCTAATTCTGATGGGTAGAAGCACGTTATCCCGAAATGATGAGAGTCCAAGAACCCAGGAGTCTCCAGGATTTACAGGATGGGGTGCACACTTTGAACAGTCATAAAGACTTGGAGACTCAGAATCCCCCATCTGTCACCGTCTGACCCTGTCTGTCCCTGTCCATACTCACAGTCTGCTTTCTCTGGGTCTCTCTTTGTCCATAGGTGTCTTTGTTCTGACTCAAGTGATTAACTGGTTCCGGACCATTCCTCTGACCTTCAAGGACCAGTTCATCATTGCCTACGGAGGGCTCCGAGGTGCCATCTGCTTCGCGCTGGTGTTCCTCCTCCCTGCTACTGTGTTTCCCCGGAAGAAGCTCTTCATCACGGCCGCCATTGTTGTTATATTCTTCACGGTCTTCATCCTGGTGAGTGTAGCTAGCTGTTTCTTCTAGAAGAGTCTCTCCCTCCTTCCTCAGGAGACAAGCACTTTCTGGTCACCCAAGTGAATGCTAGTGGCGGAGGCCAAGTGGCATAGGTGTGTTGAAGCTCTGGGAGTCACTCGAACAAGGAACATAATACTTCCTGTCCGGATTCACGTGCTGGATTGCGTTAGACATTACAAGAGTCCAATTTGGTCACTTGGCCCCCACGGAGGAAACAGTTATTTAAGGAAACTCAGCTCAGGGATTGGTGTTTACTGCTGGAAAATGACAAGGTACATGCCCCAGCCCTAATCCTTGTCATTTGCCTTCCTCCCTGTCCTGGTAAACGTACTTGTTAAGTGCTGGTTGTGAGCCATGACCTTCCAGTAGCTCTTTGACAGGAGTTGGCTTTGTCTGGAGCTGGGGAACGGGTGAGTTCAGCATATTGTGGGGAAGCAGTAAGCAGGGTTGGTCCAACTTTGCAAGTTAGCCAATACGCCAGCTCCCAGGAGATTATAGTTTGTGCATAGTCGTTTAACAAATATTTATTTTTCTTGTGCTCTATGACCTGCACCACTGTCCAATTTAAGAATTCTTACCTGAGCAAAATATAAGAATAGATTCCTGCCTCTGCAGTACTTCCATTTCTGCCAGGGATGAGGGGAGTGTGGTATATGCTAGGAGAGAAACTCGATAGTAAAGTATGGGATATACTTAAAGGTGGAAGATGCTATATAATAAATAAGAGGGATCAGGAGCGAAGAGGGTGAATAAGCAGTGGGTAGGTGACAACTCTCAATTGATGCTCATATTAGGGAAAAGTGGGGACTATGACATTTGAGCAGAGGCCTGCAGGGGTGGAGGCTTTAACCAAGATGGAGGAGGACATTCCAGCACATGTGTGGAGGGAGATCTTGTTTCCTGGATGCAGAATGTTCTTGGCCAGAGTGTAGGGTGGGGCTAGAGTAACAGGCTATGTTGGAGGCCTGTATTATGTAGAATTATTGAGAACCATATAAGGAGCTTCACTCTCTACAAGGGAAGAGGACAAAGTAGAGGCCAAAGAAAGCTGGATACAGGCTCCTATGATGGCTGGAAGAGAGGAAAGATCCTGTTGTACAACCTAAACATGGCGCTTGGAGGATATATCGCAAGGCGACATGCATGTGGGGGAAGGAGGACGTCACTGGTGCCCAGGGCTGATGCCTGAGTGAGGAGAAGAATGGCCTTACCCTCAAGTGAGAAGCGGAAGTCTGTGATCCAAGAACTGGAGGTTGGCAGTTCTATTACAAGCTGTTGGACTAGGGAGGTCTATGAGACTTAGAAGTGCAGGCACTGGTTGGGCAGGTAATAAGAGCTCAAGTTCAGGCAAAAGGCCAGTCCTCAGCCCAGTGGTGCCTGAAGTCACAGAGCAGGATGGACTGTCTAGAGCATGAACATGCACATTGAAGAAGCAGAAAGGTACCAAGATTGAGCCCTGAGGCAACCTGACCTTAAGGGCCTTGATAGGGAACAGGACGGTCATGATTTTCATTTTGCATACCATCTCCAAGGGCTTCCTCAGTAGCTTACCCAAAGTGCCATCTCGAGTATTTGTTCCTTTAGCTGTCAGAACTCTTCTCTGCCACATAACTCCAGGAGCCTCATTATCTCTGGTTTTTAGATAGGGAAAGTAAGGCCCAGAAACTGGAGTTAAATAGTTTATGCAATCTATCAGCACCAGATGGATCTTTACCATGAGTTGAAACTCAGCATGAAAGCCAGGGGTGAAATAGACTCAGCACTACATTCTGTGTAGATTCTTTAATCGACTCTTGATCAGACATCTCAGCTTTGCTTGTGCTAGGGTCTCCCAATGTTAGGACAGTGGGCTTTGTGGAATCCTGGCCATGGATGCTCAGGATACTCACGGGTACCATTAGGTTGAGAGATGTCACTTCCCCTTCCAGTCTTTGTCATCCACACCTTTATAATGCCGGTTCCCTTCAGTGGTTACCCAGTTACACACCCAAACTTTGATGTGGCCTATTTTAATGTGAAGTTTCTTCTTCTTCTTCTTCTTCTTTTTTTTTTTTTTTTTTTTTTTTGGTTTTTCGAGACAGGGTTTCTCTGCAGCTTTAGAGCCTGTCCTGGAGCTAGCTCTTGTAGACCAGGCTGGTCTCGAACTCACAGAGATCCTCCTGCCTCTGCCTCCCGGGTGCTGGGATTAAAGGCGTGCGCCACCACCGCCCAGCTTAATGTGAAGTTTCTTGAAAGCATTTTTGTTAAGACACCAGAACACATTGGCTTAGACCTATGCAGACTCAAGATCCTCAGTATCACTCTGTCTTCCTTTCTATTTGTCTCACTGAGAGATCTTCAGAGACAAGAGCATCCATGGAGCTGTCACCTCCATTGATAACAATGGAATCCTCTGGAGCACCTGCCTGAGGTTGAGTAATGTGGTCACTATTGTTCTCAAATGCTCTGTGCCGTACATAGCTAGATGGGGCATGCATTCAGACAACTGGCAAAGTAGTTCCATTGGCCCCATATCACCACATGCAGATGGGGGATGCTGTCTGGTCTGGAGTTACAAGGGTTATGACATCACTGACAGACCTTCTCAGCTTCCTGTAGTGTGTATGGTCTGTTAGGGGTCACATGACACAAGTGTGACCCTTTCGTTTCGATTACAGTTGTGATACAGTATTAAGACTCATATTGACTTGAATCCCCTCCTTAAATTTGGGGGACATCACACATCCTCTATATACTGAGGGGAGGAATGTTCCCTTAACTTCATCTTTTCTCTTCAGAGTCTATGGAACATTTGCAACAAGCCATTCAAGTTGCTCCTCACACATTTTTTTATTTTTTTCTTTTCTTTCTTTTTTTTTTTTTTTGGTTTTTCGAGACAGGGTTTCTCTGCAGCTTTTTTAGAGCCTGTCCTGGAACTAGCTCTTGTAGACCAGGTTGGCCTCGAACTCACAGAGATCCGCCTGCCTCTGCCTCCCGAGTGCTGGGATTAAAGGTGTGCGCCACCACCGCCCGGCTGCTCCTCACACATTTTGGGATGAAATGTGACTCAAAGCAATTCTATCTTGGATTTTCACCTCCCACTGTGGCCTAGGGCAGAATACATGTGACTAAAGACCAGGAGGGGGTAGGGATTTTCATCTTCTTCCAAGACTGGCTGATTACCTGGCTGTCACCTTAGGTCGTCTTAGCTGTACAGTGTGCAGTAGTACCAAAGGCCGCTTCTCCCAGAACAGATACTGTCATCCCAGAGTACCAGACACAAAAATAGAATTGTATCATCCTAGTGGGATGAGGAACTAGGTCACTGGGAGAGGACCACAGTCCCCAGTACAAGTTCTCAAGTGCCTATAGTACAAAGTCAGTTCTCTGTCCCAGGCATCATGGGCTTGGTGAAATTATTGTATACAACTGGTGTTATTTCATAGAAAGACATTAATTAAAGATAGGACATGACACTCCATCCAATTTTAATAGTTTTTAGTCATTAGCCTTATCAAACATAAAATACATATTTATAGCTAGAACATTATATATGAAAAAAGTATTAAAATAAATACCATTAGTCATAGAATGCATATATAGATGATTCATATTAACACATAAATACAGAGTTATGAGAAATAATTTTGACTTATTTTGGGTTCAGACTCAATCAAGAAATAAAAGTAAATTATCAATTACCTACATTACGCGCCTTTCCACTCACTTTGTTTTGTTCTATTTGTTGAGACAAGGTCTCACTGCATAGCATTGGCTGGCTGAGAACTCAGTTTGTAGACAAGGCAGACCTCATATTCAAAAACTCTGTCTGCTTCTGCCTCCTGAGTGATAGGATTAAGGACACGTACAATGCGTATGAATATTTGATACTTAATGTCACAGACAAACTTGCTCTTTTGGCTTGCAACAATTTGGAAGTGGGAATCTAAATTTATCTCTTTGCTGACTTGCAGCTAATCATCTCCAAGTCATCACCAGCCTCGGACAACATGCTGTGTTGAACAGCAGTGCTCTGTGCTTTCATATTCTATGCCTTAGGCTATGATCAATGACGCTACAGTAAACATGCATAACTTAAGATACCTCGGATAGATAATTCTGGCCACAGAAATGTAAGACTAGCGAGGTCCTTTGTGGAAGTAATGATGAATCTAAGGTATGAAGGATGTGAAACCAGCTGGCATCTGGTCAAATAACATTCAAGGTAGAAGGGAGAGCTGACACTCAATCCTAAAACAGAAAGTATTCAGAACAGGAGTGATGTTCCAGATGACCACTCTGGAGCAGGCAGATGAAGGCACACACTGCTGAGTTCAGAAAGCTCAGGTAGATTCTGCTTGTAACTGAAAGGGATTGAGAAGCTCTGGAGCAGGAGAATGGCATGCTTTGAACAGACATCACTGGATCTTTGGTGAGAGTGAAATGTGGGAGACAAAAGTAGAAGCAAGGAGAGCGATGTGGGTGCTTGTGCATGAGGGTAAAGGTGTGTGTAAAGGTCCTAATGGTGAAGACGGGACTCAGGCACAGACAGACAGTACGAGACTTGCATTGGCTGCTTTGAGTATGGTGATCACGTTGAGTTAACTAACCCCGTATTGAAGATGCATTTAGGGCTCAGTATTTAGGCCATGCTAGTGCACCAACGCCAGCTTTTCCCATTATAAACTAAAGGATCACTTGGTCAAGTTCATCCTGATGGCCATAGGAAAGGAGTGACCGTAGTTCTCCACTTTCTACTCATGTTCCCTTTCTGTGCCACTTGACTATGACCCCCTGATCTCCTTCCCATACTGCTCTCATCACTATTTCTCTAGACACTATAAACACACACATGCCCATGCATGTACATGCATGTTTACACCCACATCCTTCAAAAAGAAAGATTTTTTTTTTAAATCAGAATAGATCAGTGAGATAAACTTAGAGAGAAATCTTTCGGTTTTTTGAGAAATGTAACAGCTCTGGCTGTCCTAGAACTTACTTTGTAGACCAGGCTGGCCTCAAACTCACAGAGATCTGCCAGCCTCTGTCTCCTGAGTGCTGGAACTTAAGACACGTGCTACCATAGAGTACCTAGTTACAAGTCCATGCATAAAATTGTGCCTTTCAAGTAAAGTACCTATTCTCCAAATGACAGCTTTGATGTTGCTGGAACTGTTACTCAATTTTAAAAATAATCTAGTTGTGTATAAGCATGTGTGTGTGTGTGTGTGTGTGTGTGTGTGTGTGTGTGCCACATATATGCATTCATGGTACTCTCACAGGCCAGAAGAGGGCGGCAAATCCCCTGGAACTTGATTTACAAGCAGTGATTAGATGCCACGTGAATGCTGGGAATGAAACCTGGTTCTTCTGTAAGAGCTGCCAGTACCCTTACCCATTGAGCCATCTCCCCAGTAACCCCCGTTATTAAATTTAAAGATTGAATTCCCTCTCCTTACTACATAATTTCTTGAAGGATAAATTCTTCAGTCCGATATATCAAGTTACGACTGCCTTCAAAAATAGGTTACATGTGCCATGATTTGTTATTTATCCTAAGTTGTCCTGATAATTTGAACATTGCTTAAATCATGTTGCTAATTTGAGCAGTAAATGATCATGCCATTGAATGGAGCAGTACTTACGGAAGAGCAAATGAGTGAACAATCTTGATTTCTAGACATCTGAGTTCATTTCCTTTCAATAAAACCAGTAATGTTACTTATGTACAACATGACCTGTTGCTCGTGGTTTAAAATTATATTACAAATTAACAACTGTGGGATATAGAGCAAAAAATGAGGCTTGAATAGAGACAATTTTGACCTTGTTTCATGTAAGTGACTTCTCTCCCAAGTGTTGTAGGGATATATATAGTAGTGCCTGCACTACTGCATTACGGGATGGTACATGAGCCGGGCACTAGGCTGGAGATTTAAAATCATACACACACAGATAGAGACACAGGGGCACAGGTCATCCTTGATACAAGAATGCCAACTTTATGCCCAGGGGAAGCTTATATAGGGCTCTGGCCATGCCCCAGCTCTCGGGCTCTTTCAGTCACAGGTTCACCAGAAACCACTCTCCTGCAATCAAGGTCTCAGAGCAGCTGCAGGCACAGGTAAACAAGCTGTTTTGCTCAGTTCACTCCAGCAGGCAAAGGGTCTGAGGCAGGCAAAGAAAGTCAAGGGGCCAGGGGTCTGCAGCCCCCAACACACACACACACACACACACACACACGGTACAATATCTGGCATTGAGTTTTGACCTCATGGTTTCATGTAAAATATTAGGCTAAACAATAATAGAAGTAAAAAATTGATGTCCTTCAATATACTTCCATTTAAACAAAGAGATAAGGTACTGTAATCATTATTTAGTTATCCCTACCGTCACGCAGAAGATCCCAAGAATTTCTATAAATCTGCTCAACAGCTGGAAGTGAAGGAACTCAATGTAAAAACAGCAACCCATCAGCTCTCTGTCGCCAATGCATGTTGGTGATGTAATTTACATCCTTCTGCAGACTGTGAAGCAAGCAGGTGAGTAAGAGACACCAGTCTGCTGGCTCAGAGGCAGGAGACTTTATTATTCGTGGTAGCAGCAATAACCAGAACACTGTGCGGCTGTGTGTCATTTTTCCTTAGCCCTTGGATCCCTGGAAGTGACACAGAGGGCCCATGAAGGACATATGTATGTGTAATGGTCTGCTTTATAGGAGGACAGCAGAGATTAGGAATTTATCGCTCTCTCGGGAGGGTGATGTTATTCTGTTTCCCAAGATTTCTCATTGCTGACACCCTCAGGAATGCCCCCGGTAAAAGACTCTTTGTACAAGCAAGAAGATTTGGATGTTCAGGACCCATGGTGCCCTGAGTAATACATATTTACTGATATTGTCTGCCAAACTGAATTGATGGTGCTCTCTATTGTATAAGCATTGTGGGGACCCTAGAATGTGCTTTGATTTGTTAAATAAATCACTATGTTTAATTGCTATAACAGGAATATTTAATCTACTCCTAAATAAAATGAGTAAAAGAATCCATTTTTTTTAAAGAGTGAAAATTACATGGTGAACTGCTTAGGATGTGTGTTGCCCAGTGTTTTTGCCTGAGCAACCAGGGTTAATTTAGTGGTGAACAACCAGGGGATTATTAAGTCTGCAGGGTGGAAAATAATTTCTCTATAGCGACCCAGAAGTTGATGATAAGGAATTTATGATGGAGGCCAGATTGATAGGAGACCCCCAAATGTGAAGTAAATCTAGATAGATAACTTTTAAAGAATGAGGTTATTCATACATGAGGAAAGAAATGTGAAAATGGGCTGAATGCTGAGCCTAGAAACCCAGGCTTATTGGGAAACGGATAAATTGTTGAGGAAACAGGATAATCCTGGGAGAGTGAACACAATAGTTGGTGATGGAAGACGCAAAGAGGTGAGAGGCAGAGGCCATGTGATGAGGTGTTCAAGGAGAGGATTCCTTAACCTCAGAAAAAAGCAAGAGCATCATGAGTGAGGAGTGGCCATCCTCACAGGGGCTCTCTGATGAGGTGAGGGTGACCCTTTGACTAACTGACCCGAAAGAGAGCACTGGAGGCAGGAGATCTTCTCGAGAAGGCATAACACGCCAAGGCCACTTGACATAGGTGGTTTCTGTTTCAGGTTTTCTTTTTTTTTATATATATATTTATTTATTTATTATGTATACAATACTCTGTCTGTGTGTATGTCTGCAGGCCAGAAGAGGGCACTAGACCTCATTACAGATGGTTGTGAGCCACCATGTGGTTGCCGGGAATTGAACTCAGGACCTTTGGAAGAGCAGGCAACGCTCTTAACCACTGAGCCATCTCTCCAGCCCTGTTTCAGGTTTTCTAAGATGAGAGCTTCAGCCATACTTTTGCTTGTAGATAGTATAATATGGACGGAATTTTGTGGCTCACGATGGAGAAAGCTATTGTTTATTAGAAGACAGAGATCTAACAGAGCCATGTGACCACTGTGTAGGTGGTAAGTGCTGGAAACTGGGGACAGCCAAGGGACAGGAACACTTTAGAACTTTTATTCTGTTTATGTCGATCTCAAGTGATTTTTTTCCCCACAATTTGGTTTTATGCTCTTGGCAATCTATGTATTAATGTGAGAATGGTCAAACATAAGATAACATGGCCATGACGGTGACAGGCTCGTGTGCGTGTGTGTATTTTATGAGTGTCATGTGTGGTGTGAGTATGTATGTGTATGTGTGTATGTGTCCATACATGGGAGTGAAGTGTGTGTGAAATATTGTGTATCATGTGCGCATGTGTGTATATCTTTAGGTATGCTTACAGAGGCCAGAGGAGGACTTCTGGTTCCACCCTCTATCATCCCACACTGTCTTATTCCCTTGACCTTGTGACAGGGTCCCTTACTGAACCAAGACTTTTTCTTGTTTTTGCATAAGCTGGTGGCCAGCAAGCCCAGCAATCCTCCTGTCTCAGCTCCCCACTGAGCACTGTGCTTATGGACATATGTGGCATATGTGGTCACGCCTGACTGTTTCTACGGTATCTGAATTCTGGTCTTTGTGTTGGTGTAGCTAGAACACTCTTACCCACTGAGCCATCTCCTCAGCCAGGCAATGATAGTTTTTAATAAATGGAAAGTTTCTTCTGAGTGTTCTAGGGAAATCCTTGCCAAATCAGCAAGGAAATATAAGGCAGCCACCTCCCCATTTTGTCAGTATTAATACAACTTGGAAGGACAAACTCATTTTTCCCTGTGAATGGATGTTTATTTTAACCAATCAACAGATTAGCCTTTTCTCTTTTCTTCTCTTAATGGCGAAAGCAGAGGTGGAGCGGTTGAGCGAGGCAGAGATAAAATAAGATGGGAATCTCACTGCCCAGTGACTCTCCATGTCTTTTGCTGTTAGATGAACCTGAGTCAGGACATCACTGTGTGCTTTTTGTTGTGCCAAACTTGAATGGCAGCTGAGCGTTTGCTTGCCCTTTGCAGCTATTTATTTTGGCGTGCTGTTGGTAAACTCAGGATTTTTATTTTTAATTCCCCCCCCCCCATAGTAACAAGTTTCTTGGAAGTTCTATCAGTTTGCTTCCTAGGTAACCCAAATTAGAAAGTTTCCAAATGGATAAAGTTGGTGTCCCATCAGACGTATCCTCCCTCTGTCCTTGCAAACCAAAGGCTTTGGATGGGTAATAAATTATCCTGATTAACCAGACATGGCATGTACGTGCTACATGCTCTACCTCAGAATAGATTATTGAGGAAGGAAGGAGAGTGGGACAGAAACCAAGCAGTGCTTAACAAATGACTCCTACTTAGTGTGCTAAGACAATAAAACAGTTCCAGGAATGAAGATGTACTAAAGGGAATGTGATTTAAATTAGATGCATCATTTCCTTTATTAATTGTGAACTTATATATATATTATATTATAATATAAATTATATATTATAAACTAGAGTTATTCTAGGCATATCCACACTTTCTTCTTAGAGCTGGCAGTACAATTTAGTCATTTCATTCATTGACTTCCAGTCTGTCAGTCTGGTAGGAACCAATGTCAGGACTGGGCAGGCCCACGTCCATACCTACTTTCATACACCGTGGTTTCAAATTCTGGATATTCCCCTTTATTTACTGACAAAATGAAAGGGGAAGAGACACATGTAATTATTGTCTCCAGAATACGTTAATGTTTTTGATGTTAAGAATTACACCGATTTTCTTGTTTTTATTTTGAGGGGCAGTTCTATGGGGCAAGGAACTCAGTGGAGTGATCGTCTCTGAACATCACAACTGCACTCGTTTTTGTTTGCATGCATTAAAAATTCCAGAACGTGTTGATTGGGAAGCTGTTATTAGCGCCTGTGTTATTTCCAAGTGGCAGACGGAAGTACAAATAGAACACAAGAGATGGCTCATATCAAATTTGGTTAAAACCAAGTTTCACTTAAGAAAGCAAAAACAAAAAATGAAAGTTGTGCTAGAGAAATGTTCGTGCTGGATTGATGGAACAAAACCAATGACCTACTTGTGTGTGTGTGTGTGTGTGTGTGTGTTTGTGGGTGTGCATGTGTGTACACATATGTGTGCATGCGTGTGTTAGGTATTATGCTATCTAAACCATCCTTAAGAACTAAAGGACAAGCCAAAAGTGATGACTCACAAGTGTAATTTCAGCAATTAAGAGGCTGAGGCAGAAGGACTGATACAATTTCAAGGCTAGCCTGGGCTACACAGTGAGTTCTGAGCTAGCCTGAGTTTGTTCTCAACTCGTCCCTATGAACTTTTCTTAACATCTAAATACAGATGGAAAGATGAAATGGAAATCAAATGGCAGACAATACACCTCAACACGACCCTCCTCTTGTCGAGAAAACAACAAGCTTTCCCATGTGTGCTATAGACCCCGAGTCAAAGCCCTGGCACTCCTCCTGCACACCTTTCCTGCCTCTTTGGGGGTCAATATCATAACTGATGTGACCATAGCTGGTAGATTGTGTTGTGTCTGCAAATTCCCCGTTATTTTCCTTTTTGAAAAAAAAATCTGGCTGCTTTTGCTGTTATAGGTTAATTAAAGATTGCTCAAGTTCTGTTTCACATCCTAACCAATATACTAAAATATTGTGTACAGACATTAGTTTAGAAAATGTCATTGTAATCTATATATCCTATTTAAACTTTAAATGCATTTTAAAAATTATTTTATTTTATTTTTTTAAAAGAAACTATATTTTTTCTTTGTATATTCCAATCCCAGTTTCCACTCCCTCCCCTCCTCCCATCCCCTCCACCTACCCCACATCCACTCCCCAGAGAGGGTAAAGCACATTGCTTTCAGGAAGGTCCAAGGCCCTCCCTATTATATTTAGGCTGAGCAGGGTATCATCCAAAGAGAATAGGTTCCCCAAAGCCAGTACAAGCAGTAGTGATAAATCCTGGTGCCACTGCCAGTGGCCCCACAGTCTGCCCCAGCCATTCACCAAGCACACATCAGACAGAGGACTGACCTTTATAATATATAAAGACTCAAGTAATTAGACCTCAGAATTCCAAATAATCCAATTAAAAATTGGGTACAAAACTAGACAGAGAATTCTCAACAGAAGAACCTCAAATGGCCAAAAGACACTTATGGAAATGTTCAACATCTTTAGCCATCAGGGAAATGCAAATCAAAACAACTCTGAGATTCCATCTTACACCTGTAAGAATGACCAAGATCAAAAACACTGACGACACCTTATGCTGGAAAGGATACAGAATAAGGGGAACACTTCTCCATTGCTGGTAGGAATACAAACTTGTACAACCACTCTGGAAATCAGTATGGCACTTTAAAATTTCTAATCTTTCTAATATCCTTCAGTTAAGTTTTAGAATTCTCTACATATGGGCTTTATGTAGAGAATTCTAAGTATCATAAGGCTTTATATATACATGAATATATACGCATGGAATACATCTAATATATGAATTTAATATGTACATAGTTTCCCCTAGTATATATGTCATATTGTATAGTAGTACATACTAGTTACTCATACACATCATATAGTCATAATATGAGGTATTACGTAATAGAATAAGTATTGTTATTATGTGATTATTGTTTATGCTCTTTAAAATACTATATGATTTTAATAGGGATTATTAAAATGGATTGTGTATTTTAATTTTATACTAGTCCCTTTCTTGCTCTTTTATATGGAAGGGATTGTCTCAGGGTTTAGAACAAAAATACAAACTATCCATTAACAAGAAATTCTTGCCACTTTGTTGCCAGCACGTCTTGCCTTTTGTCTGTTGACTGTGGTTGGAGAACAATAAGCAAAGCTTTGCCCAACAGCAGAACCTAGTGACTTCTGCCCTCTGTACCTCTAAGGAGGATGCTTTTAATGTTTCATTATTGACTGAGATGTTGACAATGAAAATTTGCAGAGATCCTTGTTCAGAATATGGGTTTTTTTTTTATCCCCCACCCCCAGCTTGTGGTTTCCTCCATTTCTGAAGTTAAGTCCTAGGTGTGCCTAGATTGCCCTTGCACTATTTCTGGCTGCTGCTCTTTGACTGTTCTGAAGTCTCTGCCAGATGATACCTACACATTTCCAGATCCCTGCTGGGTGCTTCCTAGGCCCTCTCCCTGCCCTCTCTCCTGGTGTCTGTCTTTCACTCCTCTTCTGCCTACTATGTAACTGTGTTGTGATAGAGATGACCTTCTCTTATACCCAAAATCCTAGAGCCAAGGTCCTTTGGCATCTCTGTGTTCTGATGTCCATGCTCCCGGAGAGGCATGCCAAAACAGCTCAGTGAAAACCATCTGGGTAGAAAGAGTAAATGAAGGACTCACTGGAGAGCTTTTCTCTGGGTAATACAATAAGTGCTGGTTCCACTGAACTTCACTGTTTCTTACATTTCAGTTTATTCTGTTGATTTTCCAAATCTGTTTTGTGTTGAAAATGATCTCCCTAAAGTAAGACATCTGGGGAAAGGAAAAGGAATAACCAAGTTTTGTGTTTACTATCTAACTTTTGACAATGGGCTAGCTTTTGTTGGTGGTTGGCGATTCTTAGGAGATGATCAACTGTGGTCTAACTTTTTTCTTACAAGAAGACTTATGTATTTGGGTTCATCTTTTTGTGCAGGGGATAACCATCAGACCCCTGGTGGAGTTTCTTGATGTTAAGAGAGCTAATAAGAAGCAGCAAGCCGTCAGCGAAGAGATCCACTGCCGGGTAGGTGCTGTGTGATGAAGAAGTTAACAATGAATGTGTGTAGTGATCACAGAAGCAGTACTGCACTGTTGTGCATTTCTGGAGGGGGAAGAGAACAGAAGACTCAAGGGGACAGGGGAAGCATCCAGATGGTCTATGATGGGAGATGCACTTGTCATAACCCCATGATATCCAGCCCAAGTCTGCTAAAGGCCTGAACCAGCTAAGGGAAAATAAAACCTTCAACCTAAAGATGTTTTTGCTACCCATTTCTTATAATTTTGAAAGTTGTGATCAAACTTAGGATGATCAAAGTAATGAAAACATTGCCTAACACACAAACAATTGAGGATAAATAATTGGCTTGTAGCTGGTTGACAGTGTTGCATGCCTTTAATCCCAGCACTCAAGAGGCAGAGGCAGGCAGATCTCTGTGAGTTCAGTGCCAGCTTGGTCTACAGAATGAGTTCTAGAACAGCTAGGGCAGCCGTGTGGAGAAACCCCATCTCAAACTATAAAACTCAAACCAAAAAAGTCAGCTTATGGCTTTCAACAAAACAGAGTGTCGTTGGAGTTAGGTATGATGGCAGAAGGGTAAAAATGACCAACTTCCAGAAAAGGGGAGTGAATTAGCCTGTCTTTTCTTCTGTTGCAGTTTTTCGATCATGTGAAGACTGGAATCGAAGATGTTTGTGGACACTGGGGTCACAACTTCTGGAGAGACAAGTAAGAGGCCTTGGGACTCCCCATCAGAGCGGCTCTGGGTCACTCTTAGAAACAAAGTATGCTGGATCTTCCAGACTCTGAATCCTATGTTGTGCTACTATGTGTCCTTTAAGGCGCCACTTAGCTATAGAGAGGTGTGGTAGTTCATTCTTATGATCTCAGAACAATGGAGGCTAAGGCGGGAGTTCCAGGGCAACAACCTGAGCTACCTAGAGACTGTGCCAACTACAACAACAATGTCTCAGCCATGACAGAGATATAAAGTTGTTAGAAATGAGGCAAAAGTTTATTTCCTTATATGAATAGGCAGAAGTAGGAGACTCAGGCTAAGCCGATGAGAGCTCAACTCCACGTTTCTAAGGGTAGAGTAACTCACCAAGAGTCGCCTCCATGTTGGCTCTTGGGGCAAAACCGCCCCTTCAGCATCACCCGTTTCAGGCTGAAAGATGGAAGAAAGTCCACTAAAGGACAAGACATCTTTTGCCACTTCTAACCAAGGTCCTCAAAAACAGTCAAACAGCTCGTCCATGCAGATCCCGCGGCTGGAGCCAACCTTTGTGGCGGTTCCTCACTGCAAAAGAACCAAGAGTCCCATTCAATGAGTTAAAAGTTAAGGATTCCATTACTGTCTATTCTGCCATATAAGGGTAAGGGACATAGGAGGGGTAGAGATTCACAGCCCCAGGGAATAGCAGTAAACCTGCAGAAATCCATGAGCTTACATTGAGGGATTCATGTACCTGAAAGATTGTGTTTATGGAAAGTATTCGTGTTCGTGCACACGCGCGCGCGCGCGCGTGCGCTCACACACACACACACAACACACACACACACACACACACACACACACACACGAGTTTACTTTTGTTTTAAAAAAAGGCCAGGTTAGTGGTGAGATTCAATTTATTGCCTGTCTTCATGGTTGTTATAAACTGAGGTGGGAACAAGAAAGCAGACAGGGTGACGAGATCAAGAAGTGAAGGGTTCTGACAGCTATGTTCGACACATGGGTTCTAGGATCCACCCCTCATCAGCTAATGGGAGCCCGTGGTGGGTACCCTCTTCCCTGGCCACTTTGGTGTCGTCCATGATGGTTGTCAGAAACAGCCACATGTTGGCCTCTTTTCTTATAGAACATTATAGAATCTGTGAACATTTGTGTATCTGTCACTGGCTAGGTCAGATGGCTGACGGAAGCAGAGTGTAGGCGGGAAGGGGAGGTCAGGGGGCACATTCTAGACCATATGGAGATGTGTCCTCTTGCTTTCCTAACTCACTCACAGGCATTTTATTCCACTGCCCACTCCTTGATATCAACTTGTCTACCCGATGATCTCTGTATGTAAAGTGGAAGAATTTTGAATGGTTCTGTTTGTTCATGCACATAGCATGGTGCTGGGAAACGTAAGATGTGTATGTCACAGAGTTGTATATTCAAGTTATATAATAGAGACAGCAAAGCAGTCATGTGGTAAGCAGACGTGTATGTGTGTGTGTATGTGTGTGTGTGTGTGTGTGTGTGAGAGAGAGAGAGAGAGAGAGAGAGAGAGAGAGAGAGGAGAAAGGGAGGAGGTGAGATTCTTAATTCAATCAGTTACAATGACATTAGTGCCCAAGTAATTACAAGGTTTATAGCACTGTTCATGTTTGTAGATGTTAGAAGGTCCCTTGAGCTTAGCCTTTTTTAATATAAATCAAGGAAAGATATTTTTATACAGGCAGGACACCCAGTTAACAACCTGGGAGCACAAGGTAATAAAGCCGACTAAACATGCAGTGTAAAACTCGGAACAAATGGCTATTTCTCTTGAAAAACATTCTTTTTTTCTGGCTGTGGGATTAAAGCCAGCCCACTGTGCCTGCCTTGTTCTCTCTCCAACCCTACTGTACACGCGAAGACTTTCCTCATGTAGATGGGCCCTCCTATGTGCCAAACCAATCAAACAGACTTTCTTCTCCTCTTTCCCCATTGTTTCATCTTCTCCCTTCTGACCGGATCACTTTTCCTTCCTATAGGCTCCCATTGGTACACTCTCAGTGTGTTGAGTGAGAGGCATGATGTAGACTAGCGTGTTTCTTTTCAAAAGCCAAGCTGAGGTTTCACATTCTCCCACACCCTGCTGCATCCAAGTAGGGAGAGTGCAGACATGTGTAAGTGCATGCTAGGTCAGCGACCCCCAGGCACTATTAGGAAAAAGAGATGCTGTCCTATTTGGCTTTCTATTGCTGTGATAAAGACCAGAACCCAAAGCAATGTGTGGAGGGAAGGGTTTATTTCATCGTTTAGCTTGCTGTGGACTATGAAGGGGGGTGTTGAGGCAGGAACTCCAGGTAGGAACAGAGACCATGGAGATACATTGCTTCCTGGCTCCTTCTTCACAGCTAGTTCTGCCTGCTTTTTTTTACACCGCCAGGAACCCCTGCACGTGGGTGGCACAACCCATCCATGACCGGTCTCTACCAGGTCAATCATTAATCAAGAAAATGCTGATCTTATGAAGGCATATTCTCTGTAAAGGTTCCTTCTTCCTAGATAGCTCTAGTTTGTGCCCAGCTGATGAGAAATCCTCACCAGCCCAAGAAGGGGGAGGGATGAGGCTGTGATCACACTAGTTGGAAGTGGAATTCAGGTGAAGGTCAGAGGGAGTACTTGTGCCCTGTGTCTCAGGCAACTCCTGTCTCTGAGGTCCACGGATGTCTTGCAGGCAGACTTCCCAAGGAAGCCATAGCTGGACTGTGGACATAAACAAGAACAGTGCCAACATTTGGCTCACGTTTGGAAGCAACTGCTGCCTTTTTATGACTTTTTGAATCAGGAACGAAGAGTCTTAACTAATCCATAAGCATTTTAGGTTTCTATGTTCCGTCACATCAACTGCAAAGCATTATCTTGATTGTCACGTCTACTGTACAATCACGGGGAAAGTGGGTACTGGAGACTAGGCTTTGATACAAACCATTTTAAAATCGATTCCACACATAACCTCTTCGGTGGGTACAGAACCATTGCCACTGCTAAAAACAAACGTACAAAAAGAAGAAGGCATGGTTTGAGCCTGTTGGATGTCCTTCCCTGTCCTCTAGAGCCCCAGTGTTACCGAACCTCGTTGGCCCTGGCAGTGAATTCTCGAGGCTCTCGATCACTTGAGAGGAGAATGAAAGGTGACACAGTGGACTTGCTCAGGCCCTGCGACCGGGAGTCTAATGATGCGAAAGAGGACACCCGTGTGGAGCTTGGCAGAGGTGTGGGAGAGGGGGAGAAAGCAATAAGAAAACACGCACGCCCCATGCAGGAGAGAACAGCTGCCTCTCCCATCCGTGTTCACTCTCCCGTGTGTTTATCTCCGGGAAGAAATCTAAAACAATAATAGTCATATGAGAAGTGCTGGAGACTTTGTGTTATTGTTGAGAATCCTGACTTCGTGAGCCTAAAACAGAAAATTCAAAATAAACATCAGAAGGAGTAGACCCAGCCTTCATATAGTAATGGGTCACTAGCACAGTGTATTCAGGGTAGCCCTTTAATTATTCAGATCCCTCCGGTATTTAGAACAAAGGGCCAGTGCCAAGAAAGCTGGTTCACATTGGTTTCATTCATGACACAGGTGTGCCAATAAACCTCTTTGGGTTGATGGCGAATCAATGGTATATACTTGCGTCTTTCTCAAGGATCATTTATTGCATGTTGTTTTTACCTGTATACTGGCATGTGGTGTTACATAACAAGCCATCCTCAAAGCCAGGGGATCAAAATAGTAGTCATTTATTATTAAATTGTGTGAGTCAAGAAGCTCCAAGTGGGCTGGGCTGGACTGGGCCGGGCTAATCTGGGTGGGGCTTGGACTTGTTCTTGCCACTGTGGGCTCGATGGTAGTCAGTCGATCCTATCAGAGCTTGTGGGGGTAAAATAACTACCTTATTTACAGCTGTTCACCTTGGTTCCTACCACTTCATAGATAGGATGGTGTGTGGTTATGATGGGATGGACACACTGGATCCAGGCTTCAGGAGTAAGCCTCTTTAGTCATTACGTCAGTAAGAGGCTAGTCACCCAAACAAGTAACATTATTGATCCCAGTGACTAGGAAAAGGGCAGAGGTCATCTAGGCCATGACAGAAAGCTATTGCTGGGTTTTGGCAGATGTGGATACAGGAAGACGCTGGGGCCACTATACCACACATACTTACACTGTGCCTGGGTTGGCTCTCAGCATTGGTGATATAGCGGGGGGAGGGAGAATCCCTATAATACTGACTTTACCTTTGGCTGCTAGGAGACAGGCTATAAGATGAATAAGGAAAATACGCAGCATGCCACATAACGAGAGCTGCTGCGTGGAAAAGTACATCTGAGAAGTGAGAGAGGAGGGGGAGCATGAAGGAGCGTGAGGCTAGAACAGGATGGAAGTAGCTGTCTTGGGGAGAACAGGGGGCAGAGTCTGTCTTGTGGGGGTGCTTGTGAGATAATTACTACTGATGTTGCTGAGAGACATAAAGGCTATATAAGAAAACATTCCTATAGGTGCGACAATGAATATAACCCCCCACAGAGTACAGGTGACAAGTGTCAGAGATAGGAAGGACCCCACGAGGGGCAGAGCTATGCTCAGGCACCCCAACTGTGTGCTGTCGTGCTGTTACACAGATGACATTTCCAGCAGGGACTCTAGTGTCTGGGCTGGGACTACACTACGGAGCCAGAGACACATATTAGGGGCCCAAATCAGTATCAGAGTCCATAGGAACAAATCAGATGCATCCGGGACCACAGTGATCACGCTAGAGATGGTGAGAAGTGAACACACTTTTGTGTGCTTCCATTTGAGGGTAGAACTTAAAGCGATTGCTCATTGAGTGGTAGGGAATGCTAGCTCGGCCAGGGCTACCATAGCAAAGTTGTACACATTAGGCGGTTTAAACAACAGAAATGGCTTGTCTCACTTTTAGGAGGAATATAAAGAGCAGGTGTTTACAATGTCTATTTGTAATGTCCACACTACAGGACTGGATGTGAGTTGGGACCTAGGCTGGAGATTTAAACACATACACACACAGACAGAGAGACAGAGACATGGAGTCACAGATCATCCTTGAAACCAGAATGCTCTCTTTATTGCGGTCAGGGGCAGCTTATATAGTGCTCTGGCCACGCCCCCAGCTCTCGGGATCTTTCAGCTGCAGCCACCAGAAACCATTCCCCTGTCTCGTGCTCAGAGCAGCTGCAAACATAGGAAAACAAGCTGTTTTGCTCAGAGCAGCTGTAGCAAGTTGTTTTCAGGAAAATCAGGGTCTGGGGGTCCACATCCATCCATTCACCTTGAGGGCTCTAAGGGAAGGAGATGCTGTGTGTGTGCTTGGAGAGGGTGGGGCTTTCTGTGACCCTTCACACCCATGTCTTTTTGTATGTCAGTGACTAAGTGCACCCTTCTTACCAGTGTGCCAGTCACACTAAGGAGAGCCCACCCTAATGACTTCATCTCAACTTGATCATGTCCGTGAAGAGCATGTCTCCACATATGGTCTCAGTCCTAGATGCGCTAGGAATCAGGACCTCAACAGAAGAACGTATGCTGGGACACGTCAGCCCATGCCATGAAATACAGAAGAGAAATATTACACAGGATGCTGAAGAGTTTGACCTGGTGGAGGTTGGGGGAGGGCTAGGAAGATTGGTTCAGTTTGAATACATGGCTTAAGGCATTTGGATGCTTGTTAGTTACACTGTATACACACACACACACACACACACACACACACACGTGCGCTCGTGCGCGCACACACACACGTACACACACACACACACACACATATATGAACACACCAAAACATATGTAAAAATATGCATATGATAAGACCAGTTAAATTTTCTATGTTTTTACTTATTCAGTGAAGTATTCATTGACCTGAATTCTGACTTTACTTATTTATAGGTTTAAGAAATTTGATGACAAATACCTTCGGAAGCTCCTGATTCGGGAAAACCAACCCAAGTCTAGCATCGTGTCTTTATATAAAAAGCTTGAGATAAAACACGCCATCGAGATGGCAGAGACGGGCATGATAAGCACTGTCCCCTCGTTTGCATCTCTTAAGTGAGTATCGCTTTGCGGAGTGACGTTAATACCCTAGCAATAAGTAGGCGTTGGTGCGGTTTTGAAACCTGTGATAGCAGCAGTATTATTAGGATGGTAATAATAGTATTGCTGATGTAAGTCCTCTGGTGGTGGCTTAAGATCCCAGAACAGATTGAGATTCTGGTTGGAAGACAGCTCTGGGTGTTCGTGTGTCATGTTTTATGTCACGTTATGCCGTATGCTGTGCTATACTGAGAATGCCAAGTCCAAAATTACAGTCATGTTGAGGATCCTCCTGCCTTTGTCAAATTAGCCTTGGGAAGTTCAGTACTGGTTGAAGGTGAGTTAAAATTCTCTCCGCTGGGTCACATGGAATGTTTTCCACACATGGTAGGTTGGCTACTGTGTGTATACACAGCATACAGCTGTTTCCTTATTGACCAATCACAGTAGTGGTCTTAGGCTTGGGGAGAACAGACACTGACTCTGGCTGCACCCTGGAAACACTTCAGGAGTATGAAAGACTATAGAGGCCCAGGTGTCACTCCACAAGAACTCAATTCATAATCTGTGGTGACGAGGCTCAATAAAATATAGCTAACTAAATTTCTATTGGAATGACCACTTCTGCATTACATTTTGCTAGCAATAATGAATTGATAACATCATGAGTCCTTCTTAAAACTAATCACTTGAGATGCTGGCTGTGGTAACATACACCTGCATTCACAGGGTACTGGAGCCGAGGTCTCAGGATGGTGAGCTTCAAGCCCATCCAGGCTACACCACAAGCACTGGGGTTGTGGGAACATGATGTAATAGTCAACTCAGTGGAAACTCATGCACAGTTAAACTTACCAGTAATGAATTTTACCATGGAAATAAGTTTCAGAAACTTAATTATTCTAAAACTGAGTATTTTTAAAAAAATATTTAGAATATTTGAAAATATTGAGCAATTCCTACTCACTCCTTTTTAAACTATAATCTTACTCGGAAAGTAACAATGTTATAACACCAAAGAAGAAATTCGATGATTCTGAAACACTTCTAAAGGCAAAACACCTTTCCCTCTTAAACTTTTACAGTGATTGCCGTGAAGAGAAAATAAGGAAGCTCACACCAGGCGAGATGGATGAAGTTAGGGAGATACTATCAAGGAACCTCTATCAAATCCGGCAGCGGGTAGGAAAAAGCGATGCACCAAAGTACATACTTGATTTTGGCTGAAAATATGCTTTCCAGCTGGGTACTGTAAATGGATATCTTTGTAGCACACCTGCCCCGCCAGAGTACCACCCCCCCACTCCCTGTGAGCACCACATGGGGCATCCCCTCTTGTTCTCTCAGACCCTTTCCTGGCTTCCCATCCTGGAGACTTCCAAAGTTCTCCCAGACACCTCAGCTGAGGAATCAAAGGGGGCTCAGGTGCTTAAGTTTAAGAGATAAGGACTGATGTGTGGGCCAGTTATGAAGAAGTGATCTGATTGTTTTTAGATCTGAAAGTACTTTATAGGGCTGAGGCCATAGCTTGGCAGCTCTTCTGCTCTTCCAGAAGGACCTGACCTCTATTTCCAGCCCCCATCCAGGGTGGCCCCCGAGCATCTGTAACTCCAGCTCGAGAGGAATCCAGTGCCTCTGGGGCATCTGCACACGTGCACACATGCCCCCCCCCACACATATAGATAACAAAATACAGAAATTTTCAAAAAGTTTTATAGCATAGACTGTAAATATAACAACTCTGTTTTCATAAAGTGCTACAATTTCTTTCTTCATATATTCGGAGTCCTTTTCTCCCATTGTTAATAACCTATTCTAATAACATTCAAATCATATGTTAATGACATGCTAATGGTCCCAGGGTCTTGCCATTTTCCGAGTGTCATTTAGCACACTGTTTTTCTTGACTCCTTTAAGCCCTCTTGTGCTAGGCGCTATTGTTGTCTCCATTTCCCAGATGAAGAAACTGAGGCACACTCAGCTTGGCAGAGGTCATCCTCATTTCTTCAGAGTTTACACCTGTAGACTTAGCGGGCAATTCCTTCAGGCTGCCACTATTTTATCCATGTCCTTTCATGCCCATTTCTCCAAAGCTCTTTCAAGGGCAGCAGCCTTCTCTTTAACATGAAACAGAACAACAGTTGTTTCCATACAGTTTGGGAGCCCCTACTGCCAAGCCCCACTTCATCCAGCACTATCCCACATACAATCCATCCACTCGCTCCTGACTTTCACGGAACCACGGGCTCTGTCCTCAGGCCACGGCCTGTGTAGCGTGGACTGTTTCTCTATACTTAGAGCCAGCTCCTGCTTCCTGCTAGCTGGCCCATAGCTTCCCATGTTTAAGTTCTCGCCAAGAACCGTCGTACTATCCCCGCCCTATTCTAGATCAGATAACACGTGGGGCTTATGCAGTGCAGCTAATGGAGCATTTGTTTTTATGGTTTTATTAGACGCAGATGTCCAACTAGATAGGAAACTTCTTGAGACAGAAGTGGAATCGACACCATGTCACCTTTCCATTGGCCTGCAGGACCTAGGATATTTCGGGACATGGAATGTTTCCAGGACATCCATGCCAATTCTGTGAGGAAGTGAACTTAAGTACTAGTTCTGCTTCATGTGGTATGAGCTGGGTAGCCCTCATTTAGAGGTGATAGTTGCTGGCGGTGACAGAACGTCTCATAATGACAGCCCTGATATTAGTCTGAGGATGTGGTGCCACCAAGTGTCAGTATGACTCATATCATCAATCTGTCTCTCTACTCAGTACAGATTGTATTTGAAAATGATTCTTGTTTCCCTATTAATCATGGCTGGATGCATAGAAAGCAGACAAGGTATTCATGAAGGAAATTGCTTTTCTAATTCACAAAGTTCACACTTTCCAATGAAGAAAAACATACTCACTGATTTCCCGGAGGAAAAATTCTTTCAAACTCTGAGTGTTACGCACTGGGACTCTGGATTTTCATTTTGGATTTGTCCCCTAGAGAAGCTGACTGCAGTGACGTAATCCCAAAGGAAAGTGAAGCTTGAACTTGAGGAGAAACGGTGGATTGCTTGGTAAAAATGTCCTGTGTGTGTTGTTATTTCAGACCTTATCGTATAACAGACACAACCTGACAGCAGATACGAGCGAGAGGCAGGCCAAGGAGATCCTGATCCGCAGACGGCACAGCCTTCGGGAGAGCCTCAGGAAGGACAACAGCTTAAACCACGAGCGCAGGGCAAGTGTTGCCTTCAGAAGCACAAAGATTCCAAGGACAGAGTCCTCAGCTGTTCCACTGACCAGCTGACAGGAAGGAACTTTGGCTCTGCCGGTCGAATGGCTGCTGAGGGCCAATTCCCAGATACCCTAGGCTTGGACAAATAATAAAGTCATTTTTACCATGCGTAGAGTTGATCTCCTCTAGCCCCAACAACTTGAAAGGCTGAAGCAGGAGAGCTGCTGGAGGCCAGCCTAGGCAACAGAGTGAAATGTACATTCAAAAAAAAATACAAATGATAGTTCGTTCCTTTTATATTATTATTATTTTTTGCTTTTGTTTCATTTACTCAAAATCTTATGTAACCCAGGCTGGCCTTGAGCTCACTATATAGCCAAGGATGTTTTTGAACTCCTGATCCTCCTGACTCTACCTCTGATGTGCAGGTTCTATAGGCCTATATCACTCTACTTATTTTATATCCTTGCCAGTCTTAGACACATGGAATTCATTGGAGAGTAAAATGAATAGATTCCTATGCCTAAGATTCTTAGATTCTTGTGCTAGAAGAGAGGTAAACCACCAGCAATCGAATATATATACATATATATAGTTATATATGTAGTTATATATATTCATATATATTGTTATTCATAAATGCAGTAAGTGCTTTGGAGAAAAGAAAATAGATGTTTTAAAAGCCAAAGAAAGAAGCTGGCAGGCATAACCAAAACATAATTTTAATCAGAATGGCTGGCCCCATTTTGTATGGCTAATGAGAATTTTGTATGGATCATGATACAGTGACTTGTGTAGAACACTGAGATCCATTCTGAGGACATGTTGCTGAGTGGCTTTGTGGTGTGAACATTGTGTATATATAGACTAGGCGAGCTGCGCTGTCTCTAGGCAACAAGCTCCTGAGCACACTGCTGCACACTCCCTTGGCCTTTGACCATCATACAGCCCATGATTACATTTGAACCATCCAAGAATAGGTACCAGGGTCCAAACTGCTGATGTCAGACAAGTATTACCTTCCTTGGCGATAAAAAAAAAAAAGCCGGGAGTGCCAGGGGAGGTGAGCATTCACAGTGCAGTTTGCCCCAAAGTCCAGCTGGCAGGGACTTCTCAGCAGATAAGGGAAGCCATTGACAACGACACAGTCATTGACGATATAACGTGACAGGTGCCTATTTTCAGTAAAATTCCGTGTTGAAGCATCAGAAATATACGAACAGGAGAAGGTTTTTCTATGTGTGATATGCAGTAGTTACCGTTAAAAAATAATTCTAGAAACTAAAGACAGATGTTCAGAATCTTAGTAACTTGATTTTGCAACACTTTGCTATTCCTTCATTTTAAGATTAATTGAAATAAATGAAACCTAAATTACCACATGTTACTATTTCCCCTCCCCCAGATATGCCACATCTTTCTTATGAATAACTTCTATAGACGAGGATGCCAGTTTTCTTTAAGAGCCAGTGGCTTTCACACCTTCCTAATGGCCCCACCTATTTTCTTTCCTTCCTATTGATCTGCCATTGGGTTTGGAAGGCATTTGGTTGTTGAAGCATGATGGTTATGGTATCTAAAAAAGTAATTTTGGGACGAAGGGCTAAAATCATATTTTAAACATCGAGTTTTGTCAGCAAGTTTAGCTTCTAATACGCAGTAGGTGACATTTCTGCCATCTGAATGTTGTTTTCTATTTCCTTCACAGGCTTCCACTTCAACCTCCCGGTATTTATCCTTACCTAAAAACACCAAGCTTCCAGAGACACTCCAGAAGAAGAAGAAGAAGATCTCAAATGAAGGTAAGGACTCTCCCTGAAGCAGATATGCCGTCTTCTGTCTGTTTGCTAATGCTTATAAGACAAAACGTTCCGGTTTTCTTCACTGAGGATGAGCTCAGTCACTTGGGAACCTCAGGTAGCATCAGGATCCCCTTTATTAACATCGTGACCTTGATTAATGGATCTCTATGCATAGTCTAACTAATCCAGTCACTTGTTTTTCACAATGACCCCTGAAGGATAGCAAAAGCAAATCCTTTTACTGTGCACCTATGAAGCAGCAAATAAAAGGTTGTAAATCCTAAGATGTATAAACATTTACACTTGTATAGTAATGCTAATGAATTTTCATAGCATAGACCGTAGATGTTATTTCTTTGTTTGATTGTAATCTTCAGGCTCTTTTCTGTAAATCCCAGGATGACATTAGGGTTCGTTTTATTAAAATATGGGATCTAACAAGAGTTTAAACCCCTTTGCAACCTCCCTTGTCTGCTTATTTAACTCATCAACCCAGAGACAGTTTAAAGGCTGCTTCTGGCAATAGAGGGGGGAGTGAGAAACAGGAAGCATTGGAAATGGAAGCCAAGATAGTGACTTTTAGTGACTGTTGGTCTTGTCACCACTGCGTGTGCAGAGAAGCATGCAGTTCTGATGATGCCAGCTAGTAGACAGGGATGGGTCCCATCCTTGGTCCTCCCATGACCTCTAACACCCAGACTTCGCTTGAAGGTCTGATCATGCTTCTTCCCTTTACTTAGGAAATTTTCATGGATGCTTTGGTCCATGCTGTGGACATGGAAAGCAAATCAGTGAAGTTCTGTGTGAAATTCCAGAAGGGATGAATCTAATTAGCGGAAAATTCTGTTAGTTTGCTTGCCAGTGTCAGAGGCAGAGCTGAGCCCTCTTAAGGGGATCCTGGGGGCAGCTGAGGGCAGAGCCGGAGCTTCTCAGATTGATTCCCGTCCTCCTTCTTACTTGCTAATATCTGTTGGACCTTTAACCTTACTGTAAATGTAGGGGGATGAGATGAAGTCAGGGGACGAATGCATTTAGCAGTTTAAGTAAGTGCTTAAAAATTAGTGTGGGCACACTCTTGTGACATAGATGTCTTCCCTTCTGGCTTCCCTTTCCCCAGGGCCCCCACGAGGGGAAGGGACTCACTGGGGTTTCGCTCTGACCTGTGCTATCTCTGTTATGCTCTGCTTACCCATACTGCTCTTCTGTTCTGTGGCAGACGGCGGCAGCAGCAGCGACTCGGACACAGATCCTGGGACCACCGTGCTCAATTTGCAACCTCGCTCCAGGCGCTTTTTGCCAGATCAGTTCTCAAAGAAAGCCTCCCAGGCCTACAAAATGGAGTGGAAGAACGAGGTGGACGTGGGCTCTGCACGAGTGCAGGCCAGCACCCCTCCAGCACCCCGCAGTAAAGAGGGGGGCACCCAGACACCGGGGGTACTGAGAGAGCCACTGCTCTCCAAAGACCAACAGTGCAGCCGGGGCAGGGAAGACAGTCTGACTGAAGATGTTCCACCCAAGCCCCCACCGAGGCTGGTGCGACGGGCTTCAGAACCCGGGAACAGGAAAGGCCGCTTCGGCAGTGAGAAGCCATGATGGGAAAAGCCAAAGCAGACTTGGGATGAATGAGCTAGCAGGGCTGTGGCTTGTTCCTCAAATCTGAGCGCCTGCGGAATCCATGTAAGCCCTCTCTCTAGAAACATCCTTTGGGTGGCAGAGTCGAGCCACAGATACCACAGGAAGAGCACTTATCTATCCCAAGAAGAGGAAAGTCAAAGGAAGGAAGTCCCACAAAATGACGTTTGTGACTTATGACTAGGAAATGTATTCTTTGCAGGCCTGAAGGAAAAAAAAATGTGTGCCTTTATTGAACTTGAATGACAGAACTTGAAGATTTTAACACACCTTTGTTGGTGAAAATTTTAATATATTACAAATATGCCTCAGTTTTTATTTATGAAAAAAAAATGTGTTTATCTGTAGTGACCGTTTTTTAAGGGGATGGCGCTAAAGGTGGTGAGACCGTCTTTCCAAGGGGGGTGAAGGTCAGCTGCTAGAGGTGGGGCCTACGCTCCAGCACCCACCTTTCCCATCCTGAGCTGATGGACCGACCGCTCAGTGAAGGACAGCAGTGCCCGTAGCAGAGACCTCGGTGTGCAACAGCGGCGGCACACTGGTTGGAATGGTAGGCAGATGAAATGGCATAGCTTCCAGAGTGTAGGTTGCAAGTCCCTGCACGACTCAGAAATGATGAGATTCAGAAAGCTCTTACACTGTTCCTGTGTTTACCACGGCTTTGGAGTAACATATAGTCTCCACCTCCCTTCCTTCTTCTAGGTATAGAAAGAAAGATTTGCATGAGCAAAATCAATTTCAGAGTGTTTATAGACTTGGTGGCAGCTTCGGGTAGTCCTCCCGTGGCTAGTGGGGAGACGGGGAAGCAACTACTGACCGTGGGTGTTAGATTGTGTGCTACTGGGAGAAAAGGGGAGGTGGCTCTGTTCATAAGCATCTATGACCACCTGCTTTAGTAAAACTGTCCTGTAGGGCATCCAGAGCTCCAAGCTGGGAAGGGCGAAAACTTACACAGACCGTCTTCCAATGTCGAAGGAAATGGGGAGTCTTCAGGCTTTGACTTTGGAGGAGGAAGCACTCTGGAGAGAAATCCCCCTCTTTGCAGTAGTCTGTGATTGGTTACCTCTTCACCTTCTGATGACGTAGTGACGCAGATTTGTCTTTCTACACGAGATTTTGTTCTCTGGAGTACTTTCTAGGAGTACGGCAGAGAGAAACAGTGGGACACAATCATTAAAGATTCATATTTAAATCAATGTTTTTTTTTTTAAGCTGTAGATTTATTGACTTGTCATTTGTTTCCTGGATAGTGATCCTTTCACACTTCCCCGGGTTTCCATTTTGAGTGAAGCCACTACTATAGTTTTTACTGGAGTCCCTTTGGCCACAGCCAGTGTCACAAAGCAGCATGGAAGGGGTACTCCTCTGCTTGGCTGTGGCTGTGGCCGTGGCAAAACACTCTGACCAAAAAGCAAGGCAGAGGAGGAAAGATTTTCATCTTAAACTTCCTGTTCGCAATTCATCACTCAGGGAAGTCTGGGCAAGAGGTGAAGCAGAGACTATGGAGGAAGGTTCAAGGCTGGCTTTTGGGCTTAGCTCACATCCTTATACAGGGTGAGGCCCACCTTAGAGATGGTGAGGGTCATAGTGGGCTAGGTCCTCCCACAGCAATTGTCAGTAATGACAATCTTCTCAGACATGGCGGGCCGCAGGCAAGGCAATTCTTCAATTGAGATTCCTTCTTCCCAGGTGACTCTACACCATTTCAAGTTGACAACAAAGATTAACAACGACAGAGGGGAAGAACATGCTAAGTGTGACAGACAGGCTCTCTGCCCTCATCAATGTAGCTTTTCTTGAGTTCCTGTCTTGGGATATGGCTAGGCCATCACGTGGCGGGGAAGAAAGCACAGTTAAAGCATGTCCATCCCCAGCTACCCCAGACAGATCCATAGAAAGCTTGTGTAAAACACAACTGGGAAACCACATGCTTAGAACTCTGTGCCAAAAAAACCTCTATTTTAAATGACTATATTTTATAAACCATGTATTCCTTCTGAGAAGAAATTTAAGTTTTCCTAGGTTTTACTATAGAAATAGAACTCAAAAAAATGTTATAATGTTTATTTTCAAAAATGCATAGTCATTGTGCATAGTGATAATAATGACTTCTGGAGAGGAAGGCAGAAGTTGAAAATCACCTTTAAATACTTTTACTGGTTTTCTATATGAATAAATATTACAAAGAATAATACCGTTCTGATTCTGAAAGAAGAAACATGAAATAGCATGTTATGACATTTCAGGATAAATAATCAGACCAAAATCAGTTTTCACTAAAGAAAACATCACATAAAATATCTGAGCAACATTGTATACATTTCAGAAAAGGAATACATAAGTAATTTTATTTTAATTATCAGTTTAAATTTTTAAAATTTGTTTGATGACAAAGTCAATAAAATAAATTTGATGTTAGCCTTTCTCTGTACTTTCTTATTTTGATAATTACTTGATTCCAGGCACCATAAAAAAGGGTAGTAAAGAAATGAAATTTGTTGGGTGGTGGTGGTGCACACTTTAATCTCAGCATTTGGGAGGCAAAGACTAGCAGATCTCTGTGAGTTTGAGGCTAGCCTGGTCTACGGAGAAAATTCCAGGACAGCTAGGGCAGTAATACAGAGAAACCCTGTTTCAAAACAAACAAATAAACAAAAAACAACACAAAAAACAAGAAATGTAGCTCTTCAAGTGGAATAACAATATAAATTTCTGAAATGAGAAAGCACCTCCATCCTTAGCAAATGACTTCCTTTGTCCAAACATCACCTGACCCAATCTAAGTTGCCCAGGACCTGGAGAATTTTGAGAGTTCTCCTGATCATTGTAACAAATTATATTTGAACTGCCTAGGCATGAAATCTAAGACTTGAAGCTTTCAGATAGCCAGCAAGTGAAGAAAACTTGGCACTCAAATCCAATACTTTACTTTAGAAAGTGTGTGTTCTGTGGACATACCTCCATATGTCTAAGATGGAATTCCGTTCATTCTTTTATATGCAGTGGGGGTGTTTATTTATATAAAAAGTGTGGTCAAGAGGTTGTCTTCGCACATTTTGCATTTGTTTGGGTTAAAACTGCCATTTTATCAGCAATGGTATGGACAGAAGCATGAGTGCCACTTCAAAGGGCACACTGGGCTTTATTTCTAAAGGGTGATTAAAGATATGGCTTTGTCCAGATGATGCTGACACCATCTGCTGAGCCCTGAACACCATGAAAGCATGGATTCTGGGACCCCTGGAGGACATGAAAATCTGCAGAGGCTTCGGTCGCTTATATAAGATATTGCAATGTTTGCACAGAACCCAAGCACATGCTCCGTAGACTTACTCATCTTGAGATCACCCAGAATACTTAACATGCATACCCTCCTTCAGAAAAGTGCCCTGCAGTGCTGAGGGGAGATGACGGGATAAACAAGTCAATTGTTTTCTCTTTGCATCTTCCACAGCAAGTGGGTTGGAGCCGGGGATGCAGAAACTACAGGCATAGCGATAGGAGAGGTGGTGGGGGGTACACTGCCCCCACCTTACTGAAAAGGAACGCTTATGACCAAACTCATGCCCTGGGCTTTTGTTCATTTTCTCTGCTTGTTGGTCTATCATCATTTCATTTGTTGAGGATTTTACACACGTATATAATAAAATATGATAGTATACGTGCCATCTACTCCACGCTAAACTGACTTGCCTGGAGAGGGGCCAGCCACTGCAGAGGTCGGTAAAAGAGACATCCATGTGGACAGTTGTGTTAGCTGCCAAGCAGATAAACACACATTAGTGCAGCTTCAATGGGCCCTTTCCTATTTTCAGCTGAAATTTTATGTTTATGTGCAAGCTCAGCATACATGGAACCAGTCCTACATATGTGCTCTAGGGACTTGTGCTAGCCACATCCAAAACTTCATTCCGAAGAGAGGGTCCAGTAAAGGTATTTTCACGGTGACTCAAGAACAGTCACCCTTGCCAGTGATGTCACGGTCTATGTTAGCTCTGAAGCAGAGACCAGGACATCAGCCTCAAGGAACAAACTGGCTTTAGGAATAGATGGTCATAATGGTGGCAGAATCACAACAGGACCTAGACAACACCAGGTTTACCCTGGGCATTTCACACAATTTTTGCTTCAAGCAAGTAAGTTTGGGACAGATTTACTTAAAGAAGCTACTTCACCAAACAACAAATGGCCTTAAACCCCAACAATCCAGAATGGAATATAGTAGTCCCTTCTTTATGTAACTTGAAGCCTCTCTTTGAGTAGTTTCAGTTATTTGTGGCCAAGATCCAGAAAACATTATGTGAAAATTCTAGAAATTAGCAACATGAGTTTGCAATGCACGCCATTGTGAGCAGAGTGATGGCTAGCTTGTTCTAGGCCACTCTGCGCTTTGTCCCTGTGCACCTACCTGGACGTTAGGGTTTTAGCGGCCATCTTGGTTATGACATCAACGGTGCTGATGGAACGCATTCCTCGTGTTCTTCTAGGCCCCCCTGTACTGAGGACACAGTTGCAAGCTGCTGAAGGGAAGCTATAAAACGCTTGCTGCAAGCGCTAAGGGGAATGCTCTCAAATTTAGGACAAAAGAATAAACCCCTTGGTGAAACTGGGAAACAGGATCAAGATCATGCTACATTTGCTCTACTACCCAGAACTGGAAACATTATAGCAGTTAAGGGGAGGGAGGTAAATGGGTGTCCGTTTAAGTGAAACCAGGCTATGGGAGGTTTGACACTGCCAATCATCCCAGGGATGTCCTTTGGGGGTCTTAGGCCTATCGTTTGACTGGAGGGTGCGTAGGGCATTCAGTAATGAGTCTGAGACAAGCCTGAAGAAAGGTTAGCTCTGCCCATGACCACAATTGTCACCTTCCATTTTAATTGCATTCATTTTCCTTCAGTGTATGCACAGAATTTTTATTTAAGATATAATAGTTAAAATCGACTGATAAAAACTCGTTTCCCTTATCGCAATTTTTATCTAGAAATTTTATCTTCTACCATTTTTTTCTGTGTGCTTTTGTTCTGTCTCCATTGCTGTAAGGAAGCACCCTAACGGGAAAGCAAGTTATGGAGGAAAGGATCTGCTTTACACTCCTACATCCTTGAAGGAAGTCAGGACAGGAACTCAAACAGTGCAGGAACTTGGAAGAAGCAGCTGACGCAGAGGCCATGGAGGAACACTGATTACTGGCTTGTGCCCCCTCGCTTGTACCCCATAGTTTGCTGGGCCTACTTTCTTATAGCACCCAGGACCACCAGCCTAAGGATGGCACCACTCACATGGGCTGGACTCTCCCACACTAGCCACTAATTAAAGAACGCTCCACAGGTTTGCCTACCGATTGATCTTAACGGAGGGGCAATTCCTTTTTCTCAGATGACTTTGGCTTATGTCAAATTGACATAAAACTGGGCAGTACAGATTTCTTCTCTTCCTGGCCTCCTGATATCCATGCAGCCATTTGTCCTTCCTGGCTCACTTGGATCACTGTATCATGTCCACACTGCTTCTGTCTCAGCATCTATGTATCTCCTACTCCAGCCAGATGATCTTACTAAAATCTATGTGTTTGGGAGCAGTGGTCCATATCAGCCATAAAACTATTCTGCCGAGCATGGCAAGTGAGCTCCCCGGCCCTCTTCAAATTCTCACCAGTGATTCTCCATCCTAAGAGTGTTAACTGTCTGGATCTTGGGGGTCAAGGCATGCAGCCAGGTAGAGAACCAGCATTATCTTGCCCCCCCACCTTTGGTGGGCTCCAGAAAGTATGATGCACAGGTCAGTGTTCAGGCCAATCAGTTTAGGGCTGAGCCTTCCAAAAATGTCTCCCTGGTCCCCATCTTTTTCTCATCCCTCTGAACTGAGCTGGGCACTTTCTGCTTTGTGGGAAAGTCATGCCTTCTGAAACATGGGGCTTCATGGGAGCCCTGTTGCACGGCATTCACCTGTGGCTGTCATGCAGTGGGTGGGAGGAGTAGCTCCCTTCATAAACACTCCATATCTCTAAAGCAAATTTCCACGCAGCTCCAAGTTAAACTATATGAAGGTATTTTTCACTTATACAGAAACAGATTTGTGTGGCTCAACCTTAGAAAAGATTGTGAACGTCATGTAAGAGACTTAAAAGAACACAACACAAAGGTTAACCAATAAGATTTAATTTCCCTGAGATTTTATTCCATGAAACATAAATGCCATTCACCAGATCAGTGGCCGCCAAAGCTTTCTGTGTAAACAAATCAGCTAGCCAGATCCTCAGAGTGGTCCCTGGCAGGAATGTGCTGGGGCTGGATCCTGGACATATCGCAGGGCATGGTGGTCCATGGACCACAAAGACACCAGACAAGATGAAATGTGAGAAAACATTGACCAAAAGAGAGCAAGCAAACAACCAGACAAACAACCATCAGATCAACTGATCACTCAAGTCGCTGCTAGAGGACACCAGCGTTTCTCCAGAGTCTGGATTTCAGGCTCTCCAAGTCTCTTATTAATTTTAAAGCCTCATTGATTTTACAGATTCAACTTAAATAATAAGGTGCTATGGTTTTAAGAAACAAACATGGCTATCATAAGCATTTGTAAAAACAAACAAACAAAAACAAAACAAAACAAAACAAAAACCCACTGTCTCTGAGAGTGCAAACAGTCCTTGGAGAACACTTCTGAAACCCTACTTCATTACCTCACAATAACGATTCATTTATTGTCCTTCTGAGCCCAGTCTCCAACACACGTCGATGCTGCACGAGGGCATGGCCATTCATACCATGCTTTGGTCTCTTAAGAGTTTTTAGCTCCTGAGTTAAACTCACAGTGGAAACAACTTTAAACAGAACTTTTTTTTTTTTCTGCAGTCAAAGAGGAAAAGCTAAAAAGTACTCTCAACTGTCATAAATATTTGAGTTTATCCTACCTACAACTTCTAAAACTATGGAAACACCTTCTTCTGATTTATAAATAGTAAACATTAGAGTTACAAAATATTAGTGCATTAAAATGCCACTCACTATTACATGCTATGTGAGGGTAAAAATGGGAAAAATATACTAGTGCGACAATCAGGAGGATTAAAAGGAACGCGAATTTGGGGTGTTCTTGAGAAGGCGGGCCCCTAAGTAATGCTCCTAAACAATCATGGAAACCCAGTGGTCAACCGGCTGGCCCATGTGAGTCTGTGAAGCCACACAGACGCTTCTGGGCCTCTCCTGGGAGCTGGGGCAGTGGTGGCTTAACGTCACAGGGAAGGACACATCCACACCCCCATTTATCAACCTGGCTCTTCCCAGGCACCAGAGTCAAATGAAATAAAGCAAATCAATGCCTTTCAAAAGCCCCAGGAAAGCCTGTCTTTCCCTGGTTTGGGATGGCCCTGACTCTTTCTCTGTGTAGAACGTTTATGCCAACACCACTCTTGTTTTTCCTTCACTACCAGCCAGCATGTTAACACCACAAGGACCCAATTCCTCAGAGCCCAAGCTTCCGGGATCAGAGATCTTCTCAAAGTCCAAAGAGACTTGGTCCCAAAGAGCAGAGAATGCCAGGGCTGCTGCTTTCTAATGCAGACTTGTTCATGAGTGGGGAAAAGGTGGTATATACCTCGAAGCCTAAGTGTAGGGGGCGTGTTCAGTTAGTTATTAAAAACAGCGCAGTCCCTAGCTTTTACTTTAATCAAAACGAATTAAGTCTCTCAGCCCTCCCCTGTCCTCCGCACCCATGAGAAATGGTCACCAGTGTTTTAAAACCCCACATTTGACCTTGCCAGGCCTGTGCATCTATGTGTCTGGGGGTGAGTTCAGCATCTGAGATTTTACCAATGGAGAAAGCAACAGCTTGATTTAAATAAAGCGGCTCTTCCAGTCTCTGGAATTTTGACAGAGAAGCAACTTTTGGCTTCTGGGTTTAACAGAAAATCTGCATTGCACCAAACTGACCAACATGTGACGAACTTGACAGCTCTATTTCACCGGGACATTGCTTCTTCCATGGTGGCGCTCCCATCCTCCCGCAAGCCAGTTGCCCCTCCCACCACCATTTTTACCTCTTTGCAGCCTGCTGCCTTTCCAGGAAGCAAATGTTAACTCTACTGGCCCAGGTGGGAAGGTAAGCTTTGAATACCCATGGGACGCTGGGCCAGGCTGTGCTCAACCTAAACTTTCCTGTCTGCGGCTGACTTGTGGCGGTCCTGCTGGTATCCCTGTGCAGGTGAGGGCTGGGCGCAGCCATGACCGCACTTAGACGAGGCGCCCTCCCTGAAACGCCCTTCTGACCAGTCTTTTTGTCCCTGATTTGCCCACTTCTAACTCAGCTTCTCTACGTGTTCCCGCTCCGCCCTACTCCCGTTTTAGTTTCTCACTCCCGTGCCCACTGGAATGAGGTTTGTTTCGTGACATGATTAAAACCGCCACCAGGGCTAAAGCAGCACCCAGGCTTGGGGGGCCGCAGGGGCTAAACTCCTGGGCCACCCCTGAGAGGAGAGGAGCAATGATGCGAGCCACTGCGGTCACGGACTGGCCCACACCTATGACGGTGCCACTGGCCTGGGCCCCGCCGGCACTGAGCTGGAGGTCAGTGATGCAGGTCCTCCCGATGGAGGTGGAGAAGGACAGAAGCGTGGAGGAAAGGACCACCACAGGCATGGTGCCGGCCACGGAGTAGAGCAGCAGCAGCGAGCAGGTGAGGGCACTGGAGTGCAGCAGGACCCTGTGCGAGTTGTGCTTGTACAGTTGGAGAATGGGCCCCACGGCGAAACCAGCCAGGGTGCCCAGGGCACTGGTGTAGCTGATGAGGTACCCGGTGGTCTTCGGTCGCACCCCAAATCGCTCGTCCAGGGCCAAGACGAAATTACTGTAGTACAGCATGACAGCCACCCCCATCAGCAAGCGCACGAGAAATATGTCCCACAGTGCAGAAAATAGGAGGCTCTTCATGTCCTTCAAGGCCGAGATGACTTCAAGCCAGGGCTTCTGCACTTTCTTCTCGCTCCTCCTGGCCTTAGCGGGGGTGGCTGCTCCCTGCGGAGTACCTGCTGACTCTCTGGGCATTGTAGCTCGCTTCTCATCTGAGCTCCAAGCATCCTCTGTGCTCATGAGGGTTGTTTCTCTCCAAGGCAACACCCAAGCGAGACCTAATAACACAGCAAGAGCTCTGTTAACGCGGCCAGTGTGCTGAATTCTGATGGTGGCTCCATAGAGGAGTACTGTATGAGATCACTCTCCTGTACTTTACACTACATTTACTTGGTTCTTGATTCCAGCTTCCCCACCATTCCCACAGTTCTGTTGTGGCACCAGAACCCCTGCAATGGACTCTTGAGCTCTATAAAATCTACTGAAACTACACACAAAACAGTCTGTCTTCCCAGCTCGGGTGCTGGCTTCTCCTGTCTCATCACTTCGTAGCAATGTTCTTACATTCATTAGTATACATATAAATGCTTTTCTCAACAAACTTCCTAATTATCCAACTACCTGTCCACTCATCTGTCCAATCGTATGAGCACACACTGTTTACAGAGTGCTTTTACAGTGTGCTGCTGACATCAGAAATGCACAAATAGACCAGCCAAAGCTCTGTGAAAACCCTGCCTTCATAAAATAAATGGAGATTCAGATAAGTCAACGGGCAACTGGCTTACAATGTAAGGGCCAAGCTGAGAGAGGGACAGGATGCTAGTACAGCCATGATGGGCTGCGGCCAACGGCCAGGAGAGAAAGCTGGAAAGCAGTGGCTATCAGAAAACACCAGCTGGCTTCTTCTCCACCTGGGGCCACCAGGTGTTTTCACAGATCACACCTGCAAAACCACAGAGTGCCACGCACAGGGACTATGACACCCAGCCTTAGGCAGCAGATATGATCGCCATTCAGACAAGCCAACCACTGACCCCTTGACTGGCATGCTTCTGCCTTGAGTCTTTTAAGGAACTCTTAGCCATCCATGCTCAGAAAATTCCTTAGAGTTGAGCTCATGTTCCCTATTCTAAGACATTTTTCCAAGCATATCTTTTAATGGTCTTTCTGTCCTCCAAGTTCAGTCTGACTCAATGGGTGCTTCATGTTGTTTTCAACAGCCTCATGAGTACATGGCTTTGTCCAATACTGTGTAATGATTTCAGTCATGAACACTTTCACGACAAAAAGGGAACCACAATTAATCATAGACCTGGGTGGTTTTTTAGCCCACTCTTACCTTTAAGAGGGCCATTTTATCAAGGAATCCTCATAAAAACACACAAAAAAGTATTGTTGAGAGTCTCAGAATAAGAGTAGAATTAAAATAATAAAATAAGGGGCTGAGAGTGTAGCTTAGTTAATAGAATGCTTGTCTAGTGTGCACAAGGCCCCGGGGTTCTATCCCAACATGAACTGGAGATGGTGACACACACCTGAAATCCCAGCATCCAGGGGACAAGGGCAGGAGGATCAGAGTCATCTTCAGCTACATAACAAGTTGGAGGTTAACCTGGGCTACAAGAGACTTGTCTCAAAACCATGATGATGATGCTTGGGTAAAACTGCTTCTCCCTGGTTCCTGTAGCAAGGCCATGAGTTCTGCTAGCACATAGTAGGTGAGAAAACAGAGGAGACATTCTAACATTTGCATGAATAAACAGCAAGGCAGGAAATGAATGTGAGTCTGGTAGGTACCACAGCCTGCTTTCCCAGCTGGAAAAGCACCAGTTAGAGCAGAAGGTCTGCGGGCAGCCCCAGAATGGGAAAACCAGAGGCTGCCCAGGGGAAGGCACCAGGACTCTCTGCCCAGCCTGGTCATTTCCCCATGTTTTTGGTATGCCCTGCCTTGCCTCAAAATGCCTTGTCCCAGATGTTTAAAGTGCGAACAGAGATCTCTAGTACATCAGTCACTGTGGCTGGGAATGAGTGCAACTCCACATTCCTAACAGACCCACATCTGTCTATATGTTCATGCCAAATTCCAAGCAGCACTTTTACTGGGCTCCAAAGATAGAGAATGTGGTTCTCCAAACAACACAGCCACCACCTTCATCAGGTCAGTTGTGTCCACGTGCAAGAATTCACCACACACAAACACGCACTCATGCATGCAGGCCAATAGCAATCAAAAAGAAGCTGCTATCCTTTTGACAGTGAGCAGAGGGGACATGGAAGGGCTGGGAGGAGGAAAGCAAAGGGGGAAGAGACATAATTATATTTTAATTAAAATGTACTTCTAAACAATATTTTAAAAAAGAATCAATCACCAAGATTTGTGGACTCGACATTCCTTCATAGAAGGAAGAGGCGGGGGTTGGTCTGGATTTTTGCTTGCGATTCCAAGATCCCAGGGCTCCTACCAAATCATTTGTATGCAGTTTTACCTAAACTGCACATGGCGTCATGGGTATCATGTGGGAGCTGCCTGCACTTGTGAGGTAGGCCAGGAAGGCTGCGTGGTGGTGCAGGTGGCAGAGGCACCACGGCATCGCCATCACTGTGAAGGATGAATAAAGCATGCCATGACCCCGAGAAGGAGGCACTAAACGGTTTGTGGCAGGAAAATGCATAGCTGCTGTTTTAATCTTCCAGATTTTATTGAAAAACTTAACATCTCTATTAGAAATAGAGATGTTTTCATATAACATAATAACTAAGATAATAAGATATAATAACTAAGACACATCGTGCAAGATAATGGAATTGATCCCTGTCTTATGCCACACACAAAAATGAGTTGAAAATGGATTGAAGACGAAGGAAAAGGGTGGCAGGTGGCTTCTGAGAACTGGGCTTGGCACTGGCGTTTCTGGGTATGCTACTAGGAGGACAGGCAACCAAAGCACAAAGGGGCAGCGGACCTAGAGCAAACCAAAGCCCTTCCGCACAGCAGGAGAGACAGTCTCTGAAGGCAAAGGGTAATGTAAAGAATAGCTGTTATTTCCAGTTCCAGTACCTGATGATAAAAAAGTTAATATTAAGTCAGACAAAACCCCAGAGTGAAGGAGGGAAGTGGGCACAAAGTCCCACCTCATGTGAGCAGCTACTGGTGACTGCTGCCGATCAGGAGAGGGAGAGTTTGCGCTAGGGGTGTATCCCCTGGTAGGTCTAACACCCCCCAGTGGACTGACACACTTAAGAGCGTACAGGCAGCACGAATGTTTTGTTTTTTCAATGAAGACACAAGCTGGTTGAGTATGAAATAGGGGAGTGTATCTTGGGAGAGATGAATTTCCTCGAAATATAATGTATGGGATTCTTAAACAATTAAATTGTAAAACTACTTCACCTGAAGAATAAGTGTTTCCCAAATGGAAGACTGGGAAAAATCATCAAAATTTGCCATTTTGCACTGCTGCCTAAGGCCTACTTATGTTTTATATTAGTATCCAAAGTATTTCACATGTATAATAATATTATGGTGATTAAACTTTTATGAAGTGTTTGTTTTTGATAAAGTTAATATCAAAGCTATACAACTCAACAGCAAAATGGCAACACAAAATAAAGCAAGATTTAGCAAAAGACTAAACGTTTCTCCATCAAATGGTCAGCAAAATGGTGCCCAACATCATCAACAAAGGGATGTTCAAGTCAAGCCACAGGAGGAAGCTCCCTCCTCCTCTACGGGTCTATTGGATGACCACAGCCACAAAACAATGAGAGTAAAGACACAGAAGGAAGGGAAGCCTGCACGGTGCTGGACACGAATTCATCTGGTCACCAGGATCAGCAGAAAGCACCTTCAAATTAACATTCGTTCTTGAACAAGGACTCTGCCTAGTCTATTATTAGTAGTATTTTTGTATTAATGGGTATGTGAGTGTATGTGTCTGTATGAATTGCACTTGCACAGTGAGGCCCACGGGGTCAGAAGAGGATACCACACTTTTTGAGCTGAAGTTACAGAGAGCTGTGAGCTACCAATGCAGCTGCTGGGAATCCTACTCTGGTTCTCTGTGAGGGCAGGAAGAGTTCTTCAGACCTGAGCCATTCCCCTAGCCATAAACTGGCCCATTCTGTATTAATAAAAATCACAGGAAGCTAGAAGTAGGTAGACTGGGTGCTGTGCTTAACTCACCAGCATTGAGAAGGAAGACAGAGCAACAGATGAGAGCCGTCACGTAGAATCCACCTTCCAGCTCCGTCAGATACCCACCAACCATAGGGCCCAGGATGAAGCCTACGCCTGAGGCTGTGTTGAACTGTCCCAGGACCAAGGGTCGCTCCTTCTCTGTGACCAGGTCAGAAAGCAGTGCCCTGGAGATGGAGAGGGTGTGTTTAAAAATACCTGCAAGGGAGAAGAAATGTGCTCTGTAACTGTCAGCACTCTGGAGGAGCTGACCCCTCTGCGCGATCCTTCCTCCCTGCATCAAATGGAATCCTTGCTACCTTTTTCTCTGAACCACTATGGCGGGCAGAACTCATGCCATTATAAATGGAATCCAGAGCCAGAGCCAATAATGCCTGGTCTCTAGCACTGAGTGCCTTAGACTTCAGCTTGGCTATACCTTGTAATGACACCCCAACCATTCCTTGTTATCCATTTGAAATTCCTGGTGGCTGTTAGGTCTTGGGCAGTCCAAATATCCATAAATGAGCTCAACAAGAGATACAGGAAGAATTCTGGCAATTAAATAAAAGTGACTTGTGAAGAAGTTCCTATCTGCCAAAGGAGTCATTTCCTTACAGAAGGGACAAATGGCTACCTGTGGTTCATATTCAAAGCCCATGCTGGCCTCTCGGTTTTCTCAGTACCGTAAGCACCTGCTAGACACATCAAAGTTCATGCCAGCACCTACTTCCCTCGTTTTCCTCCGAATGGCAAGGTTTTCCCCAGTGCCCCACTCTTCTCACTGTATTCTCCCTTCTTCTCTGTCTCTTGCTGTCCTTTATTCTCTTCTGCTCACCATCTCTTGCTATCTTACTATCTCCACTATTCTCCCCCATTCTCCTGGCCCTGGCCACATCCAGCCTACGTCTCTCCCTATCTTCTCTGGATATTTTCTCTCTTTTACCTATAATGAAAACCCTATCCACACAATGGGGTGGTCATATTGGCAGTTTCCTTACTGCGCCCCTAGTGGCTTCCTCATAGTTACCTGGTGAGCATGCCTTCTCCCTCCCTAGCTGCGAACTATTACTGTACATCTACCCTATGCCACTACTGATCTCAACCTGTGGATAAAGCAACGAGCTAACCAAATGGAGCAAAACAGCAACAACAATAAAACAAACACAAATCACTAAATCCACCCTCATAGAACATGGGTTTTTCTTGGGGTAGAATATAGAGAATGTATTAGGAGATAATGAGGGATATGGACAGGGATAGCAGAGAGGATACACGTGAGGAGGAACATGAAGCATTTCCATCTAACCAACACCAACTGCCACACCCTCATAAGACACCAGTGCATATGATGGTGACTTCATCTAACCAAGGCCAACTGCTTCCTACTAGTCTAAGACTTGTGAATTTGCTGGCTACCAGATGGCTTCAGCAAGACTGTTTGCTGCGGAGGATTATCTGACGTACATGTGAGGAATACTTATGACCAGACTGAAAGACCCTGGGAATGGGTCACCTGCCACTTTGGTCGGCATGTAATACAAGCTAATATAAGCTCCCTGCAGATCGTTGCCCATCATTCCAAGCTGTGACTCAACGCAGTGGCCTCCGCCGGCCTCTTTATGGGATCTTGCTTGGCCCAGCATGGTGCTGCCAAGTTTACTCCAAGTTTCTGGCTCAGCATGAGAATATGTGCACTGGATACAATGGACAGCTCTTCTGGAAACAAACTTACAGATCCCTTTTAGAATTACTTAGCGTCTTTCTAGCCTTGTTCTCTGAAGTATGAAGAAGGGCTGGGCTGGGAGAAAAATTTCAGGACCTGTTTAAGGGATTTCATGCATTTCTTTGAAATCATAGCCATGCTGGGTTCACCTTATGACAGAAGAGGACCACTGGGTTAGGGCAGAGCTCTTTAGAGGCTGGGAATGGAAGAACAGATGTCTAGTGCAGGCACAACATCTAGATAACAGGATCCGAATTTACAACCCACTGCAAAACCAGAAGCCTGGAAAAGTTCCCAGTGCTCCCTCTCATTCAGGATCCTCAGACACTGGGAAGGGTCAGGTGGGGGCAAGAGGGAATCTAGTATTACTCCTGTTTTCAAAGACCATGATGTCCATGCATTAGAAACATGGCTGTTTGGACTGGGCCACTCATACCAAGGGAAAATAATTCCACCCTCCCCTTAAATCTCTACCTGATTTGCAGATTTAGGTGCTCACTTGTCTCCCTACCAGTTCGTAGAGAACTAGGAAGAGGACGTGAGAGAGAATGGTGGAGTATAGTGAGGTGCAGTCCTGAGAGAGATACTGCGCACAAACAATAGCATAATAAATGCACACAAAGAAGAGTGTGAACAGACACTAACTATATTCTTGAACGGAGGGGTGGGGTGTGTGAGGATTGTGGACCACACTTAAAGAACTTCTAAATGTAAAGCCGACAGCAAAACCACTGATATGAATGTGGGAGGTGTCTCCACAGCTTTCATGTTCTGAATGCAGGTCAAAGAAATGGCATGATGATTTTGCTAGTGGTCTAGCGCTCTGCTCTCTGGGGTGTTAATGTGGAACGAGTAGCTGACTTAATGAGGGCCTTGTGATTAGGGTCGTGATGTCTGTCCATGCTACACTAGCTAGGGAAAGAAAACTGGTGAGATGTGGGGCTCTGGACGCTAAGAAAGGCAAGGAGGGATTCAGTTTCCATAGCGGTTCCCACACAATGCACACCTAACAGTGCGGTTTCCAAGAGTGGGTAAAACATCTCAGTGAAGATGACAGCAATTCCACAGTGTCAGCAACGGTCAAGAGCAGTCTGGAGGGAGGGGGTCAGCTGCAGGTCCTCCGCACATAGAAATGCAGACTCTCCTTCAGGCAGCAGTCTGGTTTCCAGAGGGCTGCAGCAGCGCGACTGAACTGTCTCAGAGCGAATCACAGTGCAGGCCAAAAGACATTTCACATGCTCTTAATTGTCTGAACAGACATGGAGAGGGAGGGTGACGGGGAAGAGACAGATCAGGTGTGGCAGAGTCATGCACACTAACGAATCTCTGATAGGCTCTGACCTGAGCTATGGTGGGAGCTTGGGTAAGCTACCAGAGGGTCTGCCAACAGTAAATGCTCAATAAACAGCATCCACTGCTCAAACGGTTACTGTTGTCGCAACTACAGCCATTGGTCTCTGAAGCTAAGCGCTGACCGAAGAGGCATTATTAAGCAGGCTCAGGTTTCTATAGAGAAATATACTTCTGGGGGGTGGGAAAGAACTCACCCACAGGGACTCTAGCCAGAGTAAACAGGAACACGTTGGTAGATACTCCAAGTAGGAAATAACCCAGGGCACTGAGCAGAATGCACGCCAGCAAGGAGGACCGTCTTCCAACCACATCACTCCAGCAGCCCTGACAGGAACAAGCAAAGGTCTCCAATAGCAACCACCACCATACAGACACCAGTACAATATGGGCCATGGAAATGCCAGGGAGTGGGATAGGGATACGGTCCTGTCATGGCATGTACCACACATGCTACTTTCTCTAGCCCATCCCACAAGGTGAGTGACACAAAATGCCACATCCAACAAGATGCCTGATGATCTACTAGCTGAGAGATTCACTGGAAGGTGAAATGCCAGGGTAAATTCCAAAGCCTCATTTTTGTCTTCATTTTTATTGTTTTATGCAGCTATACTTCCCAGAAACTAGGTTGTTTTAAAAATACTGAAAAAGAAAGTGAATAGGAAAAAAAAAACCTCCATGGTCCCAAATCTATGTAAGCACAGGCCAGAGTGGGAGAAAGAGGGCCCAGAGAGAGTGAAGTCCTGCCCAGGGTGGAGAGCTAGGTGGGCAAGGGTCCAGGCCAGCTCTCTAATTGTTCTTATACTTCCTCCATTCCTTCACAGCCACACCCCAGCTAAAAAATATAGTCAGCCTTGTAGCAGGATGAAGTGCCAGTCAGAGTGTACCAAATCCCTGCCTGAGGCTTAGTCAGCCTGTTAGCTCTTCCTTCTCCTCCTCCAGGTTAGTACATCACCAAGGTGTGGGACCTGAGCAGCTCTGTAGGCTACAGGAGAGTTAGAGAGTACTTCCTCCACCCTTGCTGGAAGGGGACTGGCACTGTGTCCTGCTACTACCCTCAAGATTTAGCGAGGAGCCACACTCCCCACTATCCCCAATTAACCACGAAACCTCAGACCACCTCTCTTCTTGCCAAAAGCCAAACACACCTGTTCACCTTAGGAACTCCAAATGCGAACTTAAACAAAGAGAGAAACAGTTACTAAATCTTCACGGTGCTCTGTAAAACATTCCAATGGTAAATCCTGCCCAATACAGGATTTACAAACATGCAAACATCCTACAAATGCTATCAATCCCTTTTCCCCAGTCTTTACTTCAAAGGGTTTCAGAGATAGCTCCACATTCTTCCGAACATGGGACCACCTTGTGTCATGGGTTAGGGGTATAATCAGATAGTTCTACACCCTGAGTTCTGGGTCAGGCTGTATGGGTTCAACCCTTACCATTTATCACTCCCTATACCATGACCTGAGACATAGGCTAACTTCCCTAAACCTCTGTTTCTCCACCATTAACATCTACACCAGCAACTATCTGCTCCCTTAACACTTACCATAATGCTAGCATGAAATGACTGCTTTCTATGGAGGGTCAGGACAGTCACAGTTCCTGTCTGACTCCAGGGTAGCCTTTAAAGACCTAAAGTCTCTCTCTAAGGACAGTTAAGAGGATTAAATGAAGTACTTAATCTAAACAGGGCCTCACACTTATAAATGCCTGATAATTTTTATGAAAATGCATAATCTCAAAAATTTACCTAATTCAACAAAGCACATACACCCTTCCTTTGTAATGATCTGTTCTTAAAACATTTTCATAAAATGTGCAATTAAAATACATATATGTACTAATGAAATTATTGGCCAAAGGGGGACATTTTAACTATGCATTCATCTACCTTAAAATTCACTGTGGAAAGTTTTTATTACATTCCAGCCATACGATATATGAGATCTGCTCTATAAGTAATATATTAATGCCCATAATTGAAAGTCAATATAGAACTGCAGGCATGGGCAGAGTTGGCAATAAAATCTCACATTCAGAAATGCCAGTTCTGTGCCAGTTGTTCTGATAGGCACTAGAGATAAAAATCAATGGATTAATCATGCCTGATCTTCATCCTAGGAAGCCAGAGGCCAGCAGGAGGGAGGAGAGGAACATTGTAGGACTAGCCTTCACCACCATCTCTGCCCTGAGATCTGAGATCCAGACACAGGAAGACTTTGGGGTTGAATTTCCAAACGAAGCAGGGGAGGATTGGTTAAAATTCCCTACATCTTTTCCTCACATGAGTATGAGACACACAGGGTGCCTGATGGGTGGCTCTAGGCATCCTTCTGTTTATTGACTGTGCAGAGGACTGTGCAGAGGAGAGCCGAGGGTGGCACCTGGCATACTAAGAGGCACTACATCACTGTGTCACAGCCCTGCTATTCACTCCCACCAGCAAAGTAATGGCTGGTGACTTTTATGGGAAAAAAAATAACGTTAAGTTCACTCTGGAATCTGAGATTAGGTGATAGAATCAAATTACTTAAAGCCTGTGAGTTTTAATTTTTCTGATTATAAAACAGAGCTAGGAACTGGAATGCTACAAAGTCAAATGAGAATAAACTTGAGTGTTATGTAAATTTAACATTTTAAAAGATGCACTTATTTTTGTTTTATGTGCCTGAGTATTTTCCCTGTATAGATGCCTGTATCACATGTGGGCACAGTGTCTGAGGAGGACAAAAGGCATTGGATTGGGCTAGGCACAGAGGCACATGATGTTACTCCCAGCACTTGAGGGGCAGACAAATCTCTGCAGGTTCAAGACCAACCTGGTCTACGTAGGGATTTCCAGGACACAAACAGTTACACAGAGACAACCTGTCTCAAAAGAAAAAAAAGACAAAGAGTGATTGTATTCCCTGGAAATGGAGTTCCAGGCCAGGTAATTTTGAGCTGTCTGTCATGTAATGCTAAGACCTGAGGCCTGGGTCCTCTGAAAGTGCTCCCAACTGCTGAACCCTCTCTTCAGTACCTACAAGTTTAGGGTCTTAAAAGATAAATCAGGGAGAAATTATTTACCTATTTAACAATTCATTATAGAATCCTATTCAATTTCTTTTCAATTTACTTATCCCTTAACAAGGAAGCAACAAGGAAAACACAAGTCTACTAAATGTAAGATGCTAGCCTGCTGCTTCAATCAGCCATGGCTGTCAATCTGTGAGAATAAGTAGATGACTATGAACTCCCAACTGATGGACCCTGGGGTCTCCAGCATGTCCAGTGGGCTGCTTTAGGGAGACAGTCAGGGATGCTCAATGACAGTCTCTGGACTGCACACTACCGAATGGCCAGGAAGAGGGAGAAAAACCAAATCCCCTCACTCCATTTTTTTGGATCTAACTAATACATTAAAGTGGTTTCTGCCGAGTGCCTTCATATACAAGGAGGAACTTAGTTCAGTGTACACACGTCCATACAGAATGCTAGAAATGCTGGAGGGTTTGACTGATGTCAATTACATAAAATGAATTATGTAGGTGGTAAATTCTGTTTCCATTCTTTTCTCTAGTACAAAAATCATCCCTGAATCACAGGGATGGCATATTATAAATGTAATACTCCTTCTCCCCAAGGTGTACTAGTGGCTCAGTGTGCCTTGCAGAAGACGGCATTTGAGTCTTTGAAGCACACAACTTCCCATAGGACAAAGAAGGGCAGAGGAAAGTATTCTAGCTTGCTTCCTATCTTCTAACCATCTGTACATCCACTGCTCAGTAACCCTCAAGCCTCCCATTTTATAAGAACTGTGTGGATGATCCCCAGTGGCATGTGACTACGTGCTGGAGATGGGCTGCCGGACAGAGCACAACTTGATGGAGAATAACATACCACAGAGGTACTGGATGGAGGATAACGTACCACGGAGGTACTGGATGGAGGATAACACGGAGTACTGGATGGAGGATAACATACCACAGAGGTACTGGATGAAGGATAACGTACCACGGAGGTACTGGATGGAGGATAACACGGAGTACTGGATGGAGGATAACATACCACAAAGGTACTGGATGGAGGATAACGTACCACGGAGGTACTGGATGGAGGGTAACACGGAGTACTGGATGGAGGATAACATACCACGGAGTACTGGATAGAGGATAACATACCACAGAGGTACTGGATGGAGGATAACGTACCACAGAGGTACTGGATGGAGGATAACGTACCACAGAGGTACTGGATGGAGGATAACGTACCACGGAGGTACTGGATGGAGGATAATGTACCAAGGCGGTATTGGATGGAGGATAACGTACCAAAGAGGTTAACTTACCACAAAGGTGCTGGAGAAGAACTGCAAAATGCCATAGGAGGAGCCTGCAAGACAATCAGTAAGGTTAGGAAAGGCAGCTGGGTGTGGCAACAACCAGGGAGAAACCAGCAGAAAACTAAGGGGAAGGGGAGCTGAATTGCTCTACACCTTTCTGCAAAAATTTTAAAAGCCTTCAAAATATAAACGAGAGCAAGCAGCAGAGGATGGCAAAGGCCAGTCTTAGGAGCCCTGAACCTAGTGCTGGTTTGTCTTAGTAAAAATCAAAATCCTGGCAAATTAGGTCTGAGAGCTGAATTTTTAACACCAGCTCATTCATCATCGCAAGCATTTTAGAGATGAGAGCATAAGTGAGTCCTTATATTCATAACTGGAAATGCTGCAAGTAATACATGGAAACAGCACCAACACAGAACAGTTAAAAATGAGCAAAATTTAAAGAGAAGCTTTAGTTATATAACAAACTTACAAAGTTTTACAAAGTTATTTCCCTTCCTTTATTATGTAACAAACCCATTCCGCTTTCCCTAAAGGTCTATGCACTACCAGGTGGTCAGCATAATTCAATGTACTATCTTGAGGGAAGAAACAAAGAGAGAAAGAATCAAACTATAACAAGGTGATGAAGAAAACTGCCTGATCTCTTCTCCAACTTGTGAAGGATTCAAGGGCTGTGAGCATTATGGGTTTTTCAGTATGTAGCATGCACAGTTCTAAGCCCTGGATACTTCTGCCTCTTTCACAAATCAATAAATTTGGGATGGAATTGCATGCTGTGTGGGCAGAAACTCCATGGGCTTCTGAGATGTGGTGATGGTATGGGAAGTTTGGAACTAGTTTCCCAAGGTGGTCACTGAAACCCTTTGCATCAGGTATGGCTTCCATACATTGCCCCTGTGGTCTCATATTAAGGTCCAGAACTATGTTTGTTGACAGGAAGCCATGCCTCACCTTCAACATACACAGCCCAACCTCCCAGAGGCCCAGGAAGCAGAGCTTCCATCAGGATGGGATGTGGCAATAATTCAAGTCTCAAAGCCTTTCTGAATACAGGTGGTCCGGGAACAGAAGAATCCCATTTACTCCAGGGTGATACTCAGGGATGTTCTGCAAAGTCAGCTCATTTCCTCTTTCCTTTTGGATGATAACTGGTCAAGGGCTGAGTTATTTCAGAGGATCTGAAATTGAGTGCTTTGCAAATCAACAGTATTAGACACTTACCCACCACTCCAGCAACTATAGGACTTACTCCAAGGGACTTGACATGAAGACTCAACAATGGGACAACCATACTGACACCGAACAAATCCTGTGAGAAGCCAAAACCCAAAGGACTCCTGTTAGTACTGAAGCGTAGCTGCGCTTAAACTGGTGATTCTAAAACTGTAAGTCAATTCCAAATATCAAACCCACATCTAAACTTCTCAGAAAAGAAGAAACCATAACAGTAGGGCCACAGCAACCAGGTGTATGATAGAATCCAGGTAAGTCTAAATGCCTGTGCTGTCTGGACACACAGGATCAGTTTTCATTTGCATTGCTGCTTCTTTGTGATTGGCCTGAGGAGAATGGGCAACAGAAGTCCCTCCCCTGAAACAAAGCAAGAAAGAACTGAGAAACCACCATGTTCTGTGAAGAATATGGACGGAGGGGCTGTTTGTGTTCGTTGGTAAAGTGTTTTGTGCTTCAGTAAAGTGGTGGTGGTGCACGCCTTTAATCCCAGCACTCGGGAGAGAGAGGCAGGTGGATCTCTGTGAGTTTGGGGCCAGCCTGGTCTACAGAGCTAGTTCCTGGAAAAGCACCAAAGCTACACAGAGAAACCCTGTCTCGAAAAAGAAAATAAATAAATATAAATATAAATAAAAACAAACAAACAAATTGCACCAGTTACTGAAAGGAATTAATGTGACTTTTCTTTAAAGCCTGTACTTTTTGAGACAGTCTGCTTTTAAAAATAATTTTATATTCCATCCACAATTCCCCAGACAGTCTTTCTTACTATGTATACCAGAATGGCTTCTTTCCTTAGTCTCCTGAGCATTGATAATATAAGCATGTTCCACCATGCTAGGTTTTAAAAATCTGACACATATCAATAATACCTGGCAAGCCCAGGAAACATGAGGAAGTCAGAATGCTGGTAAAATACTGATATAGGCTAAGGTAATTATGAAAATATAGGCTCGTCAGCAAGAGCTGGGGATATTATTTTAGTACCTTGTGAATTTAAAATAACATCATTTTTACCAGGAACGCTGGCTGCAGACTCCTTCTTCTCAGGAAGTTTTTATCTAAAATGTCTTCTCCTTTACTATAATGAGCAGTTCCTTTCTGACCCACACGTTCTACAGAGCCCCACTGTCTTCTAAACGTTGCAATCATTCTTAAGGAAGCCAGCTTGATGAAGCCACCTAACCTCTCCCTGCACGTCAGCATTTCCTAAAGGAAACCGAGGAATACGTTCAGGCTTCCAGGGCCTTTTACAGGGAATGGAACCCAGTGTTTCTCTGCTGGTGGTCTATCTCAATGAAGATGAACTGTCACCTGCTACAGTCTGGGAAGAGGGAACAGAAACTGAACAAGCGTCTGGAGAAAAGGAAACAAAGTTACAGATCTCAGCACTGCAGACGGACTTTCTTTTTCACCGCCGGCCCCAAATGATGACATGGAAACTTCTTATTCATTCTGAAAGCTTGGCCTTTAGCTTAGGCTTATCTCAACCAGCTCTTAGAACTTAAATGAACCCATCTGTATTCATCTACATTCTTCCACATGGCTGGTTACCTCTCTTCCATCCTGTACCTCCTGTTTCTTCTCCATGACCTCTTGACTCTCTCCTGGGCCTAGAGTCATCTCTTCCCCCTTTCCCTCCTTTCCCTCTTTCTCCTGGAAGTTCGGCCTATACCTCCTGCCTTGCTATTGGCCATTCGGCTGTTTATTAAACCAATCACATTAACATATCTTTATAAGTAGAATCAGATATCTTGAAACATTCTCCCGCAACACAGCATCATCTTAGCTTGCTAACCAAAATGAGCCAAATGAAGGACCTTACTGTTCCCCGTGAAACAAATTTAAACCTCAAAATGTCAAGAGCAAAAACTAGAACATTTGGCAAATGACTTCTTTAACCTTGTGCTCTTCCTCTTCCAATCAGAAACCAGTTCGCCAAGCCTATGGGGGCTGCTAAATCTATGAAAATTGTAAGCTGTGTGTAATACCTCTTAGATGTTACTTAATAAGTCAGCATCAACTCCTTCACAGATATATAAAGTTGTATACGATCAAGCTTTTTACAACACTTTTCATTGACAAAAAAAAATCCCTATGTAGTGAGGAGCTACGGGCCGGCTTCCCGCCACCCGGCTTCCAGCCACCGGCTAGCTTATACCCAGAAATAACAACACACAAACTGTATTCTTTTAAATACTGCCTGGCCCATTAGGTTCAGCCTCTTACTCACATCTTGACTAACCCATATCTAATAATCAATGTAACACCACGAATGGTGTCTTACCGAGAAAGATTCAGCATGTCTGAACTGGCGGCTGGCTCCATCGCATCTCTCTCTGAGGAGAGGCAGGGCAGTCTGCCTAACTTAGGAGAGGCGTGGCATCTGACTGAGCCATCTACCTCACTTCCTTCTTCCTGTTCTGTCTACTCCACCCACCTAAGGGCTGGCCAAGGCAGTTTGTTTATTAGGCAATGAGAATCCTCCATCATCCCTAATCTTTTAAAAAAGTATTTGGAAATCATATATATTTCCCTCAGGATATGCTCTTTAATATATTATTGCATTTCTCAAAATTTTACATCAGACTAGATTTACCATGTGCACAGCATATGGCAAGCAGAAGAGAGGGTGTGACTATCCAAGTCTGAGTTGGAAGGCTGCACATAATGAATGATGTATGAACTGCTTTATTTCTCTGTAATCCTCAAACTATTCTGAATTCTGCCTCCTGGTAGTTGCTGATACCCTCCGGGTAAAATCTGGATGCTCCAAGTGATGGCCTAAGTCCCTTTCATCTGACACAAGTAACCTAGGTGCCTTTTGCAGTAGCACCTCAGTAGGTTAGGGATACACATCACCCCAAGTGGATGGTACCTCAGTGGGTTGGGGATACACATCACCCCAAGTGGATGGTAGTCAACAACCTTTTTAGGAACAAGCCACATTCACTACCTTTGAATTCCAGATATCACACACACACACACACACACACACACACACACACACACACACACTAGGGCGTGGGGGGTGCTGATGGGACAGCTTGGGCTCTTAAGTTAAAGACATGGAACCTAAGTGGGAAATTGTCTCAGAGCCTGAAAGCTCACTGTGGACAGAGCCCACTTTAAGGCATGGTCCTTAGTGTCTCCTGGCTCTGTAAATACAGACATTTGGTGCATTCTGCTTTCCTTAAGATTCTAGCAAATATTAATTGAAAAACCTCTGACAACTGCTGGATACTTTTCAAGCTCAACTGAGGCTGTGTCTCTGTTCCTCACCTACAGGGTTCTACATCCTAACTGCTAATTCTAGAGACCCATCAGTCAGGGGAGAAATAGGAGGCTCCATCTGGCCACAGAAAAGTTCCTGTCTATCAGGTTCAGTGCTGATCAGATACTAGCCATAAAGCCTTCTACCATTGACCTTTCAACTAATTGGTTCCTTTGCCTGATGAGGAAATACTATCGGGTGCTTCTTCATGCTGTTGCCATCCACTGACTTATAACCAGGCCCACTGAACCAAGCAACCAAACCTAGACTTGAAAGAGGAACGAGGGTGAGGTAGGGTCCCTGCACTGAAAGTGGCCCAAGACTACCAACTTAACCTTACCACCAAGACTGTTAATTCTCTGGAAGCAGAATCTGCCTATGACGTCAGAGCTCCAGGGTACATACCACATAGCAGAAACTTCATGAATATTAAATTAATAGGAGGATGGATGGTTGGAGCATGAGTTCTTCTTAAGTTTCTCATTTGTACTGGCTGCTTTTTTTTCTGTGTCAATGTGACATAGAGTCATCAGAGAAGAAGCCTCAGCTCAGGAAATGCCTCCTTGAGATCCAGCTATAGGGCATTTTCTCATTTAGTGATCAATGGGGGAGGGCCCCATCCATGGTGAGTGGCCCCATCCCTGCGCTACTGGTCCTAGGTTCTATAAGAAAGCAGCTGAGCAAGCCACGGAAAGCAAGCCAGTAAGCAGCTTCCCTCCATGGTCTTTGCATCAGCTCCTGCCTCCAGGATCCTTCCCTGTCCTGACTTCCCTCAGTGATGAGCAGAAAGACTCAAGTGTAAGCCAAATAAACCCTTTCCTTCCCAACTCGCTTTTTGGTCAAGGTGATTTGTTGGAGCAAAAGAAATCCTAAGACATCATTCTACAAGGGAACCGACCACTTGTGAGCCAAACCAATTTACACATGCACATAAATTATAACAAAACAAAACCACGTGCCGTTTTGCCAAAAGGCAGTTAGTTGTATGTAATTCAAGGCAACTTCCAATTTTAAACTTCAAGGCTACCTGTCTAGAGGGGTTCCTCAGCAGGGACTTCCCGACCCCTGCTGTGGAGGAAAGGCCTGTGTCCCCCCCTAAAGCACTAGCTGCCTCCAGCAGCTTCTGTACTCTGTCCTGCACAGATCTCTGCAAATAACAACTGGAGTCACCCTCCAAAGCGGCTGGGTCAAGGAATCACACTTGGGGTCTGGGCTGAAAGGGCAAGAAGGGGCACCTGACAGCACACTTCAGGTTCCGGGCAAGGATGTATAAATCCCCAGGAACTCGAGGTAAGAGCAGCCCTTCCAGTATCTCTTGTCTGGCACAGACTCAGGGCTTTTCCTCAGCCCCAGAGCGTGCGTGCACTCACCAAAAACCCAACCAGGTAGAGACAGAGCAGGAAGCGGCGGGAGCCCACTGCACCGGAAGCTGCTGTTGCCGTAGCTGAGGTCTCCAAGGCCAGCCCGTGCCCCGAGGCCCCGTGCCCACCGAGGAGCGCCAGCGCCATCCTCGCGCGGGCAGGGGTGTGGACGACCCTGCCGATTGCAGGCCACGCCCCCGCGGTGGGCACGCTCAGGGTTGGCCCCGCCCAGAGCGGAAGCGCTCGATGTGCGCCTGCGCATAAGGAAGATAAGGACGCCGTGGTGGTGGCTCGCTGCTCTTCAGCTGCTGCGCTTGGTCCTGGTCCTGCAGGTAGCTAAATTGGAGAACTTTCACAAACGTTTGTGAAAAATGAATGATGCTATCTTTCCTTGATCCCTGATGGAGTAATGCAGGAGGGAATTTTTGCTAGTAGTAAGTTTTCCTCCGTGGTAGTCCTCTTTGGCTTGAAGTAAGACCCAGGGCCTTACTTTCTTTTGGGCATGACAAGCTTGGAGCAAGTTAAGGTGGCTGTCGAAGCTTTGCTGTGCACTTGAAAAACCATGCGTGGTAATGTAGACCGATTTCTAGATCCGTGAGACGTCTGTACAGGATTAGTCAACACTTTGTCGCTCTGCAAGGGAAACAGGACCAAAAAAAAAGGGGGGGGGGGGTTTGAGTTGGGCTGACGTCCTCACGGAGTAACAATACGCACAGGAAAAGGTTGAATTTCGAATAATAAACGTGCAATAGAGAAACACACAAAGTTATAGGACAATTGACATAATGGAAGGGTGGGCCTTGGTGTGCAGACCGACAAGGTAGAGTCTGGGATGCTAGAGAGAGGCTCTTTGGAAGAAGCTGAACTGTCCAAGCTGAGAAGAGCTGCAGAAAGATGGAAGTAGTCGGGCCTCAGTCACACCTAGCACCTAAGAGGCCTCAGCAGACCGTTGTGGATTCATTCTGAGGGCAATGAAAGGAACCAAGTAACTGTGTGGTATTAAATAGTGTACCATGGCAGGCAGTAAACTGTTAACCATTCTTAGTACCTCATCTATTTATTCATTCATTCATTCATTCATTCATTCATTCATTCATTCTTCTCTCATACGATACATCCCAAATGTAGCCTTTCTTCCCTCTGCTTTTTCCAGTCCCTACCTCACCTCCTCTCTTCCCCTGATCCACCGCTCCTCCGTTTTCCCTCAGGAAAAGAGCAGGCTTCCCAGTGATTTCAACTGAACATGAGTAGCTCCATTGTGTGTGTGTGTGTGTGTGTGTGTGTGTGTGTGTGTGTGTGTGGTGTGAATGCCAGGTAGAATGCCTTGGCCTACAGGAATCCTTGGCTGTGGCTGACTGGCTATGGGATCTGTGGGGATGAAAATGTCTTAAGTTTTGTCATTGAAGAAACCTAGAATTAGTAGTTTCAAGTCTGACGGATTCCCCACGGTTGAAAAGAATCATACCTGGAATCACTCAACTCCCTCAAGTCAAAACTTCTGACTTCTGGGGAGTCTTCTGACTGGGGAGACCAGCCAGGATTGTGTAGCATTCACATGACTCCAGACCATAAGCCTTCCCACTTAAAACTCACGGCCCCTTAGTAGTGTGACTTTGTTTGTTACCTCTGCACCATCACAGCAGAGTGAGAGAATTATAAAGGGGAACCGATTCCTTAGGCTAGTAGTTTGGGATGTTTTAGTGATCATGGGGGCAGGAATCTGGGTTCAGAGGGCACTGGCTTAAGTGTCCAGGTTCTTGTGTCCCAGGACAAAGGTTTGCACAGGAACACATAATTACAAGTAGAAACAGAGAAACTTTATTGAGGAAGGAAAAAGGAGTGGCCTAGAGATGTGGAGAAAAGCCGATGCACAGAAGTACCGGGCCATGAGGTTTGTGGACTCACGATTGTTGACACGGTGTGTACCTCGCCCACATTTTTATGGCATTGGCTTTACTCATTCAAGCTGTTTGTTGTGTGTAACCAGGGTGGGAAGACTTTCCAATCTTTTTTTCTTGTCAACTGGCTTCTTTCATCGGGTCATCTTGATATGGCTCTTTGAGTTCCCATTCTCCTGACATGCTAGTCCAAGCTCCATTGACCCTGTTGCTCACGGCTTGTGCAAGGCAACAGGTCATCAGAGCAGAGTGTGATAGAGCAAAAGCTAGCAAGGAAAGTGCTAAGGTCCCACAGTCTCACTAGGAGCCTTCCAGGGACACGCAGGAGGCAAACTACAGCACTGGCAGCGAAGTGTGTAAACAAGAATGCTCTGCTTCGATGGAAATTACTTGGCACCGGCTTTGAATTGGCACTTGTTCTTAAGGACTCAGGGTGCTGTTGTGCTCCACTGGCCACAGAAGAATTATTTTGGGAGATCCCCATTTCCATTTCCTCAGATGCAGAAGTTTTCTGGAAGTCACAGACCGCATGATGTAGGTGACTTACGGCTTACTTTCATTATGTAAAAATGATACAAAGCCTCTAGTCTTCTTCCTCTTGCGGTGGTAAACATGACCGCAAGCATGGGGTGGAAAGGATATTTCTGTTTACAGTGACAGTGCATCATGTAGGGCGGCAATTCTGTGGGTCTCAGCCTCTACGGGGGCCACATATGAGATATCCGGCAGATCAGGATTCACACTACAATTCATAACAGTAGCAAAATTACAGTTATGAAGTAGCAGCAAAATAATTTCCTGGTCGGGGATGGTCACCCCAACATGAGGGAATGTGCTAAAGGGTTGCAGCCTAAGGACGGTTGAGTAGCACTGCCCTGGAGGAAGCCTATGCAGTAATACAAGCCACTCCTATTATCTGGGCTGCATAATTCAGTAACGCATAATATTCTTTGCAGTGGTACTTAGTTCTTTTGTTAACCCCTGGTATGCGATGCACAGGACAGTTCTCTGAGGTGTCCTGGCAAATACGCACTTTTTTAGTAGATCCGTATTCGTTCGGATTGCTTGGTAGCAAGTGTACAACCAGCAGTGGGGGTGTTTACCTTCATGAATTGTCTGTCCTCTGTGTCTCTACTTGTTTCTCATTGATGCTATAATAAAGTTTGCAGACTCAGTGGTCGCAAACACCAGCAATTTGTTCTTCTGCAGCATTGGGGGCAAGAAAGCTACAATCTGTATCACTGATTTGAAACCAAGGGGTCAGAGGGCTGTGCTCCCTTTGGGAATTCTCAGGGAAAGCTATTTCTTCATTTCTTTTGCTTTTCTCTCTCTCCCTTCTCCAGCTTCTGGTGGGTCACTCAGTTTCTTGACTTTCATTGTCTAATCTTTTGTGTGTGTGTTCTGTCTTCCACTGTCTCCCTTTTTTTAAGGTTGTATTTGATTGCATTTAGGGCACACTGGATGATCCAGGTTTATCTCCTGTCCTAGTTAGGGTCAGCTGTCAGCTTGACACATTTGAAGGAGTCTCAGTTGGAGGTTGCCCAGGTCACATTGGCAATCTGTGGAGAATCATTGATTCTTTATGCATACCAGAACACCCATTCCACTATGGATGGTGCCACCGCTGGGTAGGTGATCTGGTCCTGGGCCATAAAAGAAAGCAAGCTGAGAGCAAGTAGCATTCCTGTATGGTTCCTGCCTCTAGGTTTGTGCCTCAAATTCTTGCCTTGACTTCCCTAAATGGTAGGTTATAACATGAAAATGTACGATGAAATAAACCCTTTCCTCAAATTGTCTTTGGTTCCCTCACCATCACCCAGAAGAGACTGTCCTTACTGTGTATAATAATCATTTATGAAAGGCTCTGTAACAGAGGCAGATGGAGAAAACCTTCTTTAAAAAATGGAGTGTATCTTGTGTGGGGCATATGGAATGTGCTTTGGATTAGAGATCATTCGTAGTCTGTCTACTACATAGATATGCCCTCACATTTACTTACAGAGTGATCATTGCTAACTTTTCCATTTTGTTTATTATACACACGTGCTTATTTACAGATGATAACCACCTTCTCCTTCTGTCTTCTTCAAAATATAATTTTATACACACATATTTGGAGTTTGATTTTAGTTTGGTGATGAGGTGATAGACAATTCAGACTGACCAGATGAGATTTTAGCATGTGCTATGAACACATACTTAAAAAGAATTCGAGGTTATCTTCAGTTATGTAGCAAGTATGAGGCCTGCCTAGCTACATGAGACCCTGTATTAAGAAAGAAGAACAATAAATAAAAGAGGTCACTGGATAATGCATTTGGCAGCTTTGTAGACCAAAGATGGGCAGTGATGGTTATCAGTCTTCTCCTCAGCTCCAGTGAGATTCCTCCTTGCCCTGCTGTGGTGCTGGAGCTGGTACCCATCCCTTTCACCTTTGTACAATGGTGTGGTGGTGAACTTGGCCAACAGGTGGCGCTGTGAGCAACTGTCTGAGATGGTGTGCATCTATCTCTCTTGCTTCACCCAAGTGTGGCAGCCTTGAGAGCACAGCCTATAGTGATCCTTAGACTCGAGTGGCTTTCAGTAACACCGTGCAGGCCACACAATTTACTGACATGCCAGCTATTTTCCCAGTCAGCTCCCAGCCTCCAAATGCCCAGAAAGTGGATCCAAGCTATTTCCACGGGTATCCAGTTGGTGGCTTCCCAGTGAGTTTGTCACTGCTCCTGATGAGTGAAATATGCAAGAGAAAGACAATGAATGAATAAATGAATGGCAAACAAATTATAAATGTTTTAATCCGAAAGAAGAAATAGAAATAGAATATAGTCGTCTATGTAGCAAGTTCAAGGAAATCCGCAAAAACATTGCCCTAAAACTAACAAAGTAAGTGAGGTAAAGTCTCAGAGCACTGCATGCAGCTTTAGGCAGGGGTGCAAAAACCACAGTGTCAAAACCACAGTGACAACTGGGTAGAGATAAAGTGACGAAAACAGACACTTCATGGGAGTGCATCAAAGACAGCAAATGTACAACTTTGCTGTCCCGTCCCCCCCCCTCCCATCTGCAGTTTTGATGTTCATAGCTGCTTGTGTGATGATTATTGTACTGGGTGGTTTGTGTGTTACCTTGACACAACTAGAGTCATCAGAGAGGAGGAGCCTCAGCTGGGGAAATGCCTCCTTGAGATCCGGCTGTAAGGCATTTTCTCAATTAGTGATCAATAGGGGAGGGCCCAGCCCTTTATGGGTGGTGCCATGCCTGGGCTGGAGGTCTGGGTTTTATATAAAAAAAAAAAAAAAAAAAAAAAAAAAAAAGGCTGAGAAAGCCATGGGAAGCAAGCCAATATGCAGGACCCCCTCCATGGCTTCTGAATCAGCTCCTGCCTCCAGGATCCTGCCTTGTTTGAGATCCTGCCTTGACTTCCTTCAGTGATGAGCAGCAAGGCTGAAGTGCGAGCCTGATAAACCTTTTCCTCCTAACCTTTATATTTTTTTCAGTCATGGTATTTTGTCACAGCAATAGAAGCCCTAACTAACACAACTGTACACCTTATAGTTGTGAAAGATGAGGCAATGTCTCTCCCCTTGCCAGGAAGAAAGCCGACTTCCTGTTTAGAAGAGGATCCTGGATCTCCGTGACAGTAAGCTGCTCAGTTGTGAGCCACCTATGGCATGCATAGCATCCACCGGAAGCTGCTGCATCACAAACAAGCCATGTGGAGGGATGCAGTACAAACAGAAGCATTCATTCTGCTGGCTCCGCTGTGAAGAAGTCCCCTTTATCTCTGACCCGGTGGTTTCAGGTTTTCTGCTGCCATCTATGAAGTTATAGCAGGCTAGTTTTAATTGATTTTGTTTTATTTTTTGAGGCAGGATCTCCTGTAGCCCAGACTGGCTATTAACTTATCATTCTCCTGTTTTTGCTTCTCAGGTATTAGGAAGGGAGACACTACCAGACCAGGATCTCTAACTTAGTTTTTAGTTATTATATGATCAAATAAAGAGACACTACAGGCACCTGTACACTGAGTCCTGCAAAATGTTGGAAAGAAATAATTTAAAAGACCAAAATAAGTAACATATGTAGAATTATAATGACAGAAGATTGAATATTATAATTGTCATCTTCAGTTTTTGAAGATTTTTTTTAATTATTTGCCTCTGTGTGTATGTACACATGAGTTTAAGTACCTGTGGATCCCATACAAAGAGTGTCAGATTCCCTGGAGCTGGAGTTTCAGGCAGTTGAGAACCTCCTGACATGGGGACTGGAAAACAAATTTGATCCCTCTCTTAAACTAGTTCAAGCTCTTAAAAGACAAGCAGTCCTTCTGACACCTACAGTAGCCATTATTGTTTAGGGCATACCACATTGACAACTTGTTTTTATTAAAGTTGAAAAGATTTTATCTAGATTTGGGAGGATCTGCCACTGTGCTGGTGGGTATGCAGAGTGGCAAAACCAGCTTGGAAAAGAAGTTTGAAATCTCTAAAGAAGTTAGTTACACTAGCCCACTAGTGCATGTGATTCTGAAGGGACACTGGCCCACTTGAGCATGTGGCTCCAGGCCTTGCCCTTCTCCCCATTTCCCATTGCCTTGCTGAAAACCATTAGACTACACTCCTAAAGCTACTCCCTTATTTGGCCAATTCCTCCTCCCAAGACTGACTATCAAGATCTAGCTATCAAATGCAAAATCCAAGAATCAGGAGCCCCCTTTGACTCACCTAATTAACATGCCCAGTTAAAATTAAACTCCTCATCTTAAAAGAGTTTTCCTATTTTACCTTTATAAACCACCATTTTCCTATGGGCCACACCTGCCTTCTCTCTATCCAGAGGCAGTTCCTTGACAGTCCCCCTACCCAGGGACAAATAACACCTTATCCCTCTCCATTGCCCTCTTTCTCCCCTCTCCCTTGTTCTCTTCCTCTTATCCTTCTTCCTCTGTCTCCCATCTTTGTCCCTTATCCTTGCCTTTTGTCCCTCTGCATCTTCTTTGTGCTGAGAACATGGTCGTAGGGTATCTTGAACCTACACCTACCTCATGACATACTGCTCTACCTTGATGTGTCTACTTCATCAAGGTGTGCACACAAGAGTACACACATAAACAAGGCTTCATGTAAACAAATGTCCATACAAGCTTTATCTGTAGTAGGTCTATATTGGAAGCAACCGAAATATCCATCAACAAATGAATGGATGAACAAAGGTGGTAGACCTGTAAAATTGAGTGTTGTTAACAATGAAAATCATTAACTCTGAATTCTTATAACAGCAGGGATGTGTCAACTGAGTAAAGAAACCAGATCAAAAAGAATACATGTTCTAGGCTTCCGTTCATTTAAGCAACAACAACAACAACAAAATCAAACCAAAAACCAGAAGGCTTATGGACTTGCTTTAGCACATTAAGAGCTTGGAAGTTCCATTTTCATTCCTGCAACAAAAGGAGGAAACAGGCCCAATGAAGATAGGCAGCTTCTCATAGCTTTATCAGAGAAGTGTGTCACAGGGCAATCCACCACCTGGAAATCTTGAGCAAGACTGACAGGATTGCAGCCAAGCTTTGTGGGAACAGAAGCTGCTGCAGTGACTGTGTAGCATGACAACTTCCATGATGATTTGATGAAGCCCTGGAGGCTGAGCCCAGTCAGCTACCTAGGGCTAGTGCAGTTTGGGATCTTAAGGATCTACTGCCACCTCTTTACTAAGCCAGCATAATTCCTGTGTGCATTCTAAATACTGACCCTTATGTTCACAGGTAAGTGAAGCTCTCAACCCTCATCAAAGCAGCTTCTTTTTGCAACAAAGACCATTAGAGAAAGCCACATCTGATTAAAATACAGATAACAACTGACCCAATAGTCTGTCTACAGCCCAACTCCTGCTGAGGGGTCACTGAAGAAAGGGTGTGGAAAGATTTAGGAGCCAGAGGACCAGGGAATCTGCTGTGAGATTGTGTATCCTAGAACTGACAAGAAAGCCCTATGACACCTCATCATACTTCAAAAGTATGGCTTCCTGAACAAGACCTGAACAACGACAATCATAACAGATATGCTAACGTGGAATGGGGAGTTCTCAGTCCCGGAATAAGAACTACAGGCAACTAAGGGATGCTGAGAGCAGGAGAAATGGTCTTCCCCAAGATGAGAACCCCATAGTAGGTTATCTAACAGTTGGCATAAGTAGAAATTGGTGCAGCCTTATAAAGATCAGTGTGGGGTTTCCTCAAAATCTAGAAACTGATCTACTATATGACCAAGTTGTATCATGCCTGGGCATATACCCAAAGACCTCTACAATCTCCTACAGAGATTCCCGCATATCAGTGTTCATTGCTGCTCTAACATAGCAGCCAGGAAACGGGAAATCCAATTCTCGGGGACCAGAGCTTCAACAGTGTGACAATCTAAGGGAGGACAAGGGAGTCAAAGAAAAGACACGGGAGTCTAATTAGAGCGTCTTTGTTCCTGACAGGGCCATTACATAGCTGTGTGCTCTGTTCCATGAAGAGCGTTATTAGTGTGCATAAGTGTATTAACTCTGGGAAGAATTCCTTGCTATAGTCACTTCTGCAGAGTCTGACAAAAACCAGACATCACCCATGCTGGGACCCGAATCTAAACTGTTCAGCAGTGGTTTTCTCTTTCAGTCACTGATGCCCTATAAAGAGCGCCTCTAGTCACCATTCCCGAACGGTTGCCTCTGACATCTGGGAGAATGTGAGTGTACTCTTAAGGGGAAGCAAGTGGACAGAAAGAGGAAGAAATGGCACATTTCAGAAATAAGGACAGGCAGGATTTCCAGGCACAGGGAATGCTGGAAAAAAGATGGGCAGAGAAGTCAGCCAGATGTGGAATGAGTCAGACACACAAAATGGGATACAGGTAAAAAGCCATGTGGTGGAATATAGATTGATAAAAAGAATGGGTTAATTTAAGCTAGTTAGAAACAAGCCTAACAGCCTACAGAATGGGAAAAAAATCCTCACCAACCCTACATCAGACAGGGCTGATCTCCAAAATATATAAAGAACTCAAGAAATTGGTCATCTAAAGAACAAATAATCCAATGAAAAATAGGGTACAGACCTAAACAGAAGAATCTAAAAGGGCTGACAGACACTTAAGGAAATGCTCAACATGCTTAGCCATCAGAGAAATACAAATCAAAAATAACTCTGAGATTCCATCTTACTCCTGTCAGAATGACCAAGATAAAAAACACTGATGACAGCTTATTCTTAAGAGGACATGGGGTACAGGGAACATGCCTCCATTGCTAGTGGGAGTGCAAATGGGTACGGCCACTTAAAAAATAAGTATGGCAATTTCTTGCGGCGTCTGCACTACTACGTGCACTACGGTACTACGCCTATAGTGCAGCGCCTCCACTACAGGACCATTTGCGAGCCAGGCGAGGGCCTGGAGATTTAAACACACAGAGACACACAGACAGAGACATGAGTCATCCTTGAAACAGGAATGCCCTAAGAATGCCCCCTTTATTGTGTCTAGGGGCAGCTTATGTAGGGATCCTTGACTGATAGCCACGCCCTAGCCAAACCCACTAGAAATAATTCCCCTGCTATCAGGAACTCCTGGGGGGTCTCCTGCTCAGAGCAGCTGCAAGCATAACACGTTGTTTACAAGAAATTCAGGATCTGGGAGTTGACAGCTCCCAACAATTTCTCAGAAAATTGGGAACAATCTGCCTCGAAACCCAGCAATACTGCTTCTGGGTTTATACCCAAAGGATGCTCAATCATGCCACAATGACATGTGCTCAACTGTGTTCATAGCGGCATTGTTTGTCATAGCCAGAACCTGGAAACAACCTAAATGCCCCTCTACTAAAGAATGGATAAAGAAAATGTGGTACATTTACACAATGGAATACTACACAGCAGAAAAAAAATTGCAGGGAAATGGATGGATCTAGAAAACATATTGGTTGAAGTAACCCAGACCCAGAAAGACAAGTATAATATGCAGTCACTCATAAGTAACTTTTAGACATAAAGCAAAGACAAAACAGCCTACTGTTTACAACCCCAGAGAACCTAGACAACAATAAGGACCCTAAGAGAGAGACATACATGGATCTAATCTACATGGGAAGTAGAAAAAGACAATCTCCTGAGTAAACTGGGAGCATGGGAGGGAGTAGAAGGGGAGTAGGGAGAAAGGGAGGGGAATGGAGAAAAATATATACCTCAATAAAAGCAATAAAAAATAAACAAACCTAAGATATCAGTTGAGCTTTTATAATTAATAACGAGTCTCTGTGTTGTAATTTGGGAGCTGGCTGGTGGGACAAGAAATATCCATCTGCAGGCATATCCTGTTAGGCCAGTCTTTATTGTAGCTTGTAGGGCTCATATCTGAGAAAGCTTGGTGACTCTTTTTCTCCTGAAATAGCATGGCTGTTACACTTCAGCGCTATGGTAGTTTCTTTAACATTGTACAGAATTCTTAAAGAATGAATTAAGAGGAAAAAATAAATTGGATTTTCCTATGAAATCTCATCTTTAGAGGAGGAAAGGGCTGCAAACCGGTGACAGCCAGAGAAGAGCTTGTCTCCCAGAAAGGGATTTCACAGGGTTCAAACGCATTGCCGGACACCTTGCAGGAGAGCCTGCACCTAAGACAGTGAAGAGGGGCCTGCCATACTCTAACCTACCAGGACTACTTAACTCTGCATGTTTCTTGCCTTTTATTTAAGCTGAAACCTCCTGTCAGGACTGGAAAGGTGAATGTGTTCATCTTCCCAGTGTGCTGCATTGTGTAACTCACCAACCCTCTGCTTTCTGCTTCTATTACTTCTCTAATAGGCCTATTGAGGATGGGTGGCAAGGCCTAACTTGTTCGTGCTGCAAGGGCCCAAGCCCTGATCCTAACTACACTAGTACTCGCTGCATAGCCAACTTTTTTTAAAAAGTGAAACATATTTTTATAATTAACTTCTTTTGGGTGAGCTATTGAAATAACCCTTAATTCGACGGAGAATAGTATGAATTACTGAAGTGGACGTCTAGAACCCTTGCTGGAGTTGTGTTCAAATGTACAAATCTCCACTGATCCCAGCAAGCAATAGGATGCAATATTCACTGATGACCAGCAGATGGCAGTGCTCAAATCAAGGCTAGTCAATATCAGCAAGATGGACAGTTAAGGAATTGCTGAGCGATCCCTTCCAGATTCATGCCTGGTGTTAGATATGCAGCAAGACAAAACCAGAGCCAGGGGTTTGCCCCTGAAGAGTTTATTTGTTGTTGCTTTATAAAAACAATCAGTGAAGAGTACTTAAAATGCGTATGATGTGGTCGTGGTAGGACAGGGGAAGCCAAGGTCTCCTTGCAAGTACATAGTCCCATTAATAAAAGAATTTTAAAATTGAATCGCAGAGATAGTCAAGGACAATTTAATTAAAATTTCAGAGGAAACCAATAAAACAAGCAAGCTGAAGTTTTCGGCATCTTCTGGAGTGGGGATGGGGTGTAGAGAAAAACCCTTTAAGATAGGCATGGAGAAACTGCAAGAGAGCCCAAAGCAGTCTGAAGTCTTAGGTTGGTGTCTGAGAAAGATTAAGAAAGGAGAAGGGAAATGATGCTCACACTGAGTTTGGAGGACACCTGACTCCAGGTGAAGGACTTCACTGTGGACACATGGTTAGAAACAGACACCATGTCTATTAAAAAGTAAAAAGCACACCAGGGAATGGGAGCAGGTTAGTGAACACAGGAACCCAGAGAAACATTGGAGCACGAGGCACACAGTCCTTCCAGGAACATTCCAGGGCACCTCCCTCTTCCCCTTGTATTCTGATGGCTTTCACATGCATACTCCTTTCTTTAAATAAAGACCAGGGGACAAACTGTCTTTCTCTGCAACCTGATTTCCATCAAATAGTAACTTCAGTTTTTAGACTCCAGTGCCTATTCTACCACAATGGAGAGGAGGAGGGTATTGCATAAGATGCCTTAACTGTGCCACTACTGTACCCTTGCACATATCTTGCCAGACTAGTTGTTGCTGGAGTTTGCAGGGTTCACAGTAAAGAATAACAATAACTGCTTTCTGCTTGGATCCATAGGCCAGCAGGATACCCTGCTAGCTGTTAAAACCTGGCCAAGAACCCATGGCTGGGGAGCTCATGGGCCCTGGAGCGAGTATACTTCTGTTACTAAATGCAAGGAACTACCCTCTCAATTCCTATCTCTATACGAATAAATGAGCATGTAGCTCTAAAACCACACCAGGAAAGCTGCTTCTTGCAGTAGATGGCAATTAACACAGAGACCCACAAACAGTTTCAGTGCTCAGCCTAAAGGGAATATCTGTATCACAAACCCCTCCTCCCAAAGCTCAGGGATCATTGAGGAAGAAACCAGTAGAAGACTGTAAGACCTGGAGGTGCTGGGTGACTGACTGCAAGGGGACAGTGTTTGTGGACACAGTGGGGGGCAGTTGTACATATGCAGAATCCTTCAGCAAGGAGGGTTTCCTTCCTTTTCATGCAAGGATCCCTGTTATCACATGACCCCACCTGGCTAAGGAAGCTTATTGACAGATCAGGCAGCAACCACAGTGTCTTGGTCACACTTTTTTCTAAAACTTGGTCACACTTCAACCAGATGATTGTAAAGTGTGGAAAAAAAATCAAAGCAGATATTTGAAGCAGTAAGGATGCTAAAAGGAACAAGTCACTGGCTTAGAAGAAAACAAGACTGAATTTGGGATTGGTGTGGAGATTATGGTTTAAGGGTGAAAGAAATAATGACAAAATATCTGGATGTTCTGTCCCATAACAGAGGGTTTTAAACTTGCACTACATGATGATCTCAGAGAACAGAGTGGAACTGGTCTCTGCAAACACTAAGAGACAGCTTGGAGCAGAATATATGGCAGAGCTAGCTGTTCAGCCTTTACCAATACTCCTGGATGGTGCACAAACAAGATAGGGCACAGCTGAACGGTGCTAAAGTCTTCCAAAAATAATTTGACCATTAGGGGAGGGTCAGCTCAGATGAACTTTCAGTTAAGTTTGGCCCTTCTGATTAGGGATTCTGGGCTGAGCCTGTTTACTGTTCATGGCCTTTGGATACCTCCAGTTCCATGTAGGAAGAGCCAAGCAGGACTTTTCATCCTTTCTAAGGATTTTTTTTTTTTTTTTTTGCACTTACTAATTCCATCAGGGTTGAAAGAAGGGGCAAAGTGGTGCAGGAAGCTGTAAGTCCCTAGATACCTCCTTAAGGGATCGAAGGGACCATGTTCTTCTTGAGAATCAATAAGATATCAGCCAAACTGACAGTCTGAAGTATAAACAGTGCACATTTTATAGACACAAAACGAATGAACATGAAGGAGCCAAGACTCAAAAAAAAAAAAAAAACACAAAAGTTCTTTCTATTCTGTATAAATAGAAGGAATGTTTTACATTTTGAGAAAATCAGATATTAAAGATGTAGATGAAAGAAAGAAATATAAAAGCAATCCATTTGTGAAACTTCAATTCAGCTTTGGGCTACTTATTTAGAAAAAAATGCTTTTAGTCACTGAAGAACAGGTTTTTACATTCCTACAGGATGCTTAATATCATTAGTTTTTATTTTTTCAGAAGTTCTGCTGCCATGCCTATAAATGATCTTTTTGATGACATTTGAACGGATGAGTTATGAATCTAAACCAAGCCTGGGTTTCCTCTTCCCTGGATGTCCACAAGTAATTAAGACGTTAATTACAAATCCCATTGTTTTGGAGAGCTCTTTGTGACTCCTGGGAGTGGTGATCAACATTTTCAGGGGCCTCTCAAGTTTCTCGAGGGTCGTCGTGCCCATTTCAGCCTAAGAGAGACCTGTTCAGACACTTAAGAGGAGGCCAGAACCCAATGGCTTCCTTGTAGCTCCTTGTACTCTCCACTTGTATGGATTACCCAACAGCGGGGATGATAATCCCAGCCTTCTCCTGCCTGGTTCATCTCTTTATAGTCAGGGGAAGGTCAGCTATTTTTTGATCCCCCTGGGAGAAGAAAGCTTTTCAATCAGTATCTTAAAATAGCCAGCCATTCTCAGCTGCTAAGTTGGAGCCCCTCCAGGGAGAGCAAAGGGACAGGGTGGAAATGAGAAGCCTCCACAGCTCCAGTGAGGACCTGCTCCTGAGGTCTTGCCGACTCAAGAGTGGCATTCTTTCTTTGCTGTTGTTATCGAGAAGTTGACTGTTTACAATTTGTTCTTTTATTTGAAAGGAAACTAGTCAATTGGAAAATGAGACTAAATGTTGCCATTTTCTTTGGGGCCCTCTTCGGAGCCTTGGGGGTTTTGCTGTTTTTGGTCTCTTTTGGATCGGATTATTGGCTTCTCGCGACTGAAGTGGGCAGGTGTTCAGGTGAACAGAATGTGCGTTTCTTCTTCAAAATTTCTTTCTCTGTTGAGGGCATCCCTGGGCACCGTCTTGAAGAGTAGTCGGGGGTGGGGTATCTATTTCTTCATAGGGAGCTCTGTAGGGATCTAGTGGTCATCATTATTGGAGACCACAGGTATTAAGGCATAGCAGACTTGATTATACTCTTGGGGTTGACTGCAGGACACTTGTTTTCTGTGCAGATAGAGAACATCACTTTTCACCACGAAGGATTCTTCTGGAGGTGCTGGTTCAGTGGCATCGTGGAAGAGAACAACTCCAACATCTGGAAGTTCTGGTACAGTAAGTGCAGCCAGCCTTGTTCTGCCCCCTTTATCTGAGACAAAAGCAAGCAGCTTCTTATTTAGTACCTGTCCCATTCAAGCAGATTGAATTCCTAAATGTGCAGTCTCAGTACGATGCCACCAAAAGGGTCACGAACAGAATCCTTTACAGGAGAAATGTCTCTAGCAATAATTTTTCTTCTCTCATAAAAGGAAGAGTCTGAATACTTATAATAAAACAGGAGTACCTGCTGTTTCTCTGCCCATATTTAAAATATACTGCCTCTAATTAAAAAAAAAAAGCAGATTTTGTCCGTGGTAGTTTCTTTTCAAGTGTCTATTATTGGTATGTTTCAAATCAGTGTTTTGGAAACTCATTTGGCTATAAACTGAAATTTCAAATACAAAAGCCCAGAAATAGAGGTATTATTTTATATTCATAGCTTAAAAGTTTTTTTTAATCTATTTTTTTTGTAATGAAACTTAATTACCAGTGGTAGCAGATGAAAGCCGCCTTAGTTGGGCTTCACCCAAGTTTGTAGGCAATATCAAGAAATGCCTTCCTTTTATGTCTGTGTTCTTCTAGGGAAATGTAAAGTTCCCCTTTGAAGTCCAGGAACTTGAAGAGTATGGTGCATTCCTTGAACTGTGTTTCTTCTGCTGTATTTATCTTGGAGAAACAATTCATTGAATATAACTAGCAGTCACTTTATTATCTTCTAAATGAAAGAACTAGTCAGCCTAAAGTCAGCCTAAAGCATAGGGAGGGTTGAGATTATTGTCTTTTTTCGAATCCTCCTGTTACCCCCCCTTGCTCTTTTTGTGTCCTGCAACTTGTCACCAGATTGTTTAGGTCTCTGGTGACTTCATAACTTTCTTAGATACTCTGTCATCTTGACCCCTGTTAGAATACAGACTTAGATTTTAAAATCTAAATACACGTGAAACAAATTGAAGCTTTCATAAGCTGTAAAAGTGATTCTTGTGGTTTCCTCAAATGCTGATATTTTGTTTGAATTCTTAATTTTAATGTTCCATCGTTTGTATTGTTTCCCTAACATTAGGGGTGTAGAGGAGATTCTCTGTTCGTCTGAACTAGTCAAGGTCAAACCCAACTTTACTACATTTCTAAAACAACCGTGTTTTAGTATCTCCTGTGTGCCGGGCATCGTGTTAGTAGAAAGAACATGTGAAAACAGGTGCAGCACTTTGCCTGTTGTCTGGGTCTCGTGGGAACTTGTGGTCCTCTCATTGAATTCTAGTTGTTTTTGAAAACCCTCCTTTCAAGTCCCCCATGTTTTCCAGCAGAGTTTGCTCTTCTGGCAGCTCTCTGGGCTTGTCGGTAGGTAGCAGTTTTGTTTTGCTTGTGTGTCCCTGGTTCCTGGGTTCCCGTTTCACTAGGCATGAGTCATCTCTGAATCTTCACTAATGAACCCCATTCCTGTGCCTTTCTCCCTAGCCAATCAGCCGCCATCCAAGAACTGCACACACGCGTACCTGTCTCCGTACCCCTTCATGAGGGGCGAGCACAACTCTACCTCCTATGATTCTGCTATTAGTAAGTATCCCTGAACCCTGGCTGCAAAAGTTTTTACAAACAATTAAAAATACTGTGACATCTGTAATTATAGTGCTTCATCTGATATTAACTTGCTAAATATAAAGCATTAATATTTTAACACACCATTTGTACATTTAATTAGAATACAACTTTGATATAAAATTGGAGCTATTGTGATCCACTCAAAATTCAGGCAAATAATGTGCTTTTGAACTGGAAGACAGTGATGTTTAAAAGGAAGAGCTGCTTCCTAGTTAAAGTATTATAGTATACATCCTACTTAAATTTTCTTCTATAATTGTTACACATGAAATCTGATTATACTACTTTGTTCATAGAAAGTGACTTAATTCTGTTGGGAATGTTTGACCATTGACAGAATTAACTGGAAATCATATTAAAAACATTGTTTTTGATAATTAAATGAAGGATGGGTACCAACTATCAATGTCAAATGTACTGTTCTGAAAAGGAATCATAATTTGTGTAATGTTTTGTATAAAATAATATTAGCCAGATTTCTATAGAGCAAAACCAGTTACATATCTAGCTTTTGCTGTATGCTTGGTGGATTGGTTCCAGAAACTTCCATAGACACCTAATTCCTAAGGTATTGAAATCTCACATATAGAGTGGTATATAATTTGCTTATAACCTGGTCACTTCAATCTTTATACTTTAGGCCATGTCTAGATTTTTTATAATACCCAATAAATATTCAAATGGTATTTAAATACTTGCTATGCTGTATCATTTATAGACTCACAAGAAGAATGAGATGTGTGGGCATGGCTGGTAGAGGTATATTGCTTTTCTGAGTATTTACAGCTCACAATTTGAGGAAGCCATAGGTGTGGAAGTTGGGGCTGATAGAGGATATACATACACACATACATTACATACACACATACATACATACACATGTGTGTGTTATATATAAAACCATCCACCTATCTGTGGCTGTCATTTATCTGTCTGTCTGCCTGCCAGACCGTCTGTCTGTCTATTGATTTTAAGGATTTGTCTCAGGTAATTGAGGGCCCGGGAAGTCTGCAGTCTGTTGAGGAACCCGGCAGGATGGACACTCCCATCAAGCTGTTATATTGTGTCTTCCTTTCTTAGGAACCCTGTCTTTGCTCTTAAGGCCTTCACATTATTGAATGAGGCCCACCCACTTATGAGAGTGATCTGTTATACTCAAACCAGAGTCAGCTGATCACAGGTGTCAGTCGACTGTAAACAAGTGGTCCTTTGCAGGATATGTAAACTCTTACTTGGCTCAGATACCATAGTCTGACACACAGCATTAACTGTCCCAAAACTCGAGAGCCTTTCGCAGGCTTCCCGATTCATCCAGCTTTCTTCTTTCTGTCAGAAATGCATACATTATGATTTTGTGTTTATAAAAGGCAGTGACATTTGCCTTTGTGGCAGCCCATGACACTTTATGGAATAAGTGTCTAGTCTGGATAGGAAGATGAGGTTACCTGTGACTTGTCCACACAGTCTAAAAGACCATGGCCATGAACAATGGACATGATGTGTTCTCTTCCCATTGAAAAGCTGGGGAAGACATTTCCTTCTTACTGCACAAGGCTCCCGTGACCTGCGGGAAGCAGACACGCTCACTGATAGCAGAAGAGATGAGTGTGACAGGCAAGAGCACAGAGAGTTACTTGGTTACAGGAAAGTCACAAAGCTGTCCCTTCATCCCCATTCTTAGATTTATAAAATGAGTAAGAGGTAATATGGGATTGGATTTCCAGAACTTAGGGTTATTACATTATTATGAGTATCATCATTATCATTAACAGGTTAAGATCCTTCAGTGAGAGAGGCGTTACAGACACTGTCTACTCAAAAACTTATGCACCCTAAGGAGATACTGGAGAATAGAAGGATAAAGTATCGTCGTATGTACATAATAATTATGCTGGAGATGGAGAGTAAATGCATGTCATGGAAATCCCACTGCAATTATGCTTAGAATTATTATGCAGCACCACGTGTAATTATTGTGCCAGTAATTTGGATCCAGTGACAAAATTATATCCAACTTTAAAAAAATAACCAAACTCTTGCTTGGCATCCATATGTAACTCTGTATCCACTTTAAGAAGTTTTATTGAACACTGAGTAAGAATGGCTAAGTTGAACAATGGTATGTTCTAGAACAGAAATAAGATATACGTTTCATTTCTTCTCATAATGATGAACAAGAGAATGGCCTAGATTTCCTGAACAGCAGCCAACCTGACTTTTGTGTTTGTGTTTCCTAGTTGATGAGACTTGTCTTCCCCAGACCCCAAAGCTATTTTGTAGGCAGCTCTATGTAGCTTCATAATTACCAGGTATTACGGTCATTTTCAGTAAACTGGAGGTATTGTTTATAAAATTTGAAACATCATGGCCTGGAAAATTGTTAATATGAGTTTCCACTCACCTGAGCTTTTGGAATGACAGTTGGTCAGTGTTGACTTGGGTGTGAAAAGTGTAGCCGCGCATGCTCGTTGGCGGAACTAACAAGGGACCCAAGTCTCTGACTTCTGTTTCGCTGCCGTTTGATAGAACCACAGTGAAAGGTAAGCGGAGCTGCTTGGTGTGACGAGCCATGAGACAGCGTTTGGTAGCACTCCTCTGTACTCGGGAGGCAAGTGGGGATCTCAAGGCTAGTCTGGATGACACAGCCAGTCCCCATCTCAGAGGCACAAAAAGAGAATCAAATGAGCGGCAGTAAGAATGTGTGCTTTCTTCTTCTTCCTCTGACCCGAACCTGTGAATATATTTGGCTCTAATTCAGTGTTTCCTTTAAATACTTTTTAACTTTCAAAGACATATTTCAAAGACAAATTTGAGAATCATTCACTCTCAAATTTATGTAACAGAGCAATTGCCCAAGCTTGTGAGGGTGGCTTAATTCTCAGTGTTTGAAACAGGCTCGTGAATTTCGAAGTCCATTTAATAGCCTGTTGGAGATCTGCCAAGGTTTAGGTTTTCCGGCTGTTTCACGCTTAGAGTCATCATGGTCCACTTGTTTGTATCGTCCAATGATGACAGACTGGACAGACATGTATTTTAAGATGATTCAGTTCTGATTGTATTGCTGTTTCCCTACAGTGGTGGCCCCGTAGTCTCCGGCACCCCTCCCCATAGCTAGGTGTTTGGTATTATGCTTGGTGTCATCATTTCCTCTGCTTCTTCTGGCTCCACAGCAGCACGGAGCAGACTAGTCTACTTTGTTTTCTATTTTCATTTTTGTTCATATTGATGTCTCTAGAAATCAGTGCTTCATAGCTGGGAAATCCTTATAATTCTGTGGAGAATTACTCTATATCACACTCACATTTAGAAGCTGGAGGCTCAGCTCGGTGGTAGAGCATATTCCTAGTGTGTACAATCATCGATGAATCGGTCAAATACTTTCAGTAACAAACCACTTTCTTTTCAGGTGAAAAATTAAAACTGAATGACAGACTTGGTTTTTTTCTTTCTCGCTGTTGCTGGAGCTAGAACTCATGGCTGTGTACATTCTAAGCTCACACACTGCCACAGGGCTACACACGGGCTCCCCTTCCTCCCTCCTTCCTTCCAATCTCTCCCTCCTTCTCTCCTTCCCTCTCATCTCTCTCTGTCCCTCCCTCCTTTAGTCCCTTCCTTCTTTCCTGTCTTCCCTCCTTCTCCTCTGTTTTTATTCTCTCTGTCTGTCGGTCTGTCTGTCTGTCTGTCTGTCTCCCCACCCCGTGTATACCACAGGGTTTGTATTTATTATTTTACATATCAACCACAGTTTCCCCTCCCTCTTCTTCTTCTGCTCCCCCCCACTTCCCTTCTACCCCCTCCCATCCAGTCCTCTGTCTCCTTTCAGAGGGGATAAGGCTTCCCATGGGGTCAACTAAACGTGGCATATCAAACTGAGACAGGACCAAGCTCTTCCCACTTACATCAAAGCTGGGCAAGGTATTCCACCATAGGAAATAGGTTCGAAAAATCCAGCTTATGTGTCATGGACAGGTCCTTGTACCACTGCTAGGGGCCCCATAGAAGACCAAACTACATAACTGTCACCCACATGCAGAGAGCCTAGGTCGGTCCCATGCTGATTCCCCACGTTTTTGTTTTTGTTTTTTTTTTTTTTTTTTTATACAGCCTATGTGGCCTGGTTCTGGTGATCCTCCTGACTCATTCTTCCAAGTACTAGAATTACAGATATACCCACCACACTCACCTTCTGTTTTATAATTAAGCATCGTATATTGAACACAATTTCTACTTTTCGTGGTGAGTTGAGGAGAATATGTATATGGGCTAGTTTCTGGACCTCTGAATCCTGCGGAATCTGTGCTTCTGTCTGCCCTGGGCACTCCTGGTTTCCCTTTCCCAGCCCTCCCCTGATTCTCTAACATAAGAGGCAGGTGCAGAGAATTCTGAGGGAGACTTTCCTTGTCAGATCTATGGGTACTATGGACAAGGCCAGTTTCTCTTCCATTTATAAAGATTCTTTAACTGTATCATTGAAAACACACATTTTTTCTTGTTTACCTCGGTACTGTTTATTTCACGAATTTCGTTGCAACTGTATCCTAAGCTCTGCAGAATGGGAGTTTTGTCTGCTTGTCTCAGGACTGTAGAGTATCCACTGTACCATCATACCTTTCTGTACACAAATGCCAATACCCAAGCATCCATGGGTGCATATTGCTTTGCCTCTAAATAGACCCAGATGCCTCTTCCACTGGTTCCCCCTCTTCTTTATTCCTCTCAATCTCCAGCAGAGTTTTCAGCAGTCAGGTGTCCTGTGACTCATTGTCGGCATTTACGTGTTGAATATTCTGTTCCAGTCTTGTCTTTTCTGCCCTCATGTCAAATGTAAACCGAAGTGGATGCTGGGAAACTAGCAGCAGAAAGGCAGGAGAGATCTTTTCTAAAGCCGTGCTTTAGAAATGGAGTACTAGAGAGTACCTTGCCAAAGCAACGGCTAATGTCTTCATGTGGCAAGAAGGTCAAGGTTGCTGTTCTGATGCTGCTGTGTGGGAGTCGGGCGTCCCCTCTCCTTTGCAAGTGGACATTCATCTGTCACTTCCTGTTTTACTGACATCAGCCGACTGTGCTTAGAATCTGCTTATGGGTTCCTGTCAATTCTTGTTTATCAAACTGTCGCATGTTCTGAAGGTGGGAACATGGAGCTTTGGACTTTTCTAGGCACTGTGGCAGGTAAGGACAAGAGAGAAAGGCTGGACGCGAGGGTTTGTGTGAACAGCTGTAAGAATTTACCCCAGGGGGATGATCTGCAAGTAAGAAGACAGTGTAAAGGAATAATAAACATGATTGAGCTGTGGATCTCACCAAACAAAAGAAAGCTGAGGGACTCTAGGGTGACAAGAGAAACAGACATGATACAGTTTAAACAGCATGCACAGAAAAGCAGCATGGTGTTTGCCCTGCCAGTGTGCCCTTTGACATTACTTGTTCTTTCTATATGCTGTATGGTTTTATGCATTGTAAATACTAAGGTAAGCAGTTCTCCCTGTTTTCATGCTAGCTTATATTTCTCCATACTTTTTATCTAATTATTTATTCTTATTTATGCCCTGGCAATGCTGCAGCATGCATGGTTAGCCCATATATGGTGGTGCTGTTGAACTTGCCCATATTGGGTTTCATCGTCTAAGTTGATGAGGACGACTGACCAGGTCTCTTCCTCAAGAGGGCCCCAGATCTCATTACAGATGGTTGTGAGCCACCATGTGGTTGCTGGGAATTGAACTCAGAACCTCTGTAATAACAGTCAGTGCTCTTAACTGCTGAGCTATCTCTCCAGCCCATTTGTACCTAATGGTTTCTCAAAAATGTAAGCATTTCTCACTGCCTGTAGATGAAAAACATGTATGTAAAGTTTATCATCATTTTAGTAATTATTCAGGTTATAGTTCCAGGCCTTTGAATGATGAATCAAAATATGGAAATAGATTTTCTTTGTTTCTGCTGTTAGATGTGTGACCAGGTGCCTGCCCACTAGTACTGAACACCAAATGACTTCAGTTAAGAAACTGTGATAGGGAAGAATATGAGGACAAAGAAATGGGGGCATGTTTAGATGTGGAAGAGGTGTCCTCCATTTGAGATAAGATGTATTTGAGTTGATGGTGGAACTGTTTTGAAGTAAGTAGCTCGAAATACCAAGTTCGTTCCTAAAACGCATCGATTAGCACAGCAGTTAGTGGTCAGAAAGACCTGGAGAGAGTTCTGATATTATGAGCAATCTTTCAGAAAATAAGCACAGGCAGGGTGTGTAAGTTGTACATAGGGCAAGAAGCAAAAAGGACAAACAACACAAAACGAGGGGACATCAGAATCGCAGACACCTTTGCAGTCTTGTTCGAGGGGCCAGCAAGTGGGGCGAGCAAAGGGGCATGATCTTTAATGAAGAAAGCAGAATGGAAGGGGGGCAAGAGGCCCGGGAAGGAACTGAATCAGGAGCTAATAATGCAGTTGCTCTAGTGACCATAGCAGCCCCTCCCCACCAAGGGTTCCGCTGTAGATGCCCATCAAGACTGCTGTTTCTGAGTTCTTCCCCTCAACCTGACTGCCCTGCTGGTTCCACCCTGGATGCCCAGACCTCTGCTCTACAGTGCTTGCTGGCTCGTTGCCCATTCTGAGACTGAACTTGAGGCTCTTTTTCTGGTATTGACCTTCTCACCCCCTCTGGGGAACTCATTTCCAGTTCCTGTACATTTTATCACCTCCTAATCCACCTGAGAGCCAAGTCCCACTCTATGCTTGCCCTTCCTTTTTCTTCTCCCAAGGGGCAGCTTAAGAAGGCTTGCTCCTCATAAAAGGGTGGGGCCACAGAGTGCTGGGACTGCAGAAGCTCCCAGGGATTGGTAGGGAATGTGCAGTGGGAAAGTTGAGAGCCATGCAGTTAGCTAACACTGGGCCTTGGGATAGCCACCATAAGAACAGAATGGCTAAGGGACTTTACAAAAGCACCACACACACATAAACCCATTGTACTGTACAGCGCGACGCAGAATGCTATGTAGAAATAAATATCCTGGCATTTGGCCCTTTGATCTAGCACAGGAATGAATTCGAGGTATGAATAAGGTAAATGCTTCAAGTATTTAGGAGACACAGTGGCAAATCCTTGGGATATAACTATCTCATCAGGATGTCTCTCCCATCCTCCACTTGTAGATGAACTTTCTGGAGTGTTTATTTATTAATTTTATGCATGTTCATAGATGTCAATTATGGATATTTTCCTAAACTTAAGTACTTAGCTAAGAAGAAAAAGATCTGTACTGCATGGAATAGAAAGTATATCTAGTCATTTTCCTCCCATAAGGCCAACTCCATAGAATTTGGAAATACGTTAATGTCAACTTGATTTTCTACTATTCATAAAAGCATCTGGCCCCACACAACCATGATCACAGATTCATCATATATTGCAAGGGTTTCTGCAGTACCTGATTAACAGTGGTCTTATGGTGGAAGCTCCGCCCCCTGCCCCAAACATAGGCTCCCACTGGTTCTGGTGTGAGTACCACCCCCACAACGCCACGCTGAGCTTCTCCACTACCCATCCTTGAAGATAGCATCAGTTCTGCACATCCATGACCCAGAGAAAAAGTTGTAGTTAAAAATTATTCTCTGAGAGGAAGCTATTTTTGTATTATCTGTGGTTTATTCATGAGTTCCTCGGACTGGGAGGTTGCTTTCAGGAGATAAGACTGGAGTCACAGTAGTGTAGCTTGGCTTTCTGGGAGGACAGGCTCCAGGCTCTATGTGTATCTGCATAGAAATGGCTGCAGCTCGCACAAGTGGAATCCCCTTCTCAAGATGAGTGGCACAGCTGGGTTTTTCAATCTTGGCATCTTTACATTGTGGCCTGGCTGATTCTTTGTGGTGGGGAATGTTCATATTGCTCAATGGTCTATAATGGGAAGCCTGACTTCCACCTTCTAGATTCTAGTAGGGACCCCTCACTTGTGACTATTAAAATTTGTCTCTAGATATTGACAAGTGTCCTAGGCAGTCGAGATGGGCTTGGCGCGCGCGCGCGCACACACACACACACACACACACACACACACACACACACACACATACATACACACACACAAAATATTCCATGACAAGGTCACTGGGGACTCTTAAGCATCCATTCCTAACACTTCCAGCCCAAGGCATAAGCTTTTTGGAATCATACTTGTTCCTCAATAATGTGGAAGCATTGATGCTGGGACCAACCCCATGGACATCAACATCCATGGCTACTCAAGTCCTTTATATAAAATCGTGTCTTTTTTTCCCCAAAGAAATGAGTGCATCATTCCATGTTCTTTAATAATTTCCTAGTGACTTATAGTTCTAATGCATGTGACAGCTTTATCAGTAGTTGCTATGCTGTGTTGTCTGGAAAGAATGACTAGAGTGGTTTCTATCTGCACTGGATATTTATAATTTGTTCTTATTCATATTCCCTTAAAATTACTGCTTTTTTTCTAAGTATTTTGATCCAAGGTTGAATCCTATGCGCATCCTATCTGCATGCTGCCTGGTTGAGTGCAGTCCCCAGCACACCACCACATGGTAATGGCTACTCCCCTTTTGTCTTCCTTCATTACAGTATGCAGCCCCAAGGGGAACAGGGAGCTCACCTAGGCCTCTTGTCTTTAAATATCATTGCTTCGGCTCCCAGTTTGAAGCCTTTTCTTTGAAGCCAGTATCAAAGTATTAACTGGAACATTTTTTAAAAATTCCTAAGTGTCTACAGTATACCTTGCACTATTCTGAATGCTTCAGGATAAGCCTGGAATCCTTGCTCTCATACACGTATCCACAGGGCAAAGCTAAATGAGAAACTAGAGACAAAAGTAGAATTATCCAGAACAGAGCTCTGATGGACGTAAACGGTTGTGGAGGTGATTGGGGTGGACAGTTTCTAAGCAATAGGAAAGGGAGGGCTCAGCTGCAATAGGTTCTGTTGGGCAGCTGAAATGTCTCAAGGCCTAATTGCCTCCTTTGGGGACCAGATCCAGGCTGCACAGAGAGAGTGTCACAGAGGAACTGACATTTGTCCAGCTTCTGTGGGAGTTACAGGCCCAGCTTCTAACCAATGCCCAGGCCCCATGCTTGAACTAAGAGCACAGAGAGCAGCTTCTTTTACAAACTGGTTTGTCAAACGGCCATAAAAATAGAAACCACTTCATGCAGCTGTGAGTAAAGTGAATAGAGATGCTAGCTTAAGGATTTAGCAAAACAGTTGTCATATCATTATTCAATAAATGTCAGCTCTTCCTGAGATGCTGCCCCTGTTCGGAATTTCCGGAATAGGACACCACCAGGCCAGAGGCACTCATCGCATCGTGGCTTCTCCCTAGTGGAATGTTTCCTGTCCTGTGTCTCACATGTGTGTGTCCACATCAGACATTTGGTAGAGTTTTCAGATAAGAGTAAATTTTTCTTGCCATCACAATCACCATTCTGCTAGTAGCTTCATCATTTAATAGTATGCCATGTGTCTTGGCTAAAATTTGGCCTTTTTTAATCTGGTAATATTGGTTGAAATTCGTTCAACAAATGTTTGCTGAGCACATGTTATTATGTGCCAGACATTTTTGTGTATGTTCTGGTGGTTTTAGGAACAAAGCAACAAGAACAAAAGAAATATTTATCATTCTAGTGCAGGGAGGTGTAGTCAGGAGAAAGCCTCTGAGAAAGTTATCTCTGCGAGGAGATGGGAAGAAAGCCCATGAATGACCTGTAGCCAGAGAAATGCATTTCAGAAAAGAGAAACAGGACCCAGGCCACAGTGTGCCTGATGCCAGCTGGAAGGGAGGGAGTGAGGGCATCATAGAGAGACCAATGCCGGGTGGAGTGGGAGAAGAGGTATGGAGAGGATACTGGCTTCAGAAGAAGGAGTGGAAGCACATATCTGACTTACAAGGGCTTTGCAGTTCTACAAGCAGTTGAAAGACAACTGAAGCCAGGGCCCTAGTTAGGGAGTTTTCTATATTTCAGTACACTAGGGACAGAATATTAAGATGCGAACATATGTCTAATTCTTGTAGAGTCCTATGTGGATTACTTAACAAACATCAAATACATCTTTTAAGTGAACATCCCATAAGAAGAAAATGAAGCCAAATAAAACACCATCAACAACATCAAAAACCTATATGTTTCTGGAAAGCTATGTAACTTAAAATATCAGTCTTTGATGATGGGTCTTGGTTATATTTTAGAATTTAATTATGTTATTTTTAGAGTTTCAGGTAGCTCAGGCTGGCCTCAAACTCCCTATGAAGCTGAAAATGACCTTGAACTTCTGACCTTCCTGCTTCCATCTGTGGAGTGTTGGGATTACAGGTGTACGCCACTATTTTATTATAGGATATCTTCAGAGATTTACAAAGAAAGAGTATATATAGGCTGCTATCGCCCAGGTTTAATATTCATTGCATTTGTTCCCTTTCTAGGAATAATCCACTGTACTTGTCCTAGTTACTTTTCTATTGCTGTGATAAAAATACCACGTGCAAGGCTACTTATAAAAGCAAGTGATTAATTTAAGGCTTATGGTTTCAGAGGGTTAAAGTCCATGACGACAGAGCAAAAGCATAGCAGCAGGGACAACTGAAAGCTAATTGATATCTATTAATATCTTGATATGCAAGTTGGAGGCAGAGAGACTTAACTCAAGCTGACCCTGAGTCCTTTGAAAACCTCAAAGCTCTCCCCTAGTGGCACACCTCCTTCCAAAGGCCACACCTCTTAATCCTTCCCAAGCAGTTCTACCAACTGTGGACCAAGTATTCCAACATGATCCTACGGAGGCCTTTCTTATTCAAAGCGCCACAGTACTATTTTTAAATCAAATTCTAAGCATTGTGTCTTTTCCTATGATAAACATGTCGGTGCACATTTTACAGATTCTATACTCCCACAGGTGATCATGAGGATAGCACAGAGGCTGCCTCTTTCTTTCAACTTGACTTCCTTCTTCATCAACATCCTCCGCTGGAATAGTGCAAGTCCAGTTCAGGAAAGTGTCATAGATAGGTAGACTTGGTGTGTCCACATCATTATTTATCACACAAGCAGATGTGCATGGTGTGATCCCCACCCACAATCCCCACCCAGGATCAGGGTATCCTTATGAGGTTCTCTGCCCTGTTACTCCTTCAGTCTTCTATCTCTTGCCATCCTGGCCCTTAGCTTTCCCTAATGCTAATGTGCTATACATCACTATGTTTTATCAGTTCAGTATGATTAAAGGGAGTGATAGAGTATATAACCTTACACTTGCTTCATTTACTTAATGCTCATGCCCTTGACATCCCTCCAGTTTTTGCATGCATCAATAGTTCACTACTTTTGGTTGCTAAGTACTTTGTTTATTCAATACCCAACTTCAAAGCATTTGAGATAGTTTGAGTTTGGGTGATTAAAAAGAATGTGTATTATTTTGCACATATAAACACTTTTAACCCAGTAGTACAATGACCACACAGTAAGTGAAAGTTTATATATATTTTAAAAAATTTTTGTTTTGACTATAGAGATTCAGAATACTGTCCAGGCTGGCCTCAAACTCAATATTATTTTGTCGCAGCCTCTCCAGTGCCATGATCTCAGGTGCACACCACAGCTGGTGGGCGTTCAGGTTTCTCAGAAGCTCTTTGCCTGCACAGCTGTGACATTTCACCAGCTCAGAAGCAGTGTGGGGCGAAACCGGGCATCTACATGCCCACCAACACTTTGCCACTAGTTTTGACTTTGAACAATCTAGTAGCCACGGAATCCTTTCTGTCCCCAACTGTCATGTGCAGTGTTCCGTATGCTGGGATGCACTGCCCACAAGTCCTCAGCAGTAAGCTGTCTCTGTGTTTTTCCCCATTTCCAGCTGGATTATTTGCCTTTTGACATTGGATGTTGGAACTATTTTATTGTCTTAAATATGAATTATTTATTATATAGACCTTTATAAATATTTTCCATTGTTTTAATGGGATTTATAGGAACATCTGTAAAAGTGATAGATTTTGATGAAGCTTATCTTATTGGTTTAATTTCAAGGACCATGCTTCTGCTGTCATGTTTAAGGGCTGTTCCCTAGTCTTTAGGTCTTGAAGAACTCCGTGTTTTCTTTGAATAGTAGAATATTTCAAACTTGCAATTAAGTCATAATACATTTTGAGCTGATGTCTGGGTGCTATGTGGGGCTGATTATTTGACAGTGTGTAAACAATTGTTTCAGCTCTCTTTGTTAGGAATGCTGTAGAGTGGTTTCATAATTATAGAAAAATGAATGGAAAGTAAAGAATTGCTCTTTTTTCATTTACACAGTATCTCATTTTACAATATTTACATCATTAGTAATTAAAACCTATAATTTTCACTAAGGTTTACTTTTTATGTTTATGTATTCTGTGAGGTTGAGCATTATGGTGTGACATAGTTGTTTTACAGTTCTGTAAACTCCTGTATCCCAGAACCCCAACACAGACACTTACTGTAGCCTCACTTGTAGCAGTATTAAGCTTTCCTTTTATTTATGTGTATGCATTGTAAATATGCCACATATGCATGTGTCTGCACCCTTGCAGAGAGGAAAAAAGGAAGAAGGATCCCATGGAGCTAAATTTACAGGTGGTTGTAACCTACTCAACAAAGGAGCTGGGAACTAAACTTGGGTTTTCAGGAGGAACAACAAGCATTCCTAACTACTGAGCTTTGTTTTGGCCTATAGTGGCTTTCAATTGACCTGTTTGTATACCTTAATGGTCATCCCTCAATATCTAAAAGAAATACATTGTCATAGCCAATTGTGAAACTGGCTTAGGAGTGTGGTGGAAAACTAGTTTCTTTATATTCCTTTACCATGGCAATGACAATTGTCTCTCAAGTTTCACCTATACTAAGAGTCACATGCAATAAGTTACTTTAAAAAAATTTATCATCAAACATGACTTAGAAAACTCAAGAGGAGAAATAATAGGTATTGTACTCACTCATATTTTTATGATTGGTCTTACTATTTTTTGATAGAGCACTGCTGTTTTATTTTTACTTAGAAGATTCCCTTTGTGTTTTTAAGCAATTCTGGTGGTGACAGATTTTACTATTTTTAGTTATCTGATAGTGTTGTGGTGTCTCTCTCGTTGCCCAATGCTGTCCTCATTCTCGGTGTTAAGTCTGAAGCTCACAGCTCTTACCTTTCAGGGTTCGAAGGACATGCCCAGTGCTCTCATAAATTCAGTGGTGCCATGTTTCTGTCTGTGTAAGGAGCTATCCTCCTTCACCGTTTGGGTATGCTTTTCTTTGCCTCCTGCCAAGTGCCAGAAGTTTGATGCATTTGCTGCTGGTGTTAAAGTTTCTCTGTGAATCTCTTTGGCTTTAAGCCGCTTGGGCTTAGCCTGGCTACTTTGATCTGTACATTTACATCTTCTGGTGAAACTTTCAGCAATCATTTCTTTGAATGTCTTTTTCGCCCTGGTCTTATTTCATTTAACCTTCGAGACACAGAAGACATACATCCTTCATATTTTGTCATAATTCTACAGCTTTTAGTCTCTGATCATCTTTGTAAGTCTATCTCCAGTCTTGTGCAGATAAGAGGATTTCTGTTACTGCATTCAAAGTGTGTTTCCTTTCCTCTCTTCATCCTGATATTTAACACATTTGTTAATTGTTCTTGTTTCAGTTATTTGAGATAACTCAGTTTTCATTTAAAAATGCTCATTGTACCTTCCAGTTTTTATTTGGTTCAGGGATTTTCAAATTTGTTCCTGAAGTGTTTCCATAACAACAGCTTCAAAGCCTTCATCAGATAACAAGCCTCTGCACCGTGGCCTTGGTGTCTGAGGACTCTGCTTTTCATTAATGTCGCAATTACCCTGATCATTGCTTTACTGAAGATGTTTAAGTAGGAACTGAATCAATTAGTGAATAGGCTATTATATAATCATGGACCTGTTTAAAAGTGTAACTTAAGTCAGGTTTTCTTGATACTACTCATGGAGGTGGCTCTAAGCATCTCCCTCCATAGCCTGTGACACCTGTATGTTTATGTGCCTTGTTCCGATGACAGTGAGGGTCCTGGCTCACATTTGCTTCCTCTGATGCTGTCCTGGCTGGATTAGGCCACATTACAATGCCATCCATAGCCTTCACATGCAAGGGTAGGGCTTGGGAAAAGTGGGAACAAGATGGTAAATGCTCTGCCTCTCCAGGAGCCTCCTATAACTGCATCCTGGGAGGAAAGGTTTGGCTCCATCTCTGTTTCTGATGGTGAGAAGTCCTGGCACCCCACATGCTCTCCACTGTTATCGTGCAGGGTGGTCTCACTGCCACCTGGAGGCCATAAATGTCCAGACTTCTTGGATGCTAAGTGGATGAACCAAAATAACCTCTCTCCCATGGTGTTTGGTGGAAGTGCTTCTTGAACTTCTCTGCTTTCCGCTAGCATTTGGCCAGAGTCAAAGGCCTGTTTTGGATGCGATGCACAATTGATTGTCTAGTCTTTTCAGTCTTTTTCATCTTAATTCCAATTCTTGGACACACAGGGCAGCGAGGAAGCCCTGGCGACCCATCGCTGTGCTGTTCCTTGAGCCCAAAGGTCCCCAGCTTGCTTGCTTTCTGCTGTCTAAATTTATGTGTCTTTCTAACACTAGTTTTATGTGTGATATCCAGGCTGTTTAGTTGTGCTTGGCAGAAAGAATGAAACAAGTGTGTTTACTCATCTTCCTGGAGCCAGAAGGTCTCTTTAGTTGGTTATATTGTGCGGAGACAGCTGGCAGGATTTACTGATGGATTAGATGTGGGGAGTGACAGAAAGGACACGGAATGATAACTCTGTTTTGTCCTTAGCAACTAGGACAATGGCGATACAAGTGCTGGAGATGAGGAAGGCTGGACGGGCTTTGTAAGCATTTAAGCATGCTAAATGAGCGTTATATCAGCTTTGGGATTGGAGTCTGGGGTTGAAGGCAGGAAACGCATATTTAGCAATCACTGTATGGAGGTAGCTTTAAAGCTTCAAAAGAGAGGAAGCTCTTTGCAAAATGGGGACAGAGGGACAGGTCAGCGCAGGGACAACCCTAAGATGTTCCCTTGATGAAATCAGAGTAAGAAGCAGGGACCCGCGCAGGGAACTAACAGTGGGCACTGTGGAGCTTAGCATCTTGTGGGCAACAGCAAAGACTGTTTAGTGAAATGTTTTACCACGTGTAGTTCTCTTAGTCAGGCCCACTATTCTAACTGGACTCTTAGCCCAGAGACCCGGTTCTGGCGGTTCTAATGAGCCACCAACAACCACTGAGTCCCCAAGGCCAATGGAGAAGATGAAGACAGAAAAGCAGTTTTTTCTCAGTGTAGGGGAAAAGCCGCAGAGTCATGATGAAGCCCATCTTTCTGAAGGACTAACCAAGTCCTAGGGTGATGTTGGGAGGGTCAGAGAGTGGCTTGTCTTCAGTAAGAAAGTCACAGCTACCTGGTGAGGAGTTTTGATTTGTCACAGGATATTTATCTATCAATTCGTGTGCCTGTAGGACAGATTGACTCAAAGAAAAGAACCAGCCAGACAGGCAGGACCGGTCTTCAGGTGTAGGGAAATCACTGGAGGCTTCTGCATACTGCCCATGATCTGGATCAGGCCAACAGAAAACTAGCAATTCAAATTGTTGATTATAACCACCAAGTTTTAGAAATAACTTATTCTTATCGGCCTTGAAGGTAGAGGATTATCATCTTTAATGCACACTCCTTAGGTGGCTGGCATGCCTATATGCCTAAGTGCACAGGATTCTGCCTCAGAGTCTAAGGGGGCAAAGGAGACAGACACAAAGCAAAGGCAGAAGGGCATGGCTGCCCATCTTGGGTCACTGGCTCCCATGAAGAGTTAGTGCTTTTTATAAAGAGTGGCCTTCAAGTCTGTAAGTTCTTATTATAGTTTCACAAAACATAATGAACATGAGTACTATTGGAATTCCAGGGCCAACATTAGGAACTTGACCCTGTGAAATTAGTAAAAATGCCGAAAGCAAAAAAAAAATGTCAAAGTGATACCGTCTGACTTTTAAAGTAGTCAGTTACTTAAGCTCTTCTTTATTTGATCTGCTTATAGAAGCCTGTTAACACTTATAATGTATAAAATCGTCACAACAAATTTTTAGTTTTTATTTTTAAAACTTTCTTGCTGTATTTTACAATTTGTTTTTCAAAATAGGGTTTCTTTGTGGAGCCCCATCTGTCCTGGAACTCACTCTGTAGACCAAGCTGGCCTCAAACTCCCAAAGATCTGTCTGCCTCTGCCTCCCAAATGCTGGGATTAAACACCTCTGTTTTCTTTCCGATTATAATTCTATAGAGCAGCGGGGACAAGGTAAAAGCATGAAGCTAACATTCCATGCAATGCTTACGCCAGCTCACCTGCTGTACCTCTGTGTGTTGCATACGAGGCTTGATTGCCTCAAGGTAGCACTTGAAGCAGTCATTTGGAAACCAAAGAAATAAGGATTAAATTTTTCCATCCAATGATGTTACTGAATTATTAATTTCTTCCATTCCTGTTACTTGCTTCATAATCAATACTAACACAAACAAGTTCTACTTCCCAAAAGATTACATACACAGTGTCATACCCTAGAAGGGGATTGCATGCACATTTACAGTCATAGAACAAAAGAATGGAATAAATCAAGACTCTTATCAAATAGATCAATAGGACATTGGATAAGTTTTTAGCAGAATACAGTTTTCAGATAATAATGGTGACATTCTTAACTTTTGGATTGCTGGGAACTAATGATCTGCTAACCGTATGTATTAAAAGTGGTTTTTACATAATAGTAGAGAGAGCGTTAGATTAGATACAGAGGCAGGTGATATATGGCTACTATAGAAAGTCCATAAAAGATTTGGCTACCCATCTGTGCTATTCTAACTCTCCACAGTCTGAGGTATCTTTAGAAACTTTAGTGTGGGTGTGGCTTAAAAAAATAGGAAACTTCAGTTTTCTATAGCATTGTAAGGAAGACCAATGGTGTGTTCCTCATACTGATGTAGACTTTCAAACAAAACACGCTGATTCATTTACAAGATTCAGTAAGGTCTCAAGTTTTCCCTTTTAGTTTTGGTGTAGTGAGTAAGTGTCTCTCCGTCTTCACAAGTTAGTTTGGGGGCGCTGAGAGGAAAATGAAGCTGAGATGTAAAAACAAGTATTTAAAAATGGCCTTGCCTTATCTAAAGTGGGTTTTCAAGTATTTTTCAAGTCCTTGCCTCCTGTCAGTCCACGGCCAAGGCTCTATCTGCAACCAAGGTCTTTTGCTTTAGTGCTGTGGGGGATATTTTTGGAAGTCAGCTTGCTAATTTGTTTCCAGAGCAGCAACAGTTGTGCCACTATCAGAGGGTGTTGGCTCTAACAGCTCCTGGTGTCCAGCAGCTAGGGAAGGAAGTCTTCCAAAACTGTCCTTTTGCTGCAGCTAAGTGTGTTAGGCAAGCTCCCCTACAAAAGTGCGGGGAGAAGCTGGGGGAACCCTGGACTGGATCTTTGCAGTGATTTCCTCCGTACAGACAGGCAGTTGGAGACAGGTGCTTCTTTCCAGTCGAGATTGGGGGGTTCTGTGCATACAGCTCACTACGAAGGGGTGTGTTGACAGTGAACTTGCTGGGACTCAATAGAGAGGAGCTGGAGGTGACCGCTGAGGGTGCTGCTTCAATCTCTTTATGAAAAGAAACAGGAAACTAGGGAGGCTGTCTTCTGAAGAGCACATGACAAGTAGCGTCAGGACAGCTGGTGAGAAAGAGGAAAGTGAGCAAGGCTACCACTGTGTATTTCCATTGCATCTCTTGGGCTCCACACCACAAAGGGGGCAGATAGATCCCTGGCAGGTTCTTCTGATTGAGGTTAGTAAATGCTGACTTTGAAGGACCAGGAGCGTGCCTCTTACTTAGTGGGGCAAGTATGAATCTTCACTGCAGGGATCACAGGGAAGCCTTTCTTTGGCCCCTTGAAGGTTTGCTGATACGGGCTGACCAAAGATTAAGTGGAAGAAAAGATGTAAATATTGAGCACATGGATAAAAGGGAGTGAGCAAAATGGGCAATTCCCCACAAGCTCGGCATGATTTAGAAATTTCCATATGCTTTCTCTGCAAAGGACGAGAGAATGAGGGGTTGAGGTGAATTCTAGGGGAGGAGAAGTAAATGGATTTTAGACAATTTCAGTGGTTGGAGAAGCATCCCATAGCTGGGAACAAAAGTTGGCTGAGCCTGCATAATAGACACCAAATTACAAATGTTGATGGGACCTAAATACAGGGCTACTGTATATGAATACACTCTAGCCAAGTACATGGCCAGATCTATGATTTCTTCTTGTAAGAGCTCAGAGCAATGAAAATTCTAGTAAATGGCTTTGCTCCTTGGTGGCTGCACACATATAACAGATAGGGAAATATCACAGAGTCCCCCGCAGTGGTAGGTACTGTTCTCTCTTAGTCCGTTTCCTTTCAAATGACCAACTTACCATAACCCTATATATTAGGATGACACAGACCAGACCCATTCACCATGTGTCCACACTGTAAAAAAAAAAAAAAGAAAGTTGGCCACAGAGTAGATGCGGGTGTCCCAGATGTCCCAACTGTCGTGTTTGTTCTAGGATCCACTTGTCTTCTGTCACCTTTCTTAAGACCAGCAACTTGCACACATGGTTCACAGCCAAACCCACCCCCTCCTGTTTCTGCACTGACCAGCCTCTTACAGGGACATCAGCTGGTGGACGGATGCCACAGGTGCTGGCAGAAGGCCACCTCGGCAGCCAGTGCCTCTCCTGCTTGTGTTTTTACTTCTAAAAACTCTGTAGTCCTTCCTCTTTGATGTGGGAGGGTCTTCTGTTTGAGTTTATTTCATTGGTTAATGAAGAAACTGCCTGGCTCATTTGATTGGCCAGCCCTTAGGTGGGCGGAGTAGACAGAACAGAATGCTGGGAAGGGAAGTTAATAAATTGCCATGCCTCTGCTCTCTGAGCCAGACTGCCATGCCTCTCCTCAGGGAGACAGATGCAATGAAGCCAGCCACCAGGATAGACGTGCTGAATCTTTCCCAGTAAGACACCATTTGTGGTGTTACACAGATTATTAGATATGGGTTAAAGCAAGAGATGTGAGAATTAGCTAATAAGAGGTTGGAACTAATGGGCCAGACAGTATTTAAAAGAATACAATTTGTGTGTTGTTATTTCTGGGGCTACGCTAGCTGGTGGCTGGGAGCAGGGCGGCAGGAACGCAGACCACAGCTCATACTACACCTCTTCAGCTTCCTTTCCTTGGGAATGCCTTTGGCTCATCTCACTTTCTCCATGAGACAACGTCACTTCTGTGAAGTACCATCAGGTTTTGGTGCCTGTCTCAAAATTCTTAACCTCCAAGGGAATAAAGTTCTATAAAAGGCAAAGAGGATGTGAGGTTTTGCCCTTTTCTTACTTCTTTTCTGATGTAAAACCAAATTGTTTTCTTGATGGCTTTGACAACAATACATGTAGACAGGATTTAGAGAGTTATTTGTGATTTTTTTTTTTTAAAAAAAAAAATCTTTTCTGGATGGAAAATCATAAAACTTGAGACAGAACTGTTACTTATAAAAATCAGTATACGATATCAGGAGCATCCTTAAGTATCTCTTCTCCCCCCCCCCCCCACTGAAACCCTTCCCTAGCTTCAAGCTTGTCAGTGTCCTGCACTTTTATACCAAGCCACTGGCAGGTACTGCTGTATTTCTCCCCTTCATTTCCATCTCCCTGTTTGTGCTGTCTCAGGACTGCCTTTCTTCCTGGCCATTCCTGCCCTCTCCTCCCCTCAAACCCACTTTCCCCAAGAAGCCTTGAGCAATGTGCTAAGACAGGGCCTGGCCCCCTTTCTATGGTCTGTGTGATGTACCAACAACCTGTCACCCCTAACCTTGGCACAGCTGATCACCGACTGCCATCTTGTTGAGCATTTCTCTACGTTTTCTGCATTTTTAATGATACAGTAATTGATTACCTGCCATAGCAGCTGACATACGATAGAATTTCAATTTGGTGACTGCAAAAATGAGATTTCATCGAGATGCTGATCACTCCTTTTGTTGTGTATCTTATGACACACATAGAAGAAAACAGCAAAGCATTTTAACATCGTTTAATTCTTAAAGTATTTTCTCTTTGGGTGTATGGTAGAAACTCCTTTGAGTCAGATACCAAGAAGAAAATTCTTTATTTATAATAGCGTTCCTTAATGGAGGGCCTCGACATTGCCTGGAAAGATGTGATTTTTCAGGATGTTAGAGATTTGCAGAATCAAGTCATCTGGAGTAGGAAAATCAGGATGCCAAGATCCCAGGACTCTTAGAATAGAGTCCTCCATAGTGATCCTCTGCTGGTGCCTTCCTAGGATCTGCTCAACAGTTTGGGGCAAGGAGATTACCATTTTGTGTTTAAAACATGTGGAGTAAAGTAGTTTTATAAACATTCCCCTCATGGATTGCTGCTAAGGCCATGGGGTCTTCTTAAATGTCAATCAGATGTTTTTTGTTTGTTGAATGAAAAGGAGAGCAGATAAGTGGGAAACTTGGCCTGCTTTAGGCATTCAGAGTGGGGCAAGAATCATGGCAGGAGGTCCTAGCCTAGAAACCTCCACTCCCTGGATTCATAGTGACACACTGCTGTGTGGAGATAAGGAAATGTGGAGACAGAAGCCATGGCTTTAAGACCCCAGGTGTTAGCATCTGTTCTCTTGACCCCTCAGCTATTCTTCTACATGACTCTGTTTCATCCCAGTGCAAATTCAGTCACTGTGACAAAGAGGTCTAGACAGTAGATTTATTTCCCTTTGAGCTAATTAACTTCACTCTATTCCATGAGCACTGCATATCCCATTAATATTGAGACTCCAATGAAGACGAGCTGAAGAGCTAATGATCATTTACTCATTCATATTTTATTGAGCATTTATTTCATGTCAAGCCAAAGCTTCCGCCTGAGTTAGAAAGACAAGAGGGTCCAGTGTTGGCCCTGGAAGGAGTTCACTGTCTAGCAGTGGGAGAGAGTGTCCACACAGAGAGACTGGAGGGCAGAGTATTCATTCTAGAGACTGGCATATGTCAAGAATATTAGTGAGTCCTCGGTCAGGTGTTCTGCTTCAGGTTACAGTGCCAGAAAATAGGAAACACTATTGTCACATATTAAGGAAGGAAGCAGACAAGGAGAGGCCAGGAAGTTGAGTCATGGGTCATGAGTCTGTGACTGAGAACGGGCATTCCATCTCTTGAATCTGTCTACTTCCCTTCTTGGCCTACTCATTGGTTTTATGGACAGGCCAGGGCATAACTTGATGTGTCGCTCCAAAGAGAGAAGGGTGGTGGTCAGGTTCTAGGGGATAGGTAGCACCTTCAGTCAGCTGCCGAAACAAACACTATAGCCCTCGTGGCTGAAGAAGCAGGGGATTGTTTGTTGCTGCTGTTTTGGAGGGAGGGAGTCAGGATGAGGCGTGGCTGGGTTCCAGAGAGGAGCTCTCATGGTTGATTGTCTTCTTATACTGTCCTCGCTTGGCTGAGAGGGACTAGCTATATTTTCCTCATTCTATAAAGCCGCTGACTCCATTAGAAGACCCCAACCTTATGATCGCATCCAAAACCATTTCCTTTCCAAAGGCCCCTATCTCCCAATGATCTCTCCCTGGGTCTTAGTCCTTCTTCAGCACACGGGTAAGGGACAGGAAAGACAGAGACGTGCAGTCCATCACAAGGAGGAACGCTGTTGACTAGACAGAGCTTTGAAGAGTCCTTGAAGCCTGATGAAAACACCGCCCCTCTTTTGAGCCAAAGGGTAAGTCCAGGGCACTCACGTGGTCTCTTGGATTGGACATCACAGGACTTTGTACACACTGTCTCATTCTTCCCTGCTCTGGATGACAGCTCTCTGGATGCTGCTGCTACCAAGCTGTACTGTAGTATCCCAGGCGCTTTTTTGACTCACAAGGAGATGTACCAATGAGGCCAACATATGTTGAAAGTGTTTGAGATACACTAGCCTGCTCACCATCATAGTTCAGAAGTGTGGCCAGCTGTAGTTACCGGTTGATTTCTCTCTGTGACAACAGACCAGACAGGGAACTGTAGCTGGCTCAGGCTTCATACAATCACTAGAGATAATCCATAGCACTAGCCTAGGGAAGGATCAGTTCAGATTCTGGTATATATCAATGGCAGACTGTTTAGCACCTGGATAAATTAAGAAAATTTCAAGTGGGACCATTGTAAGTTGGGGACCAGACATTCCCATCATTGTAGCTACTGCTGTTACTGTCTCCAGCACAGCAAAGCCCTCTGTCCCAGCATCAGAGAAGGCTCCATTTCCACCCACAGTCTCCTTAGAAGGCGTTTGTGGTATAATAGGAATGAATGCATTTACACCTGAATACTATCTACCATTCTGGAAGAAACACAGTCTTCCCCGAGCCAGAATGAAGGTGGAGCCCTGTCCCCTCCTGCCCAGCATGCTCACTCTTTGGCACTTCGGCTAGTTTCACAGCAGGGGAGTGGATAATTTCACCAGGTTTCTTATTGCACCTTCGGTCCTGGGATAGTCCATTGATAGTGAAGAGTGGCGGCTTAAGCTGGGTCAGTCCACAGATGTGGACGTGTTGTACAGACTGTCCTCCTGCCTTGGGGCAGACACTCCTGTATTTTTAGTCCCCTTTGTCCCCGCCAAGAAAAGCTGTTCAAGGACGGGATTACAAGCCTTCAGGACAAGCATCTTGCCTCAGGCAGCAGCAACACATCTCTGAGTACTTGTTTGTGCTGGAGGGAGGTGGAGCTATGGGATTTGTTTTGACTTTGTTGGCAGCATTTAAGCTCCAGAAGTTGTGCGGGAACAGGTTTCACTGGACTAGCCCTGTGTCTATCGGAGGCAATAAGGCAAGGTTTGAAGAGTGTGTACCAGATATCTGTGAGCTAGAGATAAAATATTTGTAACTGAATAGGTGTGTGCAACCCAATAACGAAACACTACAGAGCTGAGATTGTGGTCATTTGGATTGACTTCTCCCTCCGTCCTTTGGACGAAAGAAGTTTCATTATCTAAATTATAAATTATAAAATGTCAAGAAGATACTTGTAACTTGACAGGATTAACTAACTGTGTGTGTATATGTGTAAAAGATAGCGAAGACGTTCATTTTTCTTGCTGGTTTCTCATTACCAGTACCACAGTAATATCACCATCTAATTCATTTCTACCCCAATGGTTCAGCTGTAGGGCAGCCCTTTATGAACCCCCGCTTGTAGTGCTACAATAACTTGTTCTGTCATTTTTTTCTATTAGTTCAAAGATGTTTGTATTTCAGTACCAATTTCTTTGATAATTGATGAATGACCTTCAGGGACTCTCTAGCCCTGGAAAGAAATAGGCCCAAGTCTTTGGAATGTCATATAGGTTTTGCCACCCTTCCTGGTCCCTCATTTTCTTATTCTACCAGAGCGGCATCTGTGCGAGATGATCCCTCCTACAACTCCTTTGGAATTCTCCCCTCTTCCAGTTAGAATGAGCCCTGACCCCCAAATGATCCTTCCTGAAACAGCAAGGCAAACATTAAGGCCAAACCCGGTGTATTTTCTCTTGCTGTTGCTCAGCTTTGAAATGACACCGTAGTATACAGTAAAGCCCGCCTCCATGGAAGCACTTATCACTGTGTTATATGAGTCTGCTTCCCCAGGTTTCATGAACTTGTGAATGAAAGGATTGAGTCTTTGTATGTAGGCAGCCTTCATCATGCAATTGCTAAATCTGGTGGTTTCTGGTTATCAGCAACCTCGGGGCCATTCTTGGGGGCTTCTGATGGGTGTGAATGCTTGGAATAGAATAGAATTTACTCTAAAACAACTCATAATTAAAGCTTGGGGCTGATTTTGCCAACCATCATTTACATTAGTGAGGTGTTAGTGCCTTTTTATTGTATTCATAGTGGAAAATAAGTACCTGGAATTTTGTTTTTCTATTTACATAGGAATTCAGAATTTATGCTAATTGTGCTGTTATATTCCCGGCTGTGGTAACTTACACATATCTGCACACTCACAAGCACACACAGCCAGATACTCATGCACACACACAGGCACATATGTACATACTCCCACATGAACACATACTACTATGCAGAATTAATTGTACATGTTTAGTGATCTTCACTGCCCTGTTCTTTGGGTTAATTTTTCCTAACAAACTCTTAATAAATATTTTCTTATGATTCCTACTTATGGCAGTTGGGAATCTGTCTCTATTTCTACTCAAGGTGTGGGTATCTTGGAGTTTGTTGAGATTTGAGGGTGCAGTGGCTGATGCTCTTTCTGGTACGTGTTATGAACAGCAGGGAGCCATTATGAGTAGCCTCCAGTCTTGTTAACAAACCAGACAGTCTCTAATGAGGGGGTGACTCTTTTGCTCTCTGAATCACAGCAGAGTGCTCTTCAGATGAAAGCTAAAGATGCCACACAAAAGGGGATATATAGATACGAATAGGAAACATTACAGAGCACATGATTAGGTTCAATCAGGACTGATGGATTTTAATGCAGATCTTCTAGAGTGAAGGGGAGAATGGTGTTTCTTGATTACTGAACATTTTGCCATCCTGACTCCAGTTACAAGATATATATCACAGCAGGCCTGAAAGCTATGGCCAAGTGGTCAGCACTGAAAAGGCAGAGGAAAGCTAACATTTTCACCCCTGCAATCAGAACTGAGCCACTCCCAACCAACAGCAGCCTTTCCTCCCACCGAACTGTGATGGCCCCTCTTTTCAGCTTTCTGTTACCCTGCCCTTTGTTTCTTAAGATTCCACTTGATTGACATTCTTATTCCTCCCACCGAACTGTGATGGCCCCTCTTTTCAGCTTTCTGTTACCCTGCCCTTTATTTCTTAAGATTCCACTTGATTGACATTCTTATTCCTTGCAGGCAGGGTTGAGAAACATACATTTTATTTCCCAATAAAGATTCTATGTTTTCCTTAAGAAAATTGTAATTTGGCTAATACGTCTCCCTGAGATCACCCCCATTTGCACTGAAGAGAACTCGTTTTAGCATTTTTGCCTTAGGGAAATGATGGATTTGTTTAATAGATTGGTAATTATCCAGCTCAGAAATGATCATTAGGATGCCTTTTCATTTGATTACTGTAAATCACCAGGCCCATAGGCCATTAATCACTGGCTGCATGCGGTACCTCAGCCCTGCCTGTCCTTGAGAAAAAGACCCCTACACAACTTCACGTTGACACTTTCTCCCTGTAATACAAATACTTATTAAGAGCCACATTCCATACGTGTCTGATATGAAGTTTCTTTTTTTCCTGATACAATTTTTCTTAATGGTGTAACTTTTATTATCATACGAATAGTTTCCATGAGACCCGCAGTCTAAATAGAAGTCAGCTTTTGGTTTGTTTTATGTTTTTGGTTAGGGTTATCAGAGGCTCATCATTGAACAAATATGACCTTAGTGAGACGAGGCAGTGTTTATGCGTTATAGGGTTGTGTGTGGCCCTTGGATGACTGGTGTGAATCGCTGATCTGTGATCACACCGGGCAAAGCCGTAAGTAGTCCTACTTCCCAAGTGGAAAACGAGGCCAGAGGAATGAGTTCCTGTGGCATATTTAGAATTTGCGTGGTACAAATGCTGAACAAGAAGCGTTACTGAAGTGTGTCCACAGGGGCATGGCAGAGCCTGGCTTCCTGCCGAGGGTTCCTGTTCAAGGTCACCCCGGTCCCCTGTGTGAGTCTCTGCACAGCAGTCCTGGTTTGATATTAGACTAGTGAAGAACAAACTCCCCTGCAGAACAGCCTGCTCCACTGAGGGCTAACCTTCTCTTCCTTTGTTTTTGGTTTCCAGTTTACCGCGGCTTCTGGGCAGTCCTGCTGCTTCTGGGGGTGGTGGCTGCCTTGACTGCGAGCTTTCTCATCATCTGTGCGGCCCCCTTTGCCAGTCACTTTCTCTATAAAGCTGGAGGAGGCTCCTACATTGCCGCAGGTAGGTGAAGCACCCAAAGCCTGGGTTCTAGCCACGTGCCCTGTATTCCCACTGTCAGTTTTAGACATAGGTCTAGCGTTCAGACTTTTATTAATGGTAATACAGTGATGTTCAGATACCATAATTCTTCACTATGTGCTGGCCACTTTCTATAGCCTTCCCATTTCCATGAGCTGGCAGCCTTTGCCTGTTGAATACCTGGTAGACAAATGTAAGCACCAAAGCTAATGAATTGCCTTGCTGTAAGGGATCTAGTCTACAATTCTTTGTCTGTAACGTATCTTCTATACCTGTCCCATAACATACAAACGGAAGGCTGATATTGACAATGACAAATTTCTAGAGGGCAGGCCGTGTCTTAATTAAGTTTCTTGTGGCTGTGACGAAACACCACGACCAAAATCAACTTGGGAAGGAAAGAAAATTATTTCACTTACATTTTTCATCATTGGAAGAAGGAGGTCAGGGCAGGAACTCAAGGTAGAAACTGAAGTAGAGACCGTGGACGAGAGCTGCTGACTGACAGCCTTGCTCCTGTTTGCTCAGCCTGTTTGCTTATAGACCCCAGGACCACCTGAAGAGTTATCACCATTCACGCTGGGCAGTGCCCTCCCCCCTACCAAACACTAGTTAAGAAAATGCCTCACAGAGTCACATATAGGCCAATCTTACGGAGGAATCTTATCCATTCTGGTTTCCTTCTCGCAGGTAACTAGCTTATGTCAGCTAACAAAAACCGAAACCCAAAATAAACCAAACAGCCACCACAAAAACAACAGGACAGACAGACTTGAGCATGACTTATCAAACTCACCATGCTGTGCTCTCCTGTGGCATCCTGAGAATGGAGTGTTTCTAGGTGAGACCATAGTGAAGGTTACAGGAAAAGGACTGATGGGCATTTTGCTGTCTTTAGGACCACTGCATGACAGCACGCGGTGCTGTCTTTCTAATTTCAACCAGTGACTAGTTAGCGATACCCCTTTTTACATAACACAATGCTTAGCTCTTCCTAATCAAGATAATGAGCACATAAGGCTCCTTTCCTATGCAGCATCATTCTGAGGAGCAGCCTGTTTAACTGGTTCTGTTCGGATGCCTTCCTTGAGTTGGATGCACCTGCTGGAGCTCATGGCCAATTAGTCTTTTCCCGTCTTTACTAAGGTAGAACCCACCTACCGCTCATTGTACCATTTTTAGTTGTGCAAGTCAGTGGAATTTTTAGTACAGTCATGGACTTGCACAAACATCAGAACCATGTGATTTCAGAATATTTTAATCATATTGCAAAGGAACCCCATCGTCCCTCTTTCTCCCCCTCTACAGGAAATTACTAACCTCCTACCTGTTTCTATGTATTTGTCTATTTGGGGTGTTTTATGTAAAGGACATCACATGCTTTTCAAAGAGATTTTTTTTTTTTTTTTTTTTTTTTGGTTTTTCGAGACAGGGTTTCTCTGTAGATTTGGAGCCTGTCCTGGAACTAGCTCTTGTAGACCAGGCTGGCCTCGAACTCACAGAGATCCGCCTGCCTCTGCCTCCCGAGTGCTGGGATTAAAGGCGTGCGCCACCGCCGCCCGGCTTCAAAGAGATTTTAAAATGAAATACCATCTTCCTTCAAGCTGGTGCCGTGCCTATCCTGGAAGCTACTGAAGTAGGTGCTTACGACAATAGATCTGTGAACTCTTAACTTCCTTGATGGCGCAATTTTAAATACTGTATGCGGGGGCTGGAGAGATGGCTCAGTGGTTAAGAGCATTGCCTGCTCTTCCAAAGGTCCTGAGTTCAATACCCAGCAACCACATGGTGGCTCACAACCATCTGCAATGGGGTCTGGTGCCCTCTTCTGGCCTTCAGGCATACACACAGACAGAATATTGTATACATGATAAATAAATAAATAAATAAATAAATAAATAAATAAATAAATAAATTAAAAAAATAAATACTGTATGCATGATTTTGCAGGAACAGGAAGTAACATTGCATGAAACAAAGCGTCACAGTTCATAGTATCGTTTGGGACAGGCAAAGTCACGTGTTCGGAGACAACTAACGTTAACTCTCCGCTAGACGTTTCTACCACCAAATGCGGTCTATAAGCAATCATGGTCTCAACGACTCAGGGTTAGCCTTGAACACTATCGACAGAGGAGCCTTAAAGCCTGACACCTGTCTATCATCACCATCTTACAATTTTCTCTTTCGCAGCCACACACCATCTTACAGAGAACCATGGACTGCTTTTCTTTCCCCAGATTCATTAGCCAGGGCAGTTTTCCTTGTGCCATGTTGAGTGCACAGTGCCATATGCTGTAATTTCCAGAACCGCACTGAATCGAGCTTCTTATACTTTATTTGGTTTGATTTCATAAGTTTCAACACTGAAGAAGTTTCAGTCTATGGACCGAGGCTTCCAGATTCCCGTTCTTTCTAGGGCGTGTCTGACCATTGCCTCCTTGAGTCTCTCCTGCTTGCTCTGCTCCACTGTTGTTCTCCGCCAGGCACTTAGGAACAGCTGCAGCTTGGTCCTCGTGCACAGCGGCCGGTTTTCCAGTGCCACAAACAGGACCGAGCACTTTATTTATTTGGGCAGATGAATCTTAGGGAAGGGCACAGATGAATTCCAAACGGCAGTTCTGCAGTGTGTGCACATACAAAGGGCCTTTGTCATCAGCAGAAGCCCCTGTGGGGCATCTGTGCTTGGCAGAGGGACACTGAAGTTGCAGCTGTCAGTGGGAGCAAAGGGTTGGTCCATGGTATGCTCTACATTGTGCCAAGTCAGGGCAGGGCTCAGAGAGCAGGGGGAACCTCACCCTGGGCACATCCTCCCCTGGGCAGGCCAGGAGATGTGTTTCCTGAGAAGGTGCAGCTCTGAACAAACTCTGTAGTATTGGCCAGGTTGCTGTAGCCCCGAGTCTATGCCTCAGTGATGCACATACCTGAGAAAACCTTAGAAAACTGATGAAGGTCTCTGATGAAGAGAAGACGAGTGTCTTCCTCTCTCTGCATATCAACATGGAGGGAAAAGGAGGGATTAGAATGAGCAGGCACAGAGATCTAAACATTTAGTTACATAGAGAACATTACAGAGAGGAGCACTCCTAACCCTAGCACTAGCATAATGTAACCAGAGCAGCTATTGCAATGCATGAGAAAGACATGGAAAGACAAGACCTGGTCAGCCCATAGCGATGGCAGGAAGAGTAAGCCATCATAACTAGAAGGCGGGAACTGAAGGTGTGGCTCAGATGGTGAAGAGCACTAGCTGCTGTTCCCGACGACCTGGGTTGGATTCCCAGCACCCATATGGCTGTTGACAGTCATCTGTAACACAGACGTACATGCAGGCAAAATATTATCCATACAAAATAAAAACAAATACATTTAAAGTTAAAATCACAAGCTGTTTCACCAGCTAGTCAGAATAAGCGGGCTCTCTTGCCATTGTACAGTAACCTCCCTTGTCCTGAGGAGCGCCTTGGCTGACTGGCTGAGTCTTCATGTTGGTGGTAGAAGCAGACAAAGTTGGTGGAGTACTGAGAAGCTAAGTTTTGCTTAAACTCCTGCTGGCCTCTTGGGTTGTCACCATCTTGTTAGTCAAAGGATGACTGGGCGATTTGAACGGATGGAAGCAAGAGATGCGCCTGCTATGAGAATCTAGCTTCTGCACGCAGATGGAGGCAGAGCTTACTTTGTGTACTAATCGCCTGTTCTGTCCCATTCTGACCTCAAGTGCACTCCTTCTCCAGGACAGCTATTACCTGGGCTAGTATTGCTCACCAGGGGCATGTGCAGAGTGAACTGGCATGAAGTATGTAAATGTTCCATGTGGGACAAATAGCCGGAATCCCAGTCTTCAACTGTGTACTGTGGCCCCCTCCTGCTCTGGAAGAATTGCCATGAGAAAGTGTTGGGATGTGAGTCATGCTAGAAATGTAGTGTCAGCAAAGGCTGGCTCGAAAGACAGCAGGGTTCCGGCCTTTCTTCCTCCAGCAGATCAAGGATATTGCGAGAGCTTCCCAAGCTCTCTCTGAGATCAGATTTATCTCTGCATGTGACAGGAGCATTCACAGCAACCTCACCCCGGAGACGTTCTCCTGGGTGCGAGGAGAAACAGCAGAAGCTGGTGTGTTTATCTCAGAGGCTTTCCCCTCTGGCTGAGACTGAACATAAGATTCACACAGGATACGCTGTGCACACCTTGTTCCGGCCATACCCCTCCGTATAAAGAACAGGAGAGAAGTGTGTGGAGAGGCCCCCATCAGAACAGGAGGTGATGGGAGACCCAGAGCAGGAAGGGATTAGGAAGGAATGGCTGACAGGCAGGCAAGGGTCATAGTCTCCAGCTGCACCTGCTCCCCAAGTGCCCGTCTTATGAAAGTTCCTGGCTCTGAGAAGGGCATATGCCCGACAAGCACAGGGGACTCTGTGTGAGCAGAACAGTTGGGAACTAAGACGTGGCTATGGTGGCTTTGCTAAAGTCACTTTCAGACTGTCTTTCCTACCAGTTAGAAGCTGCACTTTCCATGGGGCAGTGGAGTGTTTCTAAAGCCCGGGCTCCATTTTCCCTCCAATGCTGCTGTGCTGGAGGCAGGTGTGGAAAGAGCGCTTGGGAGAAACCGTGTGTACTGACATGTCCCTGCTGTGCAGCCCTGGAGCAGAAGCGGTCCTCTAGTTGATCATCTGCGGAGTGTAGTGCTCCGAGGAGACCATGAACACCTTGCCACCTTTGCGCTCCGTGGTGAGATGTGTTTATGGTGTCTTCAGTTCCATTATGTGGGCCCGGGCCGAGCTGTGTTTTCTGAGTATGATACTATTGCCATGCGGGGAAGCTTTCTTTCAAATTGCCCTTCTGCTATCCTGGGTCTGACCTTTTGCACAAATGCTGTGTGCTAACTAGAGTCAGTCATTCTCGCCCAATCCTATAAGTGAAAATCTGCAAAGATTTTTATTTTAAAAATATTTTTAAATGTTACAACCATGCTCCAGATGCTTCCGTGAGAAGAGGTGAAATACAGGTGGTGCTTCAGGGAGCTGCACCTCCGCCTAACACAGAACTCTCCTGTGTCCATGTTGGGAACAGCTGAGGTCATGGCTTAGTTTCTGTCCCGACACATCTAGCACTTAAGAAGCCAGTGCAATATTAAGTTGGGAGAATCCTTGATGGAAAACCTTGAACTTCAAGTGGAAATAATGCCTCCCGTAGCTTCGGAACCCCCCTGGCACTGTTCTGAGAACTATAGCTCAGGCGCCCCCACTTGTTTCAAGTCGCATACCATTGTGTTATATAGTTAACTACTTATCTCAGGGGGCTGCAGATGTGTGAAACAGCAAGACTTTTGCTGGTCTTTAAATAGTGTGTCTTGCCTACAATTAGGCTTGTTTCCATATGCCTTCTTCTTCTTTCCAGGCGGTGGGTATCCCTTGCACTTGCCTACTCTGGACAGTAAGAGATCTCATTTCTCTGCAGATGCCCTGTATCGTTCCAGGTTTCCCCTCAACTGTCCCTCTGCTGAGAAACAACATGAGTAAATGGTTGAGGAATATTGTGTTTGTTTCCTCACTAACTTTTGAACTTCTTGCACTTTTTCCTCTTGTGAAGTTCTCCCGGGAGATGGGATGAGGTAGGTAGAAGCACCTTTTCGTGTAGACCTGCTGGGACACCCGTATCGACCTGTGCTAGGAGCCTGCACGCAACGAATCTCCCTTCCTCTTCTGAGAGGGCTGTTGGGGAGGGCGGGAGGTTCAACAAGCTGGAAATGTGAAGCGGGAAAACATCCTTCAGATGGTTGAGTCCTAGTCTGCAGTGGTTTATGTTTTTCAAAATCCAGGGGGAGGCTTTGGGGAGACTGGTGCCATCTGCTGGACGGTTCTGAAAAGACACTAGAGGTAAATACTGCCTCAGAGCTGGAAGGAACCGGGAGTGGATTCTTTGGCTTCCAGATCAGTTCTGAAACAGCAGGGTCACATGATACATTCTGATACTGTAGAACACGAGATACAACATCCGCTAGCCATTAGTGGAAACTCATGACAAACCCTGAAGATGACGACGATGCCGATGGTGATGAAGACGACGATGACTGTGATGATGTTAATGGTGATGATAGCTGACGCTTCTTAAGAACAGCATGTTCGCAGCACAGTGCTGGGTTCTGGGCCTCATCGCATTCCCCGTGACCTCTGTCTTACCTGTGATCTCATATGATCGCCACTTTACCAGTGAAGTAACAGATGGGGAAGTGAGACGCATGCTCAGGGTTACTCGGCGGTGGAAAGCTTTCCAGCCAGTGATGGTGATGAGAGCCAGGGTGGCCAGAATCCAGGCTCGTGCCTTTCAAATGTGTCCTGAAACTCAGCGACTGTGAATTAGAATCCCCCTTAGGGTTGAATGAAACTCGGCTTTTCAGGTGAGACCCTCATTGTCTGTAGATTATCTGCATTTGGATGGAACATGCTTTCCGGGAGTTAGATGAGCTGTATGGCACAAGGCATGAGAGTAACCGTAGCCGTCCCATGCACAAGATGATGCACACAGACCTTAGCAGAATCTTGAAAAGGTCAGAGATCCAAAGAGCCCTCGGAGCACCACGCAAGAAGATTTAGCGTAGAGTCTTGAAGAAGAATTCACTGAAGAACCTGAGAATCATCTTGAAGCTGAACCCTTATGCAAAGACTATGTGCAGGAACACCATTCTTTGCCAGGCCAGAAATCACAAACTCTGGGTGAAGAAACTGGAGGCAGTGGCGGCAGCAGCACTGGCTGCCAAATCAGAGAAGGGGACTGCAGACAAGAAGCCTGCAGACAGTAAGAAAGAAAAGAAGCCTGTGGATGTCAAGAAGCAGAAGCCTGCAGGGAAAAAGGGCTGCAGCTACCAAGAAACCAGCAGCTGAGTTAATCCGTTAATTCCTGTTTCTCAACGGCATTCATTGTTTTGAGCACATGAATTAGCTTAATGCTAAAAATTAATCGTGTTTGGGAAACCCTGTATGTAGTATGTAGGATCAGCTAACCAGATAAAGTCCTGACTCCAGAGAAGGAAAGGGAAGAGGCAGCTAAGGTATTTGGAAAGTGGTAGGGTGGGGTGTGCAATGGCGAACGTCAGTTAGACAGATTGGTATATTGATTGTAACTGCAAGAGCCATTAGGACGGAGTCAACGGACTGCAGAAACAGCAGTGGAGAAGTCTAAGAAAACGAATGGAGGGAACTCAGGAGGGCTGGACAAAAACGCATTAGTTGTTTTAAACATCTGACACAGGATGCATAAAAAGAGTATCATTTGATTCTAAAAGAAAACAATAGTCTAGTAGTGTTAAGAAGAAACAACCAATCATTATGAAACACAATCTAACATATTTTAAAGGACATTTAGCTTGTTTGCCCAAAAAGTCTTAGTTTTAATGAATGCAATATTCATGAAATTACTTTGAAAGTGCATTAGAATATAATGAGAAGTATTACTGTTTAGCAAATGGATAATTGGCAGATTTTCCCTTTCCTTTTTTTTTCTAACATACAGAGTATAAAATAGATGTGTTGGACTTGGCAGTAGAACTAACTGTGAGATGGGTCAGCTTGCATGAGTCCCTGTTGTGGAAATGCATAGATGCCTAGGTACCTGAGACATCACACATTACATCATATGACAACAGGCTTATCAATATTGTGGCATCTTAAGATGATAATATTTAGTATGCTACTGTTAAACTTAACATGCTGATATGAGGGGACTATGAGATCCTTTTAGATGGGTTCCACTAGCCTTCTAAAGTCTACATGAAGCCACAGCGAGACACCAATAACCTTGTGAGAGGATCCATTTAAAATGTGTAGGTTTAAATGAACCATCTATGCGGGATTCAGTGAACCTTTCAGGTCGCTCAGTTCCTTACCTATTGTTCACCAGGACCAGACATGCTAATGGCCTTTGAGACCATTCTTTGATTTTTTTTCCTATTGGGTGCTATTAATTGATTCTGAAACTTAGAAAACAGGTATCATAAAAATTAATTGTAAACAAATTTGGGCTTTTACAATATACAACCACATTTAGTTTAATAATTTAATAATCATTTTATTTAAAAAACAAATGACTGCCTAGATCTTCGCTTTGGTTTCTATTCCATTAAAGCCAGCGTGGTAAGTGGGTCTGAAATGTGGCTCCTCTGTTACTCGAGCCTGTTGGCATTCACGTTCTATAAATAAACCCTAGACTGTAAATATTATCAGACAGGGGGTTCATGTAAGTAGTGTTGTTGCATGGAGACATTCCACTCAGCACCTACCGGGTCACTGAGTGATTGCTTCTCCAGAGCCACAGTGCCCTACCAAAGGGATGGACATCTTCTCTGATGGGTTCACACATTGCTTCCTCCCTCTCCATCCGTATTTCTCCTAGCAACATGGTTCCAGGTTTGCCCCATTTTCCCCTTCAAGGCGTCTCATTTTTCTTTGGTTGACATCTTCAGTGTTACACAGCAATTGCGAGTGCTTTCACCCACTTCCCTCCATTACCATTCTTGTAGCTGCCCTGTTCATTTCTTTCATAACAAGGGATCTGACCCTGGACCACGAATCTGTTTACTTATGTCACACGAGTCTCCATCAAACCAGGGCTAGCTGTTCTTCGACTTTCAGAGCCTTGGGATGTCTTGAAGAGCACAGGCCTGTGGGTTTTTGCAATGGTGTTGCGTTTGTTGCCCTTTCGTGGATGGAACAGGCTTTGCATTTTGATGCAGCATCAAGTCCATTCAGTGGCCCCTCCTCCATCACCTTGAGGTAGATAGCCCCGATGATGTTAACTCTGATCATTTTGAACAGCCTGGCATTAGGCAGGTTTCCTTAGCAAAGTTTACCCTGTGCTCCTCTATAGTGAGCATCTTGTGGAAGGTCTGAGCCTGCGGGAATAGTCATGGCTTCATCTGCCCTTCTCATTTCTGTCACCTACCTGTTGGCGACTGTGAATTCACTCTGCTTTCAGTGTCACTCCAACATGACAGGAACCATCCGTGTTTCCTGTTCTTTTCATATAGCTCCAATTAGAATCGATGATCTGTTTGTCTGATTAGTCTAGTTATATATAGCAGCTACCTGACTCCCTTCTTGACCACAGACCTTGTGGGTTCATTTGACTAACTCTTGTTTCATTAGCAGTTAACTCATCGTGGTGTGGTGTGAATACCTTTACCCATGGTTCGCCCTCATCTCCCACCCCCACTTACCATTGTAATTCAATGGGTACAGAGTACGGAATATTTTGCCCCATGGGTAAGATAGAAGCATAAACTTACTTCATATAAATTAAGTGGTCCATATCATCAATTAATGAACAGATTAAGGAATGAAATAAATGAGTAATTTTTTAATGTTTGCATGATGCATTTTCTCTTCAAATAACAGCATTGTTTAGGTATGTTATTTCTTGTTAATAATCATCTACATTACTTCCCACAATGCACTTTTTAACATTCACAATCTAGTAACGTCTTTTGAAAGATACATATAGGGTGACTGTTTTTTTTTTCACAAAAGCAATTTCAGTTTTTAATAAGAATATCTGAAAACATGATAGAAGGAAGATCAAAAACATATCAACAAATAACATGGAGATTTGTACTGTTTTCAGTAGGCAAAGGATATTATGCAAATGCCCAAACCCTTATACTAATAGAGAATACTGTGCACACATTTGCTGTAGAAATGTATTTGAAGGCAGAGTCACTGCATAACACATGGTGCAGACATACTGTTGTCAGCATCTCAGGTAAAGCCTTGTCAAGAGTTTGCTCACCAACTACATCTCTGCAGTTTCTCTGATACAGTCATTACTCACTGATAGTTGCTCTGTCCTGTGGGCCACCGTATGCACTTACAATACAGATCATAGAGTGAAGATCCCGTCTTACTGGGGAAACATTGGTCCATTTCACATTGATCTGTGGCTGGAATGGCCATTATGAGAAGGTTTAAGCTCAGATACCAGTGCATTTAGACATAGTTACAAACCTTTCTTTTGTGTCTAATTCTCAGGATTCTTTCTGTACGTGATGGTGGTGCATCACCCTCGGGGTTATAAGCCAGCAATGAATGGCCTAAGTATGTTGGATGAATGGGCTCTTAAAAGCTTCTCTCTTCTATCAATATGCTGCTATTTCTTCCCTTATTAGTAGAAATGCAGTTAGCTTTCAGATATGTAGCAGTCAAAATAAGAACATTTTATATGTATTATCATTTGTATCTGGAGTTTTCTCCAAATGAAGTGATTTAAGGGTTAGCCACCAGCCTATTGCTCTCCTGTCAGCGGTAGAACTTTTGGGAGACAGGGCCTCATGGAAGGAAGCTAGGTCGTAGTGACATGCTATTGAAGAGACATTGGGACCCTGGCCCTTTCCTCTCGATGTGCTTCATCGCCCTTCTCAAATAAACAGTGTCCTCAGCCAAGTGCTTCCATGTGATGTTTTTCTTTGTTCAAGGCCCCAAAGTCACAGATGCTACAGAGACAAACCTCTGAAACTGTGAGCCAAACTAAGCACTTTCTGTTTCAGTGGACTTCAGGCAATGACAATTGTTCATTCCATCCACTATGTCAATGACCATAACTGTAACTGTCATGCTTGATTTGACCTTTTGGACAACAGCAAATGCCCCCAAGTTCTAGGATTGGTCCCAATCCTTCAGGGTGTACAGTTTGTGTGGAGCAAGTTACTGGCTAGCACACCAGAAATCAGCCATGTCATCAGAAGCCACTGATGTGCTTTTGCCTGGTAGTTACAGTAACGGCTCCATCTGAAGAGTATGCATGCATAGCTGCTCTCAAATGTCACTATTCACAAGCGTCTGTCTTCTCAGTGGTTAAGGCGGAGGGCCCGTGGGGTGACACATTCTCTGCTCTCTGAATTCTAGCAGTGCTTTGAGCTGATGGAGCCCGTGGACCTGATGATAAACTCTCCCTCCTCCCTTTCTCCCTCCTCTCCCTTCCTTTTCTTCCTCCTCCTCTCCCTCTCTTCTTCTCCTCACCTCCTTCCCTATTTTCTTCCCTTCCTCATCACTTCTTCCTTCCCTGCCCTTGTCTTACCTTTTTCTCTTCTGCTTTTCTATTTACCCCTTTCTCCCTCCCACCCTTTCCCCTTTCTTCTCTTCCTCCTCCTCCTCCTCATTTTCCTCCCTTTCTCCCTCTTTTTGACCTTTCTTTCTTCTTTTCTTTCTTCCTTTCTTTTTTCTCTTTCCTTGCTTCTCCTTTTCTCCTCCTTGCATTTCTTTCATTTAAATAAATTCTGTGATCTCAAATAGACGGTTTTATATTTCTCAGACTACTTTTTGGCTTTTTTTTTTTCTGTAGCTGGAGCCTATCCTGAAACTAGCTCTGTAGACCAGGCTGGCCTCGAAATCAGAGATCCACCTGCCTCTGCCTCCTGAATGCTGAGATTATAGGCATGGGACACCACCGCCTGGCTCTTTCTCAGACTATTTTCTCATCAACGTTCTTTCCTTGTTCTTTCAAGACAATAATTCCATCATATGTGTGTGAGTGTGTGTGTGTGTGTGTGTGTGTGTGTGTATACATGTGTGTGTGTACGTGTGTGTGTGAGACAGTATGTCTTTAGTTTATATATAATATAATCATATATATAATATATCAATGTATGTAATGAATGGAACAGGGGGATGCTGGAGAGATGTCTCTCTGGTTAAGAGCACTGGTTATTCTCCTGATTTCTACAACCCACATGGTAGCTCATACTTACTTGTAACTCTAGTCCTAGGGGATTAAACACCCTCATCTGGCCTCCTGAAGCCCTGACCGTGGGCACATGGTACACAGACATACATGCAATCAGAATACCTATGTACATAAAATAAACATAAAGACTGAAAAAATTGCACATACATTTGTCCTTGTGCATTTTGCACATTCAAGCGGTTGTGACTGTCTTTGCGTGGTGCGCATATAGCTTTTGTTTCTGTGGCCATGTTGGTTGCAGCTCTATAGAGTTAGCTGGGTTTCCACGGTGTAGCAAGAAGTGGAGCCGGGCGGTGGTGGCACACGCCTTTAATCCCAGCACTCGGGAGGCAGAGGCAGGCGGATCTCTGAGTTCAAGGCCAGCCTGGTCTACAAGAGCTAGTTCCAGGACAGGCTCTAGAAACTACAGGGAAACCCTGTCTTGAAAAACCAAAAACCAACCCCCCCCCCCCAAAAAAAAAGAAGTGGAAAAGCCTGGGCTGAATACCCCACTAATTGTGTCCGCACACTTACTGCCCCGGGGCTGATGATACTATTCCCACTGACCCACTGCATGCATTGAAAGAAGTAATAATGGGTTACGATGCTTGCTTCAAAGCTTTATATACTTTATAAAGTGTCTAAATGTCAAATACAAATGTCCACAGACTCAGCAGAGTACCTGGCAAACAGTAAGCACTTAATAAATGCATATCAACCGTGGCTGTTGTCTCTTATGCTAATACAGTGTTCCACAGAATACTTTAAAATATGAAGGTCAACAGTGTGTCTAGCTCAGTGGTTCTCAACCTTCCTGACACTGCTGTGCTTTTATACAGTTCCTCATGCTGTGCTGACCCGAAGCCATAAAATTATTGTTCTTGCTACTTCCTAACTGTAATTTTGCTACTGCAATAAATCATAATGTAAATATCCGTGCTTTCCAATGGTCTTAGGCAACCCCCGTGAAAGGGTCGTTTGGGACCCATTGCGAGCTGCTGCTTTAGCTCATAAGGAGTGGCACAGACGATGTCTGATTCAGCTCAGAGTTGAGGCGTTCACCCTTAAACAAGTGAATGCCTTAAGGCAGTTTGCAGGGGGGGGGGGGTGGTACCTCCAGGAAGTTGAATGGTCTTCTCTCTTCCTCAGGTGTCCTGTTCTCCCTGGTGGTGATGCTGTATGTCATCTGGGTCCAGGCGCTGGCTGACATGGAAAGTTACAAAGCCATGAAAATGAAAGACTGCTGGGAGTTCACGCCCTCGGTTCTGTACGGCTGGTCGTTTTTCCTGGCCCCGGCCGGCATCGTCTTTTCTCTGCTAGCCGGGTTACTGTTTCTAGTCGTAGGGCGGCACATTCAGCTGCATCACTAAGTTGAGCCACTCCGGCGTTCAGAGCAATGTACCTCCCGTTCCCCATCTGTGCCGGTGATGGTAATCAGCATAAAATCAGTTGATGTACACGGAGAGTTGTTATTTCTTGTTGAATCATTTTACTTGTGATTTCCCCTCATGAGGAAGTCCTTGGACTTCTCCAGAACCCACAGCTGTCTGTGCTGGTGAGGAATTAGTTCCCTAGGGAGCAGGTAGGGGGTGGGCCCATTGTACAGTGTGGAGTAAGGGCAGGGTGCAAATGCGATCGTCCACAGCAAGCCAAGCTTAGCTTGACCGTCTCCTTGGCATTCACTTCTGCTGCTTTGTTTTTTTAATAAGGAGAATAATTAAGACGGGAACACAAATATCAGATGACTGCTTCTGTTTCTTCTCCACCTACATGCCCGGGAGCAGACACATACTCATCCACTGACTTCTGTGAGCAAGTGATTCATTATCTAAAAATAGATAGCTGTTGTTCTTGCTATTGGAGCCTGAGTTCAAATGGGCCACAACTGTGGTACCAAATGTACTTATTCGAGTTTATCACCAGCTGCGTCATCTGAATTTTATTTCTTAATTATTCATGCCTATAGAATCCTTACACTGTTAGAAAGCAGCAGATCCACGGGGCAAAGTTATCCAGTGCAGACTGGAAAGTGTGGAAGTTACAGGGGGCTCACCCTGGATTGTAATATGGTTTGAAATCTGTAAAAGCCACACGCCTCCTCTGAGCACATCATTCTATTTGATATTTTAAAATTCCCATTTAAGACTTAAATTGCTAAGATGTTCAGCACGTTTAAATTTATTGAGAGGACGTGCTTTTAATATTCCCCAGCCATAAAGCTTCCAGATACTTCCTTGTGAGGATTATAATAGCCTGACTTTATGAAGACCATGGCATATTAACTTTCCCCGACATTTTACGGGATCCAGTTCTTCTGATCATTTGGTTCCCATATTGTCCCTCCATTTCTCCTTTGCAGTGTATGCATTAACACTCGCAGACCCAGATTCCCCTAACCTGAAAGAAAAGGGATTTGTGGGGAAATATAATTCTTTACTACTCATTAGCACAGACATTTTGCATATCAAAGAGGTTCATTTGCCAGGGTTGTTGATTGAAATCAAGCCCATCTGAGTGGCTTCCTTCGGCTGGAACTTGCATTCTGGAAGTTTCCATTAAGGAGGGGTTTGGTGTTAGTGATGAACAGAGAAATACACAGCACCTGAGATTTGCTGGGGACCCAGTGATGCCTTCTGCAATTGTAGCAAGTAGGAAACGCAACACCGAGGCAGGGGGATGACCACTGGGAAGGTGCTCTAGGAAGGAGGGCCTGTTCTAGCTCTTCTGGCCTGTTGTAGGTACAGTGGTGATGCTGCACCAACCTTCTCCTCAGCCGGCTTTATACACAGAGGGAGAACTGGAGGAGTAGCGGGAGCCTGAGGTATCCAGTTACCCATGAGGGCGTTTTAGTGACCAGACTTGCCTGAAATAGAAGCTCCAGGGGTCTAGATTGTCTTGCAGGTCACTTCAAGGGCATCGGTGCATTTCTGTGCTACTCTCCTTTGTCATCTTCTGTTTCCTTTTGATATCACTCCATTTACTTCCTTGCTTTCTTTGGCTTGGTTATCAGAAAAAAATAATTCTGAGTTCTGTTATGCATATTGCCCGTGATATTAAGCCATGGCATGGGATTATGTTTTCCAGACGACGCTTCGATGTATCTGGTTCGTTTGTGTCATCTGAACATACAATTCTTTTTTGTAGAACTTTGGAAGGGAACCTTTTTCCGGACTGTATGCCATTTAAATTTCACATGCAAGCTGTTTCTAGTAAAAGTTTGAATATTTATAAACTTCAGATGGTTGCCCTTCTTTCCTAATTCACTTATGTGGCTACTGTGTGTTTATCATAAGGCAATTGGCCAAAGAGCTGATGGGTATGACAGTTCCTACAGATCCCCCCCCCCCCCCCGGCAGAAGTCTTTCTGAGTTGTATTGTGACACTCGTGCTGATGCTGAGTACCATTTTCAACTGCGTCAGAAGTGGACGGGATGCGGGTGAGTGGTGTTTGCTGGCTTGATATGTAAACTCGACTGGAAATGAGTGTAACAGCTTCATGCCTGGGGGCACTGTATTCCGACTGTCCATGCTGTGTCTGTTTCTGTTTGGGGTACGCTAGCTCATTTTGGAAGCAGTCAAGGGAAAGGTTAAAATTTCTTAAGAGTGTTGATTTTGTACTGGCTTTTCCATTTTAACAAATCAGATGCCTCTTCAGTGACTTGGGTGAAAAGAGTCAGGAAGGCAGCGAGGAATGGCTCGCAGTCTCTGACAGCTGTGATGGCTCTCTGTGTTGGACCTTCTCAGTGAGCTGAGGTCAGTCAGTGGCAGATCACACGTGAATTAACGCCACCCGGAGTAACTACACGGTGCAAACTTAATGATGGTGTTCAGCTTAGGTAAAGGTGTCTGGAATCATGCACTATCTGATGTGCTCTCCGTGGTCATTTTCCCCACGAATCTGTAAATACTGTGCTGAATTTGAAGGTTAAATTCACGTGTGAAAGAATACAGTAGAGAAAATAGTGCCATTGCCAATTACCATTAAAATGCACAGGTGTGGGAGGTGTGGGGGAGGGAGTGGGCAGACAGAGACAAAGAGACAGAGACAGAGAGAAGAAGGGAGGTAGAGAGACTCAGACACAGGCAAAGCGTGCTGTGATGATGGGGATGGGTGGAGAGGGGACCTGATGGGTGCAATCAGTGTGTGTGAGCTGGGCTGGCTTTACAGGGTTACAATGATGCCATCATCTCCAGATGCCACCTTATTAGTATCACTCAACTGACGATGATATTCAACTAGTCATTCTTTGGTTTGTATTTTCACGAAAGTTACCAAACTGGGCTTGTAAAGGAACTTAGAATGCCAGAGGCAAACTCAGATGGCTGAGTTTGAACCTGAGCCTGCAGGTGAGGGGAATTGTGGAGAAACACCAGTAGTGTTGGGAACCATAGTACAGAGCAAAGCCACCCCCACAGTTTGCTTTTGGTGGGCCCCAGTGGGAATGGGAGGCTCACCAACAGAGCAGGATAGGAAGCTGAATTCTTGTTAACGGTTGGGAGTAATGAAATCTGGGGAGACACTTCCGTGATGGACAAATGTGGAGGGCAAGGGAAGATGCTGTCTTCCATGTTCAAAATCAGGGATGGCAGAGAAATAGTTTATGTCTTCCGTATTATAATGCACAGGTACACTAAGCAATAACTCCTTTAAATCAGTTGGCAGAAAAAAGGGGATAGAGAGGAAAACTTGTAGTCAAGGGTATCCATAGACAAGAGCAGTGTTACCCTCTGTCATTCCAGCTTCTCAGAGCAGAGGCAAGTGGATCTCAGTGTTCAAGGCCTGCTTATGCCACTAGTCTGGGCACCATAGCAATATCCTGCTTTAGATAACAAGGAAAAGGAGGGCTGGGATATAGCTTAGTGCTAGAGGTCTTGCCCAGAGTGTTCCAAATCCCGTTCAGTCCTTAGATACTGCAGAAAGGGATTCGGAGTTACTGCACTAGTTGACAGAAGCTGGAGCTCTGGTTCCTTCTTCAGCATTAATTTCCCTTTGGGGCATGCGTGGTGGCAAATACTAGAGAAATTCTGAAAACACAGCGGAACACTCTGGCCTCCCGTTTCTCTCTCCTGGGGCTCTGCTAAGCCAGCTGGGTTCTGTGAACTCGTTGTCTGACCACTTGCATTTTGGATGGCTTGACCGAAGGTGATAAAACCGAGTCTGGGACTCAAGTTCTAATCTTGAATTTTTCAGAAGGCTTTGGGGGAATGAATTTTTGAAAAACATTACACCTGTGCATAGAACCTAATAGATTTATTTACTAGTTCCATCTGTTTCTGTAGATTATATAATTTAGTTTTTATATAGAAAAATTGAGTTATGTCCAATTTAACTATAGTTCTATGATGTATTTAGGAAGTGTCGTTATAAGTCACTGGTTAGAATGGCTGCATCTCCCTGGTTAAATGGGAAGATGACCGGTCTCCTGCTTCACGCATGTGGCAAAGAGAACAAATTGGCTCCAGAGAGAGGCAGGTGGAATTGCATCAGCCTGCATTGATCCCGGCATTGTGTTGCCCATGACAGAGGGCGACTCACTAGGATAAGAGAAGAGCAGACACAGTAGAGGCCACATTACTCCTCTGCATCCCTGCAGCCAGGAGTTATTGTGACGTAAATCAGTGAGCATGTGACAGTCTCTCCTTACCTGACGGCTCCTCCCTTCCTCCCTCTCTCTCCCCTCTCTCCCCTTCCTTCCCTTCCTTTCTTTCTCCCTCTCTTTGAATTTCTTTTTCCGTTAATTCTCAACTGAGGCTGCAAATGTTGAAACACTCCGTCAATGCTTCAGGTTGTCTTGGCATTAAAACTTCCTAAACACATAGGTATTTAAACTGGATATCTTAAAAAGAATAACATACAAAGAATCATTTTTCTTGCCGTGTATGTTAGTGTGATCTATAGAGGGGACAATAAAAATATTGATACAGTGTCTCACTTTACAAAAAGACTAGGAAAGTTTATCTAAAGGAAAAGTATTTGTAAATATCTTAGAAAAGGTTAAGTATAAAGTTGGGTTAATTTGTATGTATGTGAGTATATATATATATATATATATATATATATCTACAACCTATTCATATTTGGGTGTGTATATATGGCTTTATGTATATGGATAAATATGTGTGGATTTGGATAAACCCAAGTGTGGGAGAACGTACACACAGAGAGACAAGAGTTTTTTGGTGGCCAGAATATCAAGAAACCCAAAGTTTGCCGTGAGTCATGAGCCACAAACAGGGTGTCTCTGTAGCTTTGGAGCTTGTCCTGGAACTCACTCTGTAGACCAGGCTGGCCTCGAAATTCACAGAGATCTGCCTGCCTCTGCCTCCCGAGTGCTGGGGTTAAAGGCATGTGCCACCACTGCCGGGCCACCTTCTTTATCTAGTTCACTCAACAGTATGGATCGTGAGTCTGCACTTTGTCACACGTGGTGGTAGGTACTGTATATGTAATTCTACATACAACAGGCCTGCTGTCTTCCTCCCTCTGTGTAGGATTCATACAAGGGCTATAACATGAAAAAAAGTAAGTAGAAAGTGTCACACTCTAGATTTCTAAAAACTTTTAAGAAGTAACAGAAATTGACAGAAGACTCAGTATTCAAATGCTGCTGTGCCTGAAACAAGCCATCTTTCTTAGTCAGTTAAATGCTCTCGCTTTTCTCTAGAAGTGTTTAAGAAAAATCTGAGACTTCTGAAGTTTGGAGTTTCACTCACGTCTAGACAGAGCACAGTGGCTCCCACTGGGGTTATGAGAGGTCTCAGCTTCCTACTGAGGACAATCTGAAGACATACCTGTAAGTCTCCTGGGGCTGGGGTGGGAGGTAGAAGTCAGTCTGGGTCACCTGGAGAGATCCTGTCTCAAAATGGAAAGGAAAAATGAAAGGAAAAGCAAGAGGACGATTGGAAGGCTTGCTCCAGTACTGCGAGTACTAGGGAGAGCCTGTGCCTGAAATCCTGTCATATGCAAGTGGCCCATTTGTGATCTAGGAAAATACTCGAGACATAAGGGAAAACATAGCTTATTAAAAGGGGGTGATAACATAAACGAATATGAAGGAGGATTTTAAATATGGGCTTAAGGGCTGGAGAGTTGGCTCAGAAGTTAAGAGCATTGCCTGCTCTTCCAAAGGGCTTGAGTTCAATTCCCAGCAACCACATGGTGGCTCACAACCATCTGTAATGGGGTCTGGTGCCCTCTTCTGGCCTGCAGGCATACATACAGACAGAATATTGTATACATAATTAATAAATTTTTTTTTAAAAGTATATATGGGCTTAAGTTGGATTTGCAGAACTTCTGATATATCCTAATCCATGTCTTACTCATTCGGAGCCATGCTGGGGTGAACCAGGGCCTCACACAAGCAGGAGACACCTCCAAGTCTAGCCTTTACCCCATCTATACCTAGGAGGCAGTAAAGGGGGAAGGCTGCTTTTCTGCTTTCTTTGTGACTGCCCATATGGCCACTCGGGGCTGTACTCTGCCATGTTATGGTCTCCAGCAGTTTTTGTCCACGGGTAGCTGGATACCCTGAGTGAATGTGTTTGCTCGATTGCTTTATTACGGTGTCGTTTTCATCATGGAACATTCGACTTTAATGCCCAGATTTCAATATCTAAAGCTCTCTCAAATATAGTTTCCAAGGTGACTGCCTAATCCACACAATAGGACATAGGAGAAAAAAAATGTTAATCAAATCTTTTAATTCTCCAAGCTGTTTTGCTTTACAAAAGTAATACATATTCATAGATGTTCAGTGAAAAGGAACAGGAAAGCAGTGACAAATGACACCGTCCTCTGCCACTAGGAGCCAGGAGCAGTTCTCATAGGCAACCGGGAGGTTTTGCAGAGTAAGTTTTGTAGACTTGTGTGTGTAGTGTGTGTGTGTGTGTGTGTGTGTGTGTTTGTGGTGTGTGTATGTATTTTATGTGTGTGTTAAGTATTTTGTGCATGCTTTTATGTTATATGTGTGTTATGTGTGTTGTGTTTATGTGTGTTTTTTAAAAAAATATTTTAGGTTTTTTAAAACTTCATTTATTTTATTATATATATACATATAATATATATACATATATATTATATGTATGTATGTATATATATATATATATATATATATATATATATATATATATATATATATATATATATATAGTGTTCTGCCTGCACGTAGGCCTGCAGGCCAGAAGAGAAACACCAGATCTCATTATAGATGGCTGTGAGCCACCATGTGGTTACTCAGAATTGAACCCAGGACCTCTGGAAGAGCAGCCAGGGCTCTTAACCTCTGAGTCATCTCTCCAGCCATGTTTGTGTGTTTTACATGTGTGTGTTGTATGCATTATGTATATTTTTTCACGTAAGGGTATCTTTCTCACATATCTTTCTGTGTACCACATGTGTGCCTGATAACTATAGAAAGCAAAAGAAGGCATCGTATACCCTGAGACTGGGGTTGCAGTTGAGTGTGAGACACATTTTGGGTGCTGGGAACAGCACCTGGGTCTTCTGGAAGAGCAGCCAGTGATCTTACCTGCTGAGCCAGATCTCCAGTCCCAGTTCTACTTTTCACTCGCTACTCTGGCTTTAACACTGTGTGTCATTAAATATATTTCAAAGAGTGCTTACGCTTGCCAGCCACGGCCAAGCCATACTCCTGAGCGTATGCTGGCTGCCCTGAGTTTAGCCTTGTCCTGGGAGAGCTCTTGTTTTCAGTCACGTTGCTGCTGCACCTATGCACGACAAAGAAAGGAAACAAGGGGCCGTGCCCGAGGAGACCATAAGTTAGACAGGCGTGGGCTAGTGAAATCCCACGGGAAACATAAAAGTGCTTTCTAAAATCTCCACAGAGTGAAAGTTAAAACATGGTTTAAAAACGACCATCAGTCAGATTGTGAGCAGTGTGTTGGTGGCTGTGACATTGATTCCTTTGGCACTCTTCTTGGAGAGAGGAAACAGAAGAGGAGGTGTGTAACTTCTCAAAGCCACATGGGGGGTAGGGGGAGGGAAGGATAGGCGGTAAGTTTCTAGGTGTTTGAGGCGACATGCTTTTTCTGTGTGTTCTCTGTAATTGCGAAAGGAGACAGCTTTGGGCATTTCTAAGTGAAATAAAAGGCTTCTCGGGGTTACATTGGATTAGTTGCATAAATAAAAAGCAAAGTTGCACAGAAGTGAGTTCCTTTTTAAATCCCTGACTCATGGTGATTCAGCATTATGGCGTGAAACACTGGGGGTACAGGGTAGCGCGCCATCTCCGTCCGTCTGTGCGGCATGACCAGCGACCAAATGAATCGTTAATATGAGGGAATCGAAAGCCACCTGAACCACATCTCCGACTCTGAGATGATATAGAAAGCCAACTACTCAGAAAGCATGCCCTGCCTGTAGCAATAGTCGCTGGAAGCACTGGCATCAAGAGAAGAGTGGCTTTTCCGTTGGGACGGCCCAGGGACAGCCCATACTCAAGCAAGGCACTGAGCTGCCCCGCGGTCTTCCAAGCAATGCTACTCAAAGCTCCAGTGAGGTGTCGCCAGTAGAATAAAGATCTGCTTGCTGAGGATTAGGACAGCCGTGGGCACCAGAGTCAGGTGACATCTGACAAAGGGTCCCACAAGGGACTCATCATTCCGTGCTTAGCAGTGTGGTACTGAACAGGTGATCAGCCTCTCTGTGCTCCGGTCTATCCATGCCTGGAACTGGCCAGTGAATGATTCCCTACAGGTACCTGGACCAGTGCCTGCCACCACGTAAGTGTTTCATAAAGGGTATCATTTATTGTTGTTGCTTTAAATGACCACGTTTCTGTAACTGCAGATCTGGTTCTTATTTTTCAGCTACATCTTTTTTTTTTTTTTTCCAAAACCATCCTCTGTCCCTCATTCCCACCATTATTGTGGGAACATCTGTGTATGACAGGGCATCTCCTGACTCAGATTGTCTGGGAAACAGAGGAGGACCCACTAAACTTCAAGACTGAGTGACTATAATCATATGATACCTGCCCTGTAGAAATAGACCTCAAAAGAAGAGAAATCACCCAAGATAGGTATTTGGATAGACTTGTGAGACAGAATTCCAAATGGGATCACAGCTATTAAAAATGGGAGATTCACCTGAATAAAGGGGAAACACAGGGATAATGACAAGTAACTCTACTATCCATCAGCAGTCCTTGCCCCTGTTATGTGCCTTCACTTTGAAGCTTGTCCTCTATTTGCCACTCATAGTTGGTCACCAGACATGACATGAGCTATTTGGCAGTTATTTAAAACATGGTGCAGGTTACTCTGACTATGCCAGTTACTTGTGTTGCAAGCTGGCACATGGCTAATCTCAACAGAAAGCATTGCAGTGGGTCCTGGTCTCTGAAATTAAAGGCACAGTCTCTGTGATCCCCTTCTTTCTTTATGCAGGACTTCTTTTGGGAAGAGCATTTTGTTCACACCACAGGGGAAGTCTGTCTGTTGGCTGCTATTCTGATGTATTATCAGAAGCACTAGCTTTTCCTCCCTCTGCATTTGCTTAAGAATTTACAAATCACAGCGAAGGAGAAGAAATGCTAAATAGAATATAATGACCTGCCAAGAGGAGAAAGGGCATTCTCAAATGACTTCAAAAGTTTGGCTCTGTGTGAGCCTTGTCAGTTTGGTTGCTCACCTTCCTGGACCTGGGGGGAGTTGGGAGGACCTTGGACTCAACATAGTGTAGAGAACCCTGATGGCTGTTTGGCCTCAAGAGGGAGGGAGTGAGGGTGTGGGTGGAGGGGAGGGGAGGGAAGGGGGAGGAGGAGGGAAGGAGATGGCAATTTTTAATAAAAAATAAATAAACTGGAAAAAAAAGTTTGCCCAGCTTTCCAACCCTTTAGGCTGAGTTTCTGTTCTTCCTCAAAGCCAAACTTTGCATTTCTCCCTGTCCCCCATTTCTTCCCAAAGGCCGATGGACTCATTGATATTGGAAGATTATTTCTTGAAAAGAAACCACAATTGCCCCTGCTTAAAAAGCAGATGAGAGATTGGAAAGTAGGAGCAAGCATTGAATAATGAAAGAATGGACTTGAACCTCACCTTCATTATCACACATTATAGTGGAATGCCACGGAATGCCTAAGAAAGACAGGAAGGCACTTACCCGTAAGCCCAGCTCTATGGAGGTTCAGGAGATCCAGGTTGTCTTTAGCTACACAGTGATTTCCAGGCCAGCCTGGGCTACAAAAGTCTTTGTTTCAAAAGCAACCAAGAGGGAGGAATGGGCAACCAAGCAAAAGCAACTAAAAGAAAGAAGCAGTCTTTCACAACATTTGAATAATTCCTAGGCTAAATTATAGTAGTTTGAAGGTTAAGGACAAAGATACATTAGCATGGCAGAGCAATGGCTCAACAATTAAGAGTGAGGACAGCTTTCCCAGAAGACGCAAGTTCTGTTCACAGCACCAATGTTATGCAGCTCACACCTACCCATAACTCCATCACTAGAGGATGTGATTCCCTCTTCTGACTTCCAAGGGTACTGTGCTCCTGTGCATATACCCACACATAGATATACATGTATATATATATATACCCACAGATAAACACGTATATAATTTTATATATACATAAAATATAATTATACATAATATGCACATACACACAATACATATGTTATTTTAGCTTAGCATGTGACTTTGTTGTTAATTAGGGAAGATAAATCAAATTTCTAAATCTGGAGTATGGTTATTAAATGTCCCTTGAGCCACATACAATAGAGAGCCCCCTTCTGGAAAAAAAAAAGTGGGAAGAATTGCCAGTACTTGAAAAAAAAATACGTGGGCATGGGGCCCATGCTTTCACTCAAGGTTAATGTAGGTAGTGATCTCTGAGAAGGCAGTCTGACTTTCTTCTGTGCGGGATGGAAAAAGTTATTTGCAGAGCTGAAAATATATGGTAGCAAGCTGCTCATACCGAGTGTTGTCTCTGCACAAGAACCATCAGGAAAATTGTTTGTGGTGTTGCCATCATCTCTGTTTCTGGTCCAATATGACCTGCCAGTCTTCTTGTTAACTTTCATGTTATAGTCCAGTTGTGGGTATTCGGGCAATAGTCACAAGGTGGCAGTTCACCCTGCCTGGTGATCATCAAGGCCGTGCAAGTGTCAATGGCATTCTGGAGCCCCAGTCATCCCTGTGGCTTCCACATACACCTCCTCTGGCTGTGTCACTGTGGTGCCCAACAAACACCGACAGAATGAATGTCAGTCTGAGGCCAATAGGCCTTGTTACTGTGAACTTCCAAGACAGGGGGAAGCCCTTTTACCCACAGCTTAGAACAGAGCAGAGAAGGAAAACCTGAGATGGGATTGTAATGCTGACTGTTGTACCCAGAACTGGCAAGGGATGGATCTCCAGGGTGTAGGAGATCTGACAAGAGGTGAGTAAATATTTCTGGGAAGAAATACTCCATGGCTCTTTAGAAAAAGGAAGACTGTTCTTTGAGATGTTTAAAACAGATCAGAAGTTAGTAAATGTGAATTATCCTGACTCCATAAAAGAGGGTCTCCCTAGGCAGTTCAGGTTGTCCTGAAATTCTAACCTGAAGCCCCCTGAGTGCTGAGATTAAAGGCACCATACCACTATGCCTATGCTACCAGCATAGAAGAGTTTAGAAATAGACTCAAAAGGAATCTCAATGACAATCTATTAGAATTTTTTTTTTCAAGGCAGGATTTCTCTTTACATTGGAGCCAGTCCTGGAACTGGCTCAGTAGATCAGGCTGGCCTTGAACTCACAGAGATCTGCCTGCATCTGCCTCCTGAGTGCTGGGATTAAAAGCATGTGCCACTACCACCAGGCAGCAGTTGACTAGAATTTAAGAGAAAAACAGTTCTGGGTAAGTGAAAATCCCGACTACATCCAGGAGGATAAAAATGTCAAAGTTTTTAAGTTAGGATTAAACTAGAAATAGGAAGCTTACTGAGAAAGAGAAATGCAATTCCAAGGGTGGAAATGGGCAGGTGAACAGAGGAGAAAGCCCAAAGGCATCAGGCTATTGGGGATGGTCTTTTATTCTTTTATATCCACTTCCCACTTGTGGTCCCAGGGCTTTGGTTCTAACTATTTAATATATATAAACCACACACATATATCATATACAATACATGTATATATGTATATATATACATATATAAAATGTTCCTCTAGAGTATATATGTATATTCATTTTGTTAAAAAGTCATTTAAATAAATATATATATAAATATATATGAATGAGGGGGGTCTATTAGAGTGGTCCAGCTAGTCCAACAATGGCTTCCTATGAATGTAAAGTCCAAGAGTCCAGTAGTTGTTCAGCCCATGAAGCTGGATGTCTCAGGCAGCCTTCAGGATACACTGTAATCCAGAAGAATTAGACTCTAAAACCAGTGAAGGAATAGATTTGCCAGCTAGAGTGAGGGCAAGCAGGCAAAAAAAACCAAAGAGCTTCTTCTTTCATGTCCTTTTCATTTGCTACCACCAGAAGGTGTGGCTCAGATTAAAGGTGTGTCTTCCCACTTAAGAAAAAATACTTCACAGGTGTACCTAGCCCTAAAGATTTAAGTTAATTTCAGAGGCAGTCAAGATGGCACCCAGAATATCCATTACACCGGGCATGATCTGTTCATCAGGAGATGCCATGGGAAGGAGGGCTTTCGGTTTCCCTCTGCAAACTGGTTTCTTTCACATATTAATCTTCAATCTTTATGTGGTTTTCTTAGTCTCCAGTCTTCTACTGCATCTGTCACACCTGGCTGTCCCCCCCTACCACCACCACTTTTCACTTTAATAATGTATTCATCAAATTTTGGTTGTTTTTACAAATTCTTTTTAAAAAACTTATTCTGTGAAAATTTCATACGCACATAAAATGAATCTTGGTCAAGTATCCACTGTGGTGATTTGAAAGAAAATGGTCCCCATAGACTCATAGGAAGTGGCACTATTAGCAGGTGTGGCCTTGTTGGCTGAAGTGTGTCACTGGGGGTGGGCTTTGATGTCCCAGATGCTCAAGCCAGGCTCAGTGTGGCTCTCTCTTCCTGCTGCCTGCTCATCCACATGTAGAACCCTCAGCTACCTCTCCAGCACCAGGTCTGCCTGTGCCTTGCCATGCTTCCCACTGTGGCGACATGGACTAAACCACTGAACCTGTAAGACAACCTGAATTAAATGTTGTCCTGTAAGAGAATTACCACGGTCGTGGCATCTCTTCACATTAATAGAAACCCTAACTAAGATACACCCTGTTCTAGGAGGGTGCCTGTTTGTTTCCCGGCCACCTAGACTTCTGAAATAACCACACAGAAACTGTATTAGTTAAATCACTGCTTGGCCTATTAGCTCTAACTTCTTATTGGCTAGCTTTTACATCTTAATTTAACCCATTTCCATTAATCTGTGTATCGTCGTGTGGTTGCGTCTTACCAGCCAGGTTCAGCACCTGTCTCTGGCGGCGGCTCCATGGCTTCCTCCCAGCATTCAGCTTAGTTTTCCCCACCTAAGTTCTACCTTGCTCTGGGCCAAGCCAGTTTCTTTATTCATATACATAAGCAACACAGACAGAAGGACCTCCTACACCAACACCCCTCCCGGTTCCTCTCTTATTCCCCCCATGACATTTCTCTCCCAACTTCCTGTCATTTATTGTTTACTTACGTAACTCACTGAATCTAATCCGTGTTGTTCTTATGCACATGGGCATAGGAGTCATCCTTTAGGACTTGGACAGCCTCCCATTGGTCACATTCCTAAAGAGAAGTGACTTTCACCCCTTCTGCAGACATTCACTACTGGCAGCTCCTCTACTAGGAATGGGATCTGGGAAGCTCCCCCAAACCCTTGTTGGTTTTATTAGCTGTCTTGGTTTTGGGCCACAAGAAACAACTTAGAAACCTATGATCTTGTATTGTAAGCAAAACATAAAATGAGAAGGGACAGAACACTTGTGATATATTTAGAATAGGGAGGGCTAATGGTCTTAGCTAGAATGGGAAAGGAGGTGGGGAGAGGAGGAGAGGTCAAAGGTGAGGGTTCGCCAACACTGAGAACACATGATGAAGCCTCATGAAACCACACTCATTAGTAAACTAATTTAAAATTTAATCATCTTTTCAAGAGGAGTTTGCACAGAAGTCCCTCATATTACTGAATAGTTTGACCCCCAGAAGACTTGGGTTAGTAAATGAAAATTGAAGGGTCCAAGAATAAAAATATAAAAATGTAGATTCCAGAAATAAGAATATAGAAATAAAGAAATACAAAGTTGTAAGCCTAGGAGAATGAGAACAGACTATCAGCGGCTTTCTCAACAGCTTAAGGATTAACCATTAACAGTGGGTTACTCCACTTTACAACCCATAGCTCTGTTGCAAGGCCAAAGCACCTCTCTGTAAAATAAGAGCCCAACACCGGGGTGAGTTAACTTTTAGGAGACAGATATATGACCTCTGGGTTATGCATTCCCTGCTATGTGAATCTGGCAGCATTAAAGGGGAGAGCACAGGGCTTCAGTCAACACTACCTGGAAGTACCAAGGATACAATAGATTAAGTACAAACACTAGTTTAACTGAAAAACTCTGTTAATCTTAATTGTAAAGTAAGGCCATCTGTATCTGAGTTTTACCTCGAGCCTGTAAAAATTTTTTTGTTCAGACCTAATGCTTGGTGCCCCTACTATGAAAAGGTGGGTTCAGAAACCGGCCTTTGTCACAGCCTTACAAAATCTATCTCTGGCTGTGGTCTCAGCTAGCTGGTAAGCTTTTTGTGCTCATGGAGATTTTTTAAAAAATTTTTCCTAGAATCTGGTTTCTGGAATAAAGCTTGCTTCTAGTTTATTAGACTTTGGTGGTATGTCCCCATCTTTGCACAATCCCCCTGGGCCCAACAAAAATCTGTGCCAGGCATGCACTAACTTAGAGACTTCCCGGAGGCCCCCAAACCACACAGGCCCTTACCATTGCTCTTGGCTGATCTGTCCTTTTAAGGGCCCTGGCAAGCAAATCACTCAAGCCCCGCCCCCCGCCCCGCCCTCAGGGAGAAAGCAGGGGTGAGGAGCAGCTGGGGCTCTGAGCAAGTGGTCCCCAGTGCTCATTCTGGAGGGCCGATGGAATAGTTCTGATTCCCTCATAGCACTTGGTTCAAATGTCCTTTTTGGGGAAATGTACTGATAATATTCCAGAGCTGGCCAGATACATTTCCTGAGGAACACACACCGCTCCTTGTCCTCCACCTCTTCCCGCCCAAAGACTGCATAGCCAGTACACTTATTGCACCAGGGTTCCTGATCGAAGGACATTAAGGATAAAGATGAGCTACACGGGCAAGTTCTTTCCGTCTCTTGGCAGCTTCCCTTCTTCATCTCCTTCCCTGGCATGGGTATAAACTGGGGACGTATCCAAAGGTAGTAGAGATAATGACAGAATCCTGAAAGATACACCCACAGCAGCCACGGTAGAAGCAGAAAAAGATGCAGGGCGCGCTTGGACCGGCAGAGCTTAGAACGAACGCAGGGGTCAGCAAGCCACCCACCAAGAGTGCAGAAGAGGCCTGCGAACACCAGGGGGCGGTCGTGAGTCCCTGGGTTCTCTGGTCTTTCTCTCTGAGACCCACTTCCAGATTCTGAAGGTAAGCAAGGATGCCGGGAGTGCTGCTGTGTATCACCAAGGTGAGCCAGAAACTCTCGGGATTCGCTCTGTTCTGACTACAGGCTTATCTGTCTTGAGGCAGATTTGCCTTCAATCATTCTCTCCTTCCTCATCATGGCCCCGGAGATGCCTTATCCATGTCTCTGGTTTCACCTAAACCCTTACCTATTACTTTCAATACCATAATCCCTAGACTTAATGATCAATCAATTTGGGACAAACATTTCATTCTGTGGGCCATTTTTACTCAATGGAGTCACAGCTTAGCATTCAGAAGTGTGTGAAATCACAGGGGTAGTTTTCTGTATATGAGTATTGAGCATTCCTATATGGCTGTGGTCAAGGCCACGGCACCAGAGCCCATGTTGGATTTGTGAGCTAACTTAGGAAGTAAGCTTTGCTAACAGCACAGGGGCTTTGGGAAAAGCACACGCTGGGCTTCGTCCAGCTGACAAACGGAATTTCCATGTAGAGACAGGATTCGTTCAACCCACGCCCGGTTTTCATGCAGCTGCGTAAAGAGCAATGAAGGGTGCCCAGTACTTCTTGGGACCTTCTGGGCCACAGAAGTTTCCAGCATGACCGATTTCAAACATGATGTGTTCAGCCAAGAAGAGCTGGGGCTAGTCCTTGCTGCTTTTCCATAGGACTGGTCCCACGTTTCCCGAAGTACTCTATAAAGGTTAGTTGTGTATGCCAAAAAGATGCTCTAGACAGAGCTGAGAGGTACTAGAGGTGAGGCGAAGCTCATGGGTAGAGTACACAGACTTGGATTCAGTGTGCATGACCCTAAAGAGGCATACATAAGCCACAATAACGAAAATGGCTGAGGGGCTTTGGTGCATTCCTTGTCATCATAGTCCTGTCCGTCGTGACAGCAACAGAGGGACATCAAGGCTGATGAAGCTGTCACACATTTCAATGCATTTTTTTTTTTGCCTATGCCTTCAGCTCTGTTCCCACCTTGCCCACAAACCAAACTTATGCTAGAAATGAGGCACGAGGTCAGAAAGAACTGTCAACCTCAAAGACTCGCTGAGGGTTCTCCCCAGGTCTATACCCTGAAAAGACGCTCGATTTTGGGTTTCATTGGCCTGTTCTGTTGAAATCACACACAGAAATGGACATGACAGTGATTTCACAATTCTGCTTGAGGAAAGTCCCGTCCAGCTGAACAAGGTGAGATGGCAAAAGTGTCCTGTCGTTGTGGGTAGGCCCTTGGAAGATGACACTTCATTAAGGAAACAAAAGAGGGAAAGAGGAGGGGAGAAGGAGGAGGTGGTGGAGAAGGAGGAAGAGGGATAGAAAGAGTAGAAGTAGGAGGAAGAGTAGAAATAGAAGGAGAAGGAGGAGGAAGAGGAGGAAGAGGAAGAGGAGGAAGGAGAGGAGGAAGAGGAAGAGGCAGAGGAGGAAGAGGAGGAGGAGCAGGAGGAGGTAGTGGTTCTACATCTAGCATGCCGAAGCCGAAGGCAGTACCACATCAACTGTGTTCAAGTCCAGCCCTTTATGAAAAGCCAGAAGAAGCTGGAAGCATTGCAAGCCGTGTTTATGATATCATTTGAGGGACAGCTGGGGTCAGTGTTAAACTTTAAACCATCAGATGCAGGGAGGCAGCTCTTGCATAACAATAAGCCCAGGCTGTCACATTGAAAGGAAAATAACCACATTTTCACCTTGGAAAATCTAGTCTAAATAGGACAGTAATTGTTTTTAGAAAGCTATTCAGTGACCCCCCCCCCCCCAAGAATGGCTCAGGAATAAGGTAAACTTTTTATTATAATTTATACAATGTGGTAATTTTTTGAATAGTTTAGAATTTTTTATAGACTGATAACAGATCCGACAAATTGCACACAGCCTCCTGCACTGGCAGGGAGACAAGCTTGGATGACCTGCTGGGGCTTTCTCATCTCTAATGTCTGTGAGTCTTTGAAATCCATCCCAGAGCTTAATTATGACAGCAATCTTTATTATTCTGAGCTCCTAACAGCACACTTCATGGGAACAATGTGGAAAGCAAAGAGTGGGTGCTGGAGCAGTGTTTTTCACACAGAATGTGGGGAGCATGTGAGGACTTCGAGGGGGCGCTCCCCCTTTCAGGCGAATGGAGGGTTGGGGAAGGTAGAAGGCGGATAGGGGAGAAGAAGGCTACTCGTGGGGGGCTCATCAGACTCTCAATCATTCTTTCACTGTTGGATATAAATCATTTTCAGATATGCTTCTTGTTGGAAGCACAACTGTGTTATTTTTGTACCTCCAGATATTAAGACAGCGACGTTAGTGTTCTTCACTCCCTACCATAACCAATCGTGCTCTAGCCTCTTCCTGTATTGTTGTGTGGGAGAATAGAGAATCGGATCAAGTTTCTAGGTAGGGAGTTGTGGTAAGGTGGGGGAAGGGCAAGAGGCCCAGACAATTTTGCATGCTCTCCTCAGAGTTGGCAGTGTATGAAACCTGGGTCCACCTTGCCAAGGTAAGAGATTCTCCTTGGAGAATGAACTTTAATGCTGTGTGGCGGCACCCTCATCCTGCTCGCCCCAGTCTCGTCTCCCCCATCCTGTACAAGATCAGATTCAGAATCCCACAGTGAACTAGGTCGCAGTGTCCCCATAGTCTCCTCTAATCTGTGGCAGTTCACCCATCTTCCCTTGGCTTTCGCGACCTTGACAGTTCTAGAGAGTACTAGTCAAGTGATTGTCAATCATATTTTGTTTCTGATTGATCCTTTCTGATGCTTTTGGAGGTTGGATCTATGGATGTAGGGAAGGGCTTCAGTAGAGGTATCATAAACATCTCAGGGAATCACGTCAGAGGGCTCCTAGTGAAAATATATTATCTACCAACCTTGACGACACAGATCTACAGATGACTGGGGAGCCTGCCAAGCCGATGACATACAACTTATCCCATTTTATGTGAAAGGGCCAGATTCAGAGAAGGGACCTCCTGTTATTAGGTTAGTGGGCATATAAATTAATGGGCAGACATGGTCATTAAGCAAAGACCCAGTGCTTTGAATTATTACATGGGCTTCCATTTTCCATTTCCCTGCTTGATGGTGTGGGGCCATCAAGACATAAGAATAGGTCTACATGGATGTCTGGGTATGACATGACTCAGCAGATTATTTCCCAAGCCTGTTTTACCTTGACACCAACTGTAAAGGGGAAAAATGACCCACCAATGAGTTTCATGCCCGTAGTCTACTGAAGGAAAGAAATACATGTTAAGTTGCCATGTGTAAATATGGCTGCTTTTTGGTTTAGAACTAGAGCATGGGAGCACACGTGCTGTGTAACTGAGATGTGGCAATACCACTAGCACCTCTAGTCTCTTGCCCACCCTGGTTACACCTTCTCATTTGAGTGGGCACAAATGGATCTTGGGAGGTGGGTAAGTTAGAGATACTATGATCTCTATAAGTAGGAAAAAAAGAAGAAAGAAAGAAAGAAAGAAAGAAAGAAAGAAAGAAAGAAAGGAAGGAAGGAAGGAAGGAAGGAAGGAAGGAAGGGAAGAAAAGGGAAGGGAAGAGAAAGGAAAGGAAAGGAAAGGAGAGGAGAGGAGAGGAGAGGAGAGGAGAGGAGAGGAGAGGAGAGGAGAGGAAAGGAAAGGAAGGAAAGGAGAAGAAGGAAGAGCAGGCTGGATCCAACTCTTTGGGAGGATGAGGGATAAGACAGTGAGTCACTTAACTCTGAAGATGGAGACCCAGCCTAAACAACAGAGAAAGACTCCATCTCAACTAGCAAATGATGTAAAATTAAGACAAGAACTCCTAGGGTGGATGGAGAGATGCTTCTGCAGCTAAGGGTAAATAGTGCTTTTCCTGAGGACCCGGATTTGATCCTCATCATCCACATGGAAGATCAAGACCATAATTGCAGTTTCATGGATCCCGTGTCCTTTCCTGGCTTCCTACATGTGCTGCAGTTACATACATGTGGGCAAAACACTCACACAAGGAGAATAATACATAAATGTCTACAAAGGTAAGGACAAATAAACAAATCCAAACAAACAGCCATTGCTTAGGAAGGTTCAAAGACTCACCAAGGCAAAGAGTGCAGAGCCACTGGGATGCGGGAGCCCAGATGTTTAGTTTACTGGCTTGTCTGTGTCTGTCAATTAGTGCCAGCAAGAGAAGCTAGGGCTCTTGTGGAAGAAAATGGTCCAGTATGCAAGCAGGTGGCTTGAACTCTGAATTTATTACCAGGTTGTTACAAAAGCCAGGGATCCTTAGCGAATCACTCCAGCTTCTGCTCGGTGGTTGTTTTCTCTGGAATAAGACATTCCTGGGGTCTACTAATTTAATGCAGAGATGAAAATTGCCCATCACCTGTTTCACCCGAGGTGTTATTGATGCCCAAATAGCACTTCTCAGATGAGGACCGTTCTACTTGTCCCCTTCTTTGGAAACTCGGAGTAATGAGCGCAATCAGCAAACACACAAAGCGGCGTTGGAAGCTGGCATGGGAAATGCTCGGTAATTGTAACAACTCCTAGAAAAGCCAGAGAAAAACAGAGAGAAAAAGCCTCACGGAAAAGCCTCACACACTAGTAAGGATTGTGACATCTCTGTAAACTTCGCCCCAGAGGCCAGGATAATACAAGCAGTTGGCAAATGTTAACTTAATTCTGCAAATAGTGTGGGCTGCATAGATCAGCAGCATCTGGAGCTGGGTGGGGCTTGCGATGGTAAGACAGTCTGGCGTGTGGGACGGACACTGTTCTGTGCATCCGTTGCAGGCTCACGGTAAGATGCAGCAGAAGGTGGCTGGTGTAGAAATTGCCCTTGTTCTTTCTGTCCGCACAGACATAACCCCTCCCATGACCCACATCCCCCACAAGGGCCATGCACTTGGCACACTCATCAATTATCATTATCCATACGGACAGTGACACTAGGCTTCGCGGTGGGTTGTGTCGTTTATTTTGAATAAGTTCATGATCGCATCAGGAAAACACCATGCAGCATACTCTTGCTGCTCTCCAGTTTCCTATTTTCTGCCCAGTTATTCTTCCACTCCTCATGTCAGGGCGATCTCTGATTTGGTGTTCTAGATTATTATCATTATTATCACCACCACCATCATCTCTCTTTTCAGAATGCTATACAGCATGTGTCCTTTTACGATTCTTATTTTACTTAGCCTAAATTGTTCTGTTTTGTGGTGGTAGGTGTCAGAACAAGGGGTCATATGTTCTAGGCAAATGTTCTTTCTTACTCCTTTCATGGTCTGAGAGTAACTTTTTTTTTTTTTTACTAGCAATGAATAATATTCTATTTTCTGGATGATCCAAAGTTCTTGCTATCCATTGTCCTATTGAAAGACACCTTGATCATTAAAATTTGGCAGTCACAAATCAAGTTGTAACAGACATCCTAGTCAGGTGTTTGGCGACGTACATTTCCAGTTCCTGGGAATAAATAAAATAGAGCAATTACTGCATCACACTCTGAGACTAAGTTTAATTGTAGCTAGAATATTCTCTGTCCCACTGGTCCCTTGGAGCAGCTTTCCTCCGCCCACCCGTTCCTGAAGCCGCGCATGGACTACTCATTCGGAGGCTCCATCTCACTTGCAATTGTCTGATTGATGTCTCAGGCTTCTGACTGACTAGCTCTAACTGTTAGATTAATCCATTTCTGTGTATTGCTACGAGGCTGTGGCTCACCAGGGTGGCATGTTACCCCTTTGATAACATGGCTACATAGTATTTCATTTGACTTTGCATCTCTCCCTCCTTCCCTCCCTCTCTCCCTCTCTTCCTCTCTCCCTCCCTCTCTCTCCCTCTCTCTCTCCCTCTCCCTCTCTCTCTCCCTCTCCCTCTCTCCCTCTCTCTCCCTCCCTCCCTCTCTCTCCCTCCCTCTCTCTCCCTCTCTCCCTCTCCCCCTCCCTCCCTCCCTCCCCCCTCCCTCCCCCCCCCCTCTCTCTCTCTGGTTTTCTTTATTCCGCTAAGCCATAGGCCAAAACAGCTTTATTCATTAACCAATAAAAGCAACACGTATACAGAAGGGCATCCCGCATCATTTAATTTTGTAGTAATTGTTCAAATTGTCTTGCAAAATGACAGTATCACTTTAGACTCGGACCGGCAGGAGATGGGAGGCCGTGCTGTTTCCCATCTTCACTGGAGTTTGATGGCGTCTGTGTTCTGGACTGGCTCACTTTAGTGGGCCTTGCGGGGGTAGCTCATTGGGCTAAACCTTCCCGAGTACAGAATAGATTCAGACAGTGAGGCAGGGATCAAACCAGAGGTGTGTTTTAGAAAGACAGTTTTGACGCTACACAGAGACTGACAGGATAGTGTGGGTGACGTGAATGCAGAAAACGTGAATTTACATCATAAATGGAAAGACAGAGGGAGAGAGAGAGACCAAGGTTGGTTAAGGAACCCCTGGCATTCCCAGGTAAGTGTAAAGGAAATTCTGCGTCTGTGTACATAGGTAGCCTGTATCCTTTGATTGTGATGCCCCACAGAGCATGGAGTCTTTGGTGGAGTCAGGCTGGTGCTTTGATGCGACTGACAGATTCTCAAATACTTTTGAATCGTTTGTTTTTCGCTCTTGTGTTTGACCACGAGTTTGAGGCGAATAGGGTTCTTTTTGCCATTGTGGTTTTGTTGGTGTCACGTGGCATAAGCAGCGGATGCCACGTCCCTGTCTGACTGGGATCCCGAGGAGGATGGAAAAGCTCTTTAAGCAGATACATGGGATTTCTGTTGTTGACTTAAATGCACGGAAGATGAGAAGACATAGCAATTGCTACTACCAGACAGTCCACCTGGACCAGACTGTCCTCATCGCCTTTGGTGTCTTCATATGCTGCTGACTCTGAAGGCTTCCATGACTTCATTTTTCCCACTTTAAGTGACAAGCAATGGTTGCATATATGTATGGGACACAATGAGAAATTGAGCTGCTTTAAAAATCTATAAAGTTTTTACTGCTCCTCAGTACCTGTTATACATGTCCAAAATGCTTCTTTTCGGCTGGGCGGTGGTGGCGCACACCTTTAATCCCAGCACTCGGGAGGCAGAGGCATGCTGATCTCTGTGAGTTCGAGGCCAGCCTGGCCTTCAAGAGCTAGTTCCAGGACAGGCTCTAAAGATACAGAGAAACCCTGTCTCAAAACTCAAAAAAAAAAAAAAAATAAGGAAAGGAAAGGAAAGAAAAAGAAAATACTCACCCAACCATGACCCACATGAGAGGTGACAGGACCTCGGACCGTGGAAAGTCAGATGCCGCACAGAACAGCTCTAGTCGTAAGCCAGCTGACCCTGTCCTAGGAAGAGGCCTTCGCTGAGTCACATCCCTGTTTAGAGAGATGAGTGTGGCCCTGGACTGCCCATGGAAGTCTCACTTTCAGCAGGGGACTTCTGAAGCCAGAATCGAAACTGCAATGGTGAAGCAAGCTTTCCTGGCGACAAAGCAGTGGGAGAGAGAGTTGGCTGGGGCAGAGAAAGATCCTTAGGGAGCTTGCGAACTGGAACAAGTCTGAGATTTGTTTGGAGGAAAAGCAGTCACAGCCGAGACTGGCATCAATTTATAGTGACAGCTGGCTATTGATGTGTCATTAGACGGAAACTACTGACCTACCGCTTCTAAAGAACCAAAACCAAACCAAACCAAACCAAACCAAACCAAACCAAACCAAACCAAACCAAAACACGTAAACACAGGTTGCAACTTTTAAAGTTGCCACAAGAGGGCGCGATGCACCTATGAGGAAATCTTCCCTTTGGAAAACCCAGGAAAAATTCGAAAGACTTTAGAGCCCATTTCTAAGGATGATTGAGGTCTGGTCAACAGGAAAGGACCTGTGAGGAAGAGGTGACAGGAAATAGAGACTTGTGTCTTTGAAAGGTGTGGGAAGAGTGTGTGCCTCAGTGTTTACAGGGCCTTTTTTAGAGTCTGTTTCCCCAACAGTAATAAAACCTCAGCTTTTACCACACATCTTGAGAGGAACTTAGAGGTTAGTTGTTCCCATGTGACTCTCCCGTGGAGAGTTCGGGGCTTGGTAAAATCTCTCTAGGTCTCCAAAGCCTTATGTGGGTAAGTAGGGCAGGAACTCAGGGAAGTAGGGGTTTCTGAGTCTGGTAAATGATGTTTAGGTCAGAGGTTTTGGAGGGGCCCTGAATATAAGGCTGTTGGGACATCAGAGTCTATGATAAAAACAAAAACAAGCAACAAACAGAAACAATGTTACAACAACAGCAATAAATGGGGGTGATAAAAATGGAGGAACGGGGCTTAAGAGACATTTGGTGGACAGCTCCAAGCTCTGACTCTTTCTCAGAAACAAGATTACGCAGAACGAGATACAGAACTGACTAGTCTTCACATTTAATTTAAGTGGTTTCCCCATCAATCCTCAGCTAAAAATACATGCCACAAATTACTGGCTATCCTGCCTGGTGAAATCCGCAAGCCGCTGTTTTCTACCAAACATTTAACATTTTGTGCAGAAGTCGTCGCCTTCCCAGTCATGCTAGGAAACTCCTCGGTTTCACGTTGCTAGTAAGTCGAGAATCCTGGAGGTCCGCAGAGAAACAAACAAGGTGTCAGGAAGGATGTACTGGAGAGACAGTTCACTTGGGCGAGCAGAAAAGGCGCTCAGAGCTGGAGCAGAGTCCTAACTCTCTGAGGATGCCCTCTCTTTGAGGACTTCCTGCCACCAATGTGGCTTGAACTCCAGCCTAGGCCCTAAGGACCCGGAGTCTGGGTGCTTATCCCGCGAGAGCTCAGCATTGCCTGTCCAGGGTGTAAAGACCCACTCTGCAGCGCCAGGAGCGCTCCTGTGGGGACCTGGACCTGAGCTGCGCCTTCGTCCAGCAGGTGGCACTGTGGAACTTTTGAAATGGGGATGAAAGGCTGGTACTTTAGGGAGCTGGGCCCCCAAACAAAGGAGTATGAACCCAAACTGCACAAGGGTCATGTGGCAGTGATAGATGTAGATTTTAAAACCCGTCCCCCAGTTGGGTGTCATGTCGGAGGCCTAGAATTCTAGCGACTGTGAGTTTGAGCTCAGCCTGCATTACATGAGGGCAGCCTGGGCTATATGGTGAATTCCAGTTACCCCAAAGCTACATGAGAACCTGTCTTAAAAACCAAATAGCAAAACAGTGTAAACTGATCAAAAGCTTTCTTCCAGGGTCCCAATGCTTTGTGCACACTGCATCTGGCTTGTATTTGAATGGTAAATGTCTTTCCTTTTTATTTTTTTCCCAGTTCCAAAACATCAGCCAGGGACTGGCTAAAAAATTATCTATCAGACACTTCTTGTTGGGGGTCCCTCAGTTATACAGTTATATGATTTAAGACACTTTGACACAGGTACACAATATACTCACACAATCACCCCGTCATCCTCTCCAGCCTCTTTCAGACAACAAAAAGATAGCTGTCTATATCTCAAGGCGGCAATGACCATGTAAGGGATTCTTTTCCTCCTTGGAAAGAATTTTTTGTTGGATTATTTCTCAGCTAAGGGAAATCCGGAGATGTTGTGGTAAGGGGTGGGGAATCCAGAAGCATTGGCTCCGATTCTGGCTTTGCCTTCCCTCTGGATATGATGCTCTGGAGAATTTGCATAATTCTCAGCTTCGAGACTGAGTTCCCTGACAGGATAATTGAGAAGGTTAAATGCAGTAATGTTCATGGGAGCAGCCCGTGCGGTTAGTGAGTTCTGAACTTAGGCATATCCTTGAATTACTGCTTCCCCTTCATCAGGATCTTAATATTCTTATTTCATCCAGGACTGTCATGTGTACCACATGGTTGATAATACCAGCTGCAGACCCATGTCTCCTTGGCCTCTGGTTTGCCTCGCCCTACCAGCGCCAACTATTTTTGCCACACTGGACCTGGGAGTAAAGGTACTGTCTATCATATTCCAGGTCCTCCTGTTTTCTTCATTCCCTTTGATGGTCCTAACCCTTTTCTCTGAGTCTAGGCTGGGCTTGCCTCAATGTCTCCTTCATCTCCACATCCCATAATCAAACAGAGCCCTGACCTGGCCATGCACTTCCCAGCATTCCTTCCCGTCATGATTAATTGTCAGGTGTCCTATGTCAGACACCCTGAGTGTCCTGAAAAGTTTTTCCCTAATTCCTATTCTGGGCTCCACTACAATCGGTGGCCTCACAGGAGCAGGGAAGCCATGAGAGTGCAGCTTTGAACACACACTCCAGACTCTGCTAGGAAACATTGTTGCCTGTATCTCTGACTTCAGAGCAAATCTACTGTCAAATCTGAAGTAGCCCTTTCCTGATAGGACTCTCCTTAAAGTACTAATGTAATCTCGCTACTATGCCTCCCATGTTTCCTGCTTCCTAGACAGTGGTTTGGTTCACAGCTAGGTAAAGTCATTCAATTCTCGGTACAATGATGGCAGTGGCCGCAGGCATCTTACTTATGACAGTTGTCTGGTCCATGGCATACCCCTCTGTAAAATAGTTGCTTCTTGAGAGTTGCCCTGGCACAGCCTTGTCCTTCCTCCTTGGATGCTCCTGATATAGCATGGGTTCTAACACGGCCCTTGGGCTACAACTCTTGATACAGGGTGTCTGGCAAAGAATGCAGAGTCTGATACAGAGATGCTTGTACCAGAAGTTATAAGCAACCACTCAGATGAGTGTTCTGAGTATGTGCTTCTGAGTTCTCCTAGATGAGGCTCGCAGACATGCCCACAGGGCCCATCATCTCAAGCGCAGTGTGCATAGGATACCCCGCCACCACCAGACAATAGTCTCTGGTCACCCTTTAAGCCTTGAAACCACGAGTCATTCTCTCTTGTTAGCAGATAACAGAGCAGAACCTGATACACAGGTGGGTGAAGATTTAGCCCGCTCACAGCATAGCTCTGGTCTACCAAATTCACGTATCTTTCACAATTCTGTCGTAATTTCTTGTTTTAAAAAGTCAAGCGACTCTCTCAATAGAGTTCACCCTTTGCTACATGGAATTTATTCTTTTTTATCCAAGATCCTTAAAGGCCTCATATCCCAGCCTCCCCTTTAGCCTTCTACGAAGTCTCATTCTCCTGAGCCCTCATCCCACTGCTGAGGACCAATCTGACACCCAGCATTTCCCGAATATGGCCCGATAGCCCTGCTTATTCTCACACTTGTACACAACGCATCTGCCTCGTTGGTTACAAGCCACTTAGAAGCAGACGCTAAGGTTTGCATTTGTTTTTAAATGTTTTTTTTCTCATAATTGCTCATTGCTTGAATGTTTGTGTACTCTGTTTCCTCTTGAACGCTTTTCATTTAAGGGTTTCTGTCCCGCACCAGGTCTCACACATGTTTATGAAGTGAGTGTCTAAAATATAGATTCCTTTGTATTTCTAGGGGGAGGGAGCTGGGAAGTGGAGTTTAGTCCACACCCCCCAACACATAAAATGCTTCCAATTACCCTTCCTCTGACCAGTTCTCTTACAGCAAGGAAGTGCAGTCCTCCCTGTGTACAATGTATGCTTTGTAACTGCTCCTGTCAGGGTGATTAATGGATAGTGGGTTGTGACCAGGAGCCGCCATGGTGACCCAGTGGTCAGCTAAGGCCACCTTGTCTCAGATATTTCTATCCCCACGTGAGATTTTTTAAAAAGAAATGTCTTTGCGAAAGGTTGCATTATGGCCATCTTTGCATATGGAGTCCTGGAGGCTGCCCATAGCTAATTGCATCCAGGCAGGAAGCCCAATTTGCCTGCCAATCCCTCATTGCTGGGGATGGGATGGTCACCCTAGGCCAGAGCTTTGGGCCAAATGTGTTCCCTTCCTTGTGGCTGTCTGCCTTCTGCTGTAGCCTTTCCTGACGGCTCAGGCAGAGAATAGCTTTGGGGATCAAACCGAGGCAACAATGGGAAGCAGGGCCTACCCTTTCCCACGTTGACTTGTAGTAGCCAGACGAAGGTAAACAGGCCCTGTCTTTGCCTTAAAATCCATTATTTGTGGTTCTGTTGTACACACCCTGCCTTTTCTTCCTCCCTAAGACCCCAAAGCCACTCTGCCTTATATTTTATCGGGTCCCTTGGAAAACAGCAATGGCTGGAGCCAAGGGTTGGGAGGAAGCTTATGTATGGGACAAATGACTTTGATCCGTGCTGTCCTTCTACTGTCAATGTCCAGACAATGCCCCCCCTCCCCCCACAGGTCCCTAGGAGCCAGAGGTGGCATGCTAGAACTGATTTGCTAGCACAGGGGAGCCACTTCGGTATACTAGTGCACACTGAGAAGATTGGTGTAACATCTACAGGGTTTCTCCCAGCCCTTACTGAAAGCACAGCTGACGGATATAAAGCCGCGTACCGTACGTAGCGTTTACTCCTTCAAGCCCCCTAATGAGAGTAATAGAAAGAGTCGTCTAAGTGCTCTCTCTAGCCAGCAGTTCTGAAGTAATGGTACAGACCATACTGCCAACTTTCGGATCCAGCTCAGCATCGTGTCAGGTTGCAGACCTAACTTGGTCCATCCCCAAGCATCTACTGAGCACTTATTCCCAGGTGGACCAGTTACACAGAAGAGTAGATGCTTACACTGTAGGTTAGGGAAGGGCCTTGCCCTCCTTTTCCTCCCTTTGGCCGGGAGCACCAGCCACTGTAGGCATGCATGCGGACGGGTGGGGGCCTTTTATGGTGGAGGTACAGGTGGCTAGGACAGACCCCAGACTTGTCAAGTTTGTCCATTTCTCACTAATGATGTCCTCTCAGCTTTCAGTTCTCTGCCTCTCAATCATAAGAGGGCAAACTGCAACTCCTAAGTCATTCCCTGTGTAAGGGGTAGAAATTGAACACGTGAGGCCAGTTGAGCATAGTGCAGACCCACCATAGAGTTAGTAGTTTGAGCATCAAGGCCCGGATCCCTCGTCTCTGCATCTCTCTTGGGGCTTCTACTCCAGCTGCCTTTAGCTTATAAAGAAGTACTTTGCACCCCGGGTAAACCTCCCAGACAATAGCCCCTGCCACTGCCTCTCTCTGGGGAGAGAAGCCTGTTGCACTGGTCCAGTGTTGTTGAAACGTGTCTGTTCTCTACACGGTGCCGATTGCTGTTACACACGTTTATTCTGGACCTGCTGTGTTTCAGGTCCATGCAGTACAGCAGATGGCAGGCACCTTTCTTTGATCTTAGGTAAAGAAAGGACATCCCAGGCCTTTGAACCTGGGAGCATAGACTGCAACACCTGCTGGTTACTCGCCAAGGGACACCAATGGCACAAGAGTTAGGCACAGACTTCAGAGAGTTTATATTCTCAGAGGGGGATTATTTAAGGGGTCAAAAGCCTTCCTCAGTAATTGGCAGCAAAACTGAGGTAAGAATGGCTGATGTACAGTATGGGCAGGGTGACCGCAGAGGAAGGTGTTTTCATGGCAGAGGGAATAGGTGTAAAGGATTCTATAGGAAGGTGCCCACAGGTATGAGGTAGGAGAAAGGCATCCTGCCTGCGGGTTTTCACGCCTAGGTAGAATTGAGTTCTACCTGCAGGGGTGAAGGAGGGTGGACATGGACTGCCAATGATGTGGCACAGGGATGGGTGCCCCCTGCTGGTTGGCCTTAGCTGATGCTCTCCCCCGTTTCTGTTTTGAAGATGCAGAATTGCACGACTCTTATCCACACAGGTATGATTTATGGCAGTTTTAAAATGAGGTATTGAGAGATGGAATTAATTTTTCTGGTTGCCAGCTTAGAAATGATTGAGTTGGTACCTGTGCCCAGGCTCACCCGAGCTAATAGGAGATTAGGCACATGCTTAAAACAAGAAGCCAACAAAACTTTCAGGACAGTTTCCCTCTTAGGTCATAACCACAAAAAAATTAAGAAACATTTTTGGAAATAATTATGAAGCTACTTTTGTAAAACAATAATTTTTAAAAAAAAATTTCTGTTAAAAATCTTTATTACTTTTCCTGATTGGGCATTTGCCCACCTTCCAATCGGTAACATTTATAAACCAACGGTTGCACACACTGGTTAGATTCTCCTCACAAAATGTAATCAGGAAATCAGAGGAGACTGGTTGCCCAGTTTCCTAAAAGAACTTCTGCTTTGGCTTCTGGTGGGTCAATAGATAAGGTGTGATCGTGGGTATCAATGCATTCATGTATTTGAAATTTAAATATAAAAGGCCAATTTGACTTTCAGAGTTTTTCATCCCCCCCCCCCCCCCAAGGATCAGCAAAATATATAAAGATGAGTCTAGGAAGTGATTTCCTTTTAAAAAGAGAAATAGACATCTCACTCACTCACTCACATGCCTCTTTTCTGTCTTCCTGAAAGAGGGGGTCAACATAAATTAAGTCAGTGTATCCAGAACAAAGAATAATATCATTGTGGGTGAAGTCAATGTCTGTGCAATGTTGCAAATCTACCTTAGGATTTTACCAAGTGGTGGCTGTGCTTCTAACCTGAAGGCAAAGAGATTGGTAAGTGCACCATGTTTTAGGCAGGGGCACTAATGGCACTAGTGCAAGGGGAGGTACTGGGCTAGAGGAATGGCACAGCCAATCAGAGTGCTTGCTCTCCTTACATCCTTCTCCCTCTACTCCAGGAGCAAGGGCCTGGCACCAGCTTCCCAACTCCCTGGCAGCCTGCGCTTACTTGCACCCAGCCCCACACTGACACACCTCCACATACACACTTTAAGTAAAATAAAATGTTTACAGAAAAGGAAAGGATGGGGTGCTTTATAAAGAAAGGGACAGGGTGCCATCTCAGCCTCTGGGTGGTTTGGCAGAAACGGTACCTTGGGCAGAGGTGTGGAGAGGTCAGCCTTGCTTCAGGAATCTGTGGTTTGACTGTGTGGGAAGGTCAGCATGCAATGGGGGAAGGGTATGCATGCAGCTCAGCTCATGTTGCAGATGTTTCTACTGACAACGAGAAACACTGCGTGTTCTTTCTCATACATGGAAAGGTTAGATGCTGTTATTTGTGTATCATCTATGTTTGTATCTATAACTGTACAAATGACTGGAAGTGAGAAGGGGTGACATATTTGGAAAGGGTGACAAAGATTATTGTTAGAATGGGCAGCGAGGCAGGGGTGATGGCGAAAATATAAGCAAACCACAACAATATTCATATTGGAACAAGCCATAAAGGATGCCATTGCTTTTTATGCCTACAAAACAAAACTATGAAAGTCTAGCTGTTTTGCGTCTGAGACCACATTCCCAACTTTGATCTGATTGCTGCAGATCAATGCTACCTCCATGTTGATTTTCTTACTGTCCAAGGAGAAGCCCTTAACCAAAGAAGACAAAATGGAATAATAATATTATCGGTCTTTTAAAATAGAGCTGTGATTTGTTTTCCAAAAGCCACCTTTCTTTTGTAAGATTTGAGGAACGCCAAATGCTGCAAACTGCAGCATGGATAGCAGTCGCCAATGTGGTGCACATGCGTGTCTGCATTGGAAGTGATATGAGACGCTCAGGAAACATCCGCTTGCTGGGTAAAAAGATAGTAATATGTCATAATATTTAGTTTAGAATCAACGACAATTTCCCCTGTAGGTTATCAGGACTTTATAATGTATATTAGAGATATCTTCAACCATACAAGTCTAAAGAACAATACAATGGGTCTCCTCCACGTACCTGCTGTGGAATATTCCGTCTGTACATTGTGAGTATGTTTTACTCTCATTGGTTAATAAAAAGGTGATAGGTCAGTAGCGGGGCAGGAAGTCAGGTGGGAAAACCAAGCTGAGAATGACGGGAAGAAGGAGGGTGGAGTCAGAAGAGTCACCAGCCAAAGAAGGAGTCTGACCCACAAAATGGGATACAGGTAAAACACAAGCCTCGGGGCAGCACATAGATGAATAGAAATGGGTTAAGTTGCAAGAGCTAGTAACAAGCCTGATCTATTGGCTGAGCATGTATAATTTATATTAAGCCTCCGAGTGACTATTTGGGAGCAGGTAGCCGGGGAATGCCGCCTACATGACCCACCCTCCAGCTTTCACAGTGAAGAGTCTCCCGGGCCTCTTTCCATCTGGAATACTTTAAAGCATTGGTATTTGATTATCCGACAATAGATATCGTTCCCCTAAAAGACTGTTTCCTTAAAGGTAAACTCCAGCACCACTATCAACTAAACTAACATTCTGCTATTATCATCAGATATCCAGACCCAACTTGCTGTCCCAAATGATTGGCTCATATGGTGTGTGTGTGTGTGTGTGTGTGTGTGTGTGTGTGTGTTGCTTTGTACACCTGTACATATTGTGTACCTACCTGCATTTTTGTGTGCATACCAGAGGTCAATGCTGGATGTCTCCCTTGATCATTTAATTTTTAAAGATAAGGTATCTCGTGGAACCCGAAGCTCACCAACTAGGCTAGACTATCTGGCCAGGGACCTCTGGGACTGTCCTGTTCCCGCCTTCTCAGCACCAGGGTTCCAGACCTCGGCTTTCTCACGTGGGTTCTGCTGATCTGAACTCAGGTTATATTTGTGCAGTAAACACTTTACTGACTGAGCCATTTCCCCAGACCCCTCGAAAACTCCCATTTGGACAGTTTGCTTGCTGGAGTCAGGATACAGATGAGCCCTCCCCATTGGTGTGTTTTACTGGCGTACACTTAAGTGTCGTCTGAAGTAAGCATTTTCCCTTCTCCCTCATCCCTAGCACTCCCCATTCATTCATTTTTCTCCCCCTTCTTGCCCTTAATTTGCTGAAGACAATGGACTACATTTTTCCTGAAATTTTCAAACTCTAGGTTTGGCTGATCAGCCCCAGTGTCATTTAGGAGTGAACTGATACTAGATCTGAGAGTTGATTTCATTCCGATTATTAGTAACCCCCCTCCCCGCACCGCACCCCTTCCCCAGGAGGTTTATGCTCACTTGGGCAATTTCTTCCAGGAATGGCCACCTGGTGGCAGTGCCGGGCACATTTCCTTCTCTGGAGTCTCTGTTAGCAATGACCTTGCCTTTCTTTTACTTGGCGCTCTCAGCATTTTCCTGCCAAACACAGGGCTACTGCACAGGCAGAAGGACAGGCTTCCAGTCAGCCTCGGGGTACAGAGTTCTTCCCCAGGGCTCCCTCCGCTCTACTCTTTTAGGTATATAGACCAGCACGAAGTGTACCCGTGGCTGGAGTTCTCCCAACAGCCTAGTTCAATTTCTTTGTGGAAGGAATTCACTACCCACCCTCCTTGGTAATTAGCTAAAATATACTAGAGAGCTGGTTATATTGTTATTGTTTATATCTCTCTCTGTGTGTGTGTGTGTATGTGTGTGTGTGTGTGTGTGTGTGTGTGACTTGGGATTTTCAGTTTGAACTAAAACAACCAAGTTTGCTTTCAGACAGCTGATAGTTTGATAGACAGTCACAATAACAGCAACACAAAGTGTTGTTGCCCTGCTGTGCCCTCGAAACAGAACCATGAACTATAAGCTTGGCTTTTAAAGTACTTCCAAGTCACCAAGAAGAGCTCTCCTTTTCTTATGTGACTATTAGACAGCACCTGAACCAGCTGGCTTCACCTTCCCCACAAGGTCTATTATGGAGAGCCAGTGCAGGATCATGTTTGCACAGGGTGGAGATCTGCATGGGGGCTCCGGCACCAAGTCGCCAAGCCATACTTCAGTTTATTTGTCCGTGGAATGCACGCAATAAGCACTAGGCAGCGTGTCCAAGACTAAATGGTTTGGTCAATGTCTGTATTACATGGCTGTTAGGCAGCTGGAGTAAATATACCAGTAGGAACTCAGTCACGTCCACTGGGTCTTCCCATCAGTGAACATGTGGCTTTTAGAAGCCTGGATTGTAAACTGAACATGAGGCCTGACATTAGAAGAGTGCAGCAGAGGAGGTTGTCTTATGGTAAAACTGAGGAATTAATTCGTAAGCTCCAAGTCCAGCACCTTCCGTTTACGTTAGTTAAGATTAGATTAAGAACTATTGGACTTGGTTCATCTTCTTCCTTGTAATTGAAGATTAGACCTTCAGCCCAGGGAAGTAGCTGTCGTTTGAATGAATTTCAAAGTGGAAGCCCCGAGTCCTCCAAGTGTCTTCCCGACTGTACGGTCATTGTCCACTGCCGCATCTTCTCCCACATGGCCCAGTTGCTGGTGCCTCATTTTCTTGACAGTTCAGAGTATGTTATTTAGATTGTTTAAACTGTGTTTAGTGAACTTCCTGACAAGCGTGTTTCAGTTCAGAGCCAGGTCACTGAGAAGATGAAAAAAAAAGAGCAAAAAGGAAAAGATTCTTGCTCAATATCTGAGAATCACGGTTCTGGGCACAGGTCGCCACGTGTGCCTCTATAAAATTACGGGGTGGAAAGCCAGGATAAGTTGTATGAAATCGTTCAAAAAAAATCAATCATATGTTTCTCTCTGTCACGTTTTTGGGTCTGAACTAATTTATTTGATGATACATCAATGATGAGAAGAAAACAGGAATATTTAAGAAATTAATGATATGTTTCTCTCTGTCACGTTTTGGGTCTGAACTAATTTATTTGATGATACATCAATGATGAGAAGAAAACAGGAATATTTAAGAAATTAATGATATGGTGCCATGGATCTTCTGCCAACCACTTACAAAAAGAAGCCAAAATATTAATGGTATAAAATATGTTTCTATACATTTGGAATCTTACTCAGAGTCTTCTGATGTGTTATGGGTCGGGTGCCAAATCCATCTAGACTCCGGCAGAGCTCAGGTATGGAGGGGAGCTGTGTGGAACACCGATGAAGGCAACTTGAAAAGTTAATACTCAGAGAATGGTAGTCAAGACACATTCCTCAGAGGACGAGGTAGAGACTTTAGGAATTATTCAATTTGTGTTTGATGAAATACAAACGTTCAGATATTTCCTAGTTTGCTGAGGAAAGCCGTGGCATTTCTTCTCCTGGGTCCCCTCTCCCTCATTTAGACTTGTGCTGGGTGATTCTTGTTTCTACACTGTACTTTCCAGCTTATCCTAAATATAGACTCTGGATCCAAGCCATCCTAATTAAACAGTGAAGTTCTTTCGTAGCGAGCTCTGATGCTTCCGAAATCAATTTCAAGGTTTACGCGGTAGGTACGTGACCGTCCTCATTTTTGTTCCCTTTATCTGTTTATCTTAAAATGGTCAATTTCAATTAATATTTGAATGCCACCTTTGCACAACTTTTTTTGATGGGGGGTCTGGTGCTTACATTTCCTGTATTAAATATGTGTATATGCTTTGTAATTATAAATTTCACTCTGTTCTGCGGAGATTTGCTCCATCTTCAAACTTTCCCCACCCTGAAGTAGACATCCTTCCCTTTCGGCAGGAAGTTAAGTCTTTGTATTATAAATGAAGAAAGGGAGATAAAATGGTTTTTGCCTAAGGCTACTCAGGAAAACACGCATCACAGCCGTTTGTTGTGGCACAGAATTCATGTCTTTCCCTGACACACAGCTGTTTGAGATAATGGGATTTTCACTAAGGGACTAGAAGGTAAGGCTCAAACACCGGAGACTCCAGCACACGCCAGCTCCAGGAGAAAGCTGAAGGCTGGGGTGCAGTGCCTCCGATACTGGCTCAGGAGCTAGCGTTCCTTTGCGCCTTTCTCAGAGCTGGCTCAGGTCCCCGGAGAAGGCACCCAGCCTGATAGTTCAGGTTCTGAGCATGCGCTCTGAATCCCCCACGCTGCCATGTACCTCAGAGAGCACTAGACAGCTAGCTCTCTTTGGGCCCTGATGATTAGAGACAGGAGTTTGTTCTGACTACAGCTGGGGACATGGAAGAAGGAAGCCATCCAAATTCCACAGAAAGGCTGCAAACCATTTTCTCTGTCACCCAAAGTCCGGTATCTGTTGCGGGTGCCATTCGAGAGAGTATTTTAAATAGACTCCAATTTGTCCTTTGACTTGGCTTCCAGAATGTAATTTTATTTTCTCTCTTTCTCTGATCGTTTGCGAGGTGGTGAGCACTGTGGCTGTCTTTTAAAATTGCCTTTGAAAGGCAATGGCTTCTGAAGCAACCCTTGCTTGCCCTGGGGCTTATGAGGTCAAGGAGCCAAACTCAGACACAGTGAGAGTGGAGTTGTCCTCAAAACGTTTGTGGTCCCTGGCCACGCATTAGAATATCACTCCAGGGATTCTGAAATAGCTAATACTGGGAAACCTTCTTCCTACTGGCTAAATCAATTTCTTCAGGATGGGCTACGTGCATGGGCGACTTCTTAAAGTTCTGCTAGTGATTTGAACTTGCATTCGGGTCTGCAGGAGAGCGCGCTCATCGTAAACCTTAAGAGCGCGCTCATGGTAAACCTTGATGGTTTCAGAGGCCCAGGTGAGAGCAATACTCTCCAGCTGAGTGACCGAAGTCTGAAATTAATTTTAGAATGCTTTACTAAAAACAAAATAATTCCATCGAAAGCAATAACCTGCAAGTGTAAAGAACTAGCAGGCAGGACGAGATGAGTACTTGAAGCAATCCTTAACTGTTCAGTAGTAAAGTGGTTCCATTGGAAAAGATTCTTGATCTATAGGCCTGGGTGTCCCCTGTGTGGGTTTAATCAAGAATTAACAAAAATAACATAAAAAAGAGATAATTTGAGAAAATAGACAAAAAAGGGTGTGGATCTAGATGGGAGGGGAGGTTGGGGAGGAACTGGCAGGAGTCGGGGCTAGGAAACCATGATCAGAGTATATTACATGAAAAAGTATCGATTTTCACTGAAAGGGAATGAAAGAACGGCTGCCAAAAGACAAAAAGGGAAAATGAGAAAGCAGAAGCCATGGCTAGTGTGACGACACTCTTCTTTGGGTTAGAGTCAGTCTGGCACTATGAGAAGAATGCTCTTTTAGCAACTGGACGCACCTTTACCATGCTGTCCAATCAACACTGAGCATATTGCTGAGTAGCTGGACCACTGCTCACTGTATCATCACTCCAGATGTTGGTGCTGAGCCTGGCAGCACAGGTCTACAATGCCAGGTACTTGGGAGGTGGAGGCAGAAGGATGGCAAATTCAAGGTCTTCTGGTTAGAGAGTAAACTCAAGGCCAGGCTTTGTAGTCTAGGAATACCTGTCTCCAAGTAAAAACACAGATGGAGGGCTGGTGGGGGCTAGCTCGGTGGAAGGAATCTTGTGAAGCACCTGTGAAGGTCAGAGGTTCAATCTCCAATTTAAAAAAAAAATCCCAAACACATTTTTACAAGTTTTCATAGATGTTGTCAAACAGTGGCTTTTGAACTTGCAAACCTGATAAGAACCACCAAGATATTTACAAGACCCAAACTGTTGAGTCCCAATCCCAGAGTTTAGAAGAGGTGACATACAAGAGTGTAGCAAGATTTCTTGGTCTGTCAGCCCCAAATCAGGACACAGAGACTTCTTATTAATTATGAAAGCTTGGCCTCAGCTTAGGCTTGTTTCTAACTAGCTCTTTTTTACTTTAAAAATAATTAACATTTGTAATAATCTACTGCTGCCACATGGCTTGTGGCTTTCACCTCTCCTCCTGCATGTTCTGCTTCCCCTCCATCTCCTCTGGCATCCCTCCTGCACCTAGATTTATCTCTCTTCTCTCTCTTTCCCAGATAGTCCCACCTAACCCCTCCCTGCCTAGTTATTGGCTACTGAGCTCTTTACTAAACCAGTCAGAAGGCATCTTGACCAAGACACATCTTCACAGTATACAAAAAGATTATTCTACAACAAAAGAATGTGTGTTTCTCACAATGTTCCAGCAATGCCCAAACCTTTGGTGCTAGGGCACTAATCTAAAGTTTGAGAATTGACTTTTATCTAGTTTCCAGGGTACATGTGTTGCCTTAACATTCTAAAATTGAACCCCAAAGAGAAGCTCACTCCTAAGGACTTCACTGAGGTATAAAATCAATGAAATGGAAGCCACTATAAGAAGCACAGTGTAAGCAGTGTGCATGGATTGGGGTGTCATGGAGCTGTGGAGATAATATTTGCTCTGTATACACTCAGCTATTTCCTGGGGGGAAAAGGCAAAGAAAATTAGTCTACCAGATTTTTCCAGTCTCCTGTCTCCAACTTACCCACGGGGTCCTAGAGCGAGTCTTGTTACCTGTACTTTTATGCATGGAGGGGTCTGTCCTCATGAACAGGATCCTGCTTACAAGCTAGGTGGCAGAGAGACTGTCCAGGGTTCTATAAAGAACTGGCCATTGCCCAGAGGAGTCTAGCAAGAAAGGAAAGTGAGGGCCCCAAAGCAGATCAATGCCTCCCCTCTCTTACTGTGTGGTCACTGCATCACAAATTATTTTCTGCGAATGGCAGGTGTTAAAAATGTCCCCTTGTCCTGTTGTGCTTGACTGGCATGCCGTCTGTTGTTGACGGATACTGTGCTTTTGCTTTCCGGCCACCTGGACTCAAATAATCACACAGAACCAATTACATTGGTTACAACACTGTTTGGTCAACAACTCAGGCATATTCCAAGATAAATCTTATATCTTAAATTTACCCATTTCTATTAATCTGTATATCACCACGAGGTTGTGGCTTACTGGTAAGGTTCTGGCATCTTTTTCCTGCAGTAACTACATGGTGTCTCCCTGACTCCACCTTCTTTCCTCCTCTATCCCTGCTTGGATTTCCCTCCTTGCTATATTCTGCCCTGCCATAGGCTAGCACAGCTTCTTTATTAGCCAATGGTAATAAAAACATATTCACCGCATACAGAGGGGCATCCCCCACCAGTCTGTAATATGTTGCTCAAAGAGACACCTGGATAAGTCTATGGTTGTTAAAGTGGAGGATCAAGAGCCACAGGCCTGGATGCCAGGCACCTCAAAGTAACACAAAAGTCTCTGGAGATTTTTTCCGAGTTTGTCTTTCTCTCCTCTCCTTCTTACCATCAGCGGATCACATGACCAGATTGTTGGTGGATCACTCATTGGGTAGCCCAAGTACAGATTATGCTTGACTGCATTTTATGCTTGTCACTCTGCCTTTTCCTTTATCATAAGAATATAAAGATAATGCTATATAAAATGGAATACCTGTAAACTGAAAGTTTTTTTTCCCAGCCGCCCAGCCCTGAGTAACCACACAGAAACTTATATTAATTACAAACTCTTTGGCCTATTAGAGCAGGCTTATTATTAACTAGCTCTTATGACTTAAATCAACTCACCCATTCCTATTATTCTATATTTTACCATGAGGCTCATGGCTTGTTACCTTACAGTTTGCTTCTCTGGCAACTGCCGGGGTCTTCCCCAACTCCATCTTCTTTTTCCTTCTTCTATTCACTTTGGCTTTCCCACCTAGCTATATTCTGCCCTGTCTTAGGCCAAAGCAATTTTATTAATCAATGTTAATAAAGCATATTCACATCATACAGAGGGACATTCCTCATCAAATATCAGTTAGTTAAAGGTTCAGCAACTCAAAAGGACTCATCACAAAGAGATACGTAGCAGATAGTTTCCAAATATAGGAACTTTAAAACATGGGAGTGTTACTTACTTATTTGCTTATCACAGCTCCAAGGTTTTTCCTCTTTCTGAATGTTAATTGAAGCAAAGCCCATGGAAGGTCAACACAGAGAGTAAAGAACTATATTTGCAACCATGTGCTACTAATTCTGTGCTGTGGGGCAATGGTCTTGTACCCTGTAAAGATTTGTCAGTTGTATTGTTTTAATAAAATGCTAATTGACCAGTAGTCAGGCATGGAGTATAGGTGGGGTGACCAGGCAGGAAGTATAGGTGGGGCATTGAGAACAGGAGAATTCTGAGAAGAGGAAAGACTTAATCTGCAGTCATATCCCAGACACAGAGGAAGCAAGATGAGAATGCCTTGCTGATAAAAAGGAACCAAGGCACATGGCTAACACAGACAAGAATTATGGGTTAATGTAGGATGTAAGAGTTAATAAGAAGCCTAAGCTAGTAGGCCAACCAGTATATCATTAATGTAGACCTCTGTGTGTTTCTTTGGGACTGAACGGCTGTGGGACCAGGCGGGACAGAAGCCTCTGTTAACAATTCTGCTTCTGCTACATGATATTAGACATGACCTTAGTCTCTGAGAAGCTCGGGTTTTTCATGTTTGAAACCCAGGGTAAAAGAACTAGTTTGCAAAGCACCTCTAAATGACATGAACATAGAACATGTCACAGAATAAACATATGGCATCTATTAGTTGATCACACATAGCTTCTGTCCTTCTATACCATCTATTAGTCATCCTTCTGTGATGAGATCCTGCTGTGGTCTGAAGGAGAAATGATCTCTGCAGGTTTACTGGCTTGATCGCTTGGTCACAGCCAGTGGCGCTATTTGGGAAGCTGCGGAACTTTCAAAAGTAGAACATGCCAGGGGTGGGGTATTCATGTACCACTGTGGGAGGGACTTGAGGTTTCATAGTTGGGTCCCATATCCTAGTTATATTTTGCTTCTTGACTCTGGATGTAAGGTGAGCTTCCAGTCTCCTTCAGCTACCATACCACACTTCTCTGCCTGCTGCCATGTCTTTCCCTCCAAGGTGGACTGGATCCCTCTGGAACTACATGTCCAAATAAGCCCTTTCTCTCTAAATTGCCTTTGTCAGGGGATTTTATCACAACAATGAGAAAAAGTTGCACTGTGATTTGTGATGATAATGGGAAGAAAGGAATCCAGAAAGTTGACATTCTTAGCTATAGTTTGGACTCTGTTCCCCACAAAGGTAGCTGTACTAAAGGATTAGTTCCTACTCTACGGTATTTGAGGAGGAAGTGGAAACTTCAGGAGTGGGCTTAGTGAAGGGCCGCTTCACTGGATTGTTGGCCTTGAAGGGCCTATTGGATTCAATCCTCTTCTCTCTGTGTCTGGCCACCTGAGTGAGAAACTTTGTCCATCACTCTTTTGGTCATTCTGCTCTGCCTCACCATTGGGCTTAAAAACAGGACTAAGCGATGTGGAACGGAGTGAGATGAGACTACAAATAAATTCTCCTTTTAAGTTGCCGTCTCTGGCGTTTTCATTAACCCATTGGCCCAACCATTATTTTTTTTTCAGAGGAGAACAGGAAGACCCTTGGTATTGTTCTTGAGAAACTTGGCATTCAGGCAGAATAGACTATCATCCAGGATCTGATAAATGAAGAAATGTGCTAGGAGCAACTTGAGATCTGGGTGAAGACCCCAAGGGCTAGAAGTGAAAAGAAAACCCTTGTAAAGATGACACTCATTGCTGGAATAAGATTAGTCTCCAAGGTCCCAGAGTCTCTGGGTACTTCCGGAAGCCAAACAGCAAACATCCTCCACGAGGACCTTGATGTATTTCTGCATGCAAATTTGTAAAAACAATACAAACAGGCTTAATCTATCTGATTGAGACACACAGTATATCGTGTCCCCTGAGCGTGAAAGCCCAAGAAACACATGAGACTATTTAGGGGTTCTACATATTGGGGTTGTCATGGCAGGGAACTCGTAATAAATAAAATGTTTGACTTTCAAGGTGGTGGTTTTGAGAACAGACTAGAACCAACAAGCAATAAAAATAATAATTCCAGATGGAAAGAACAGCATGGAAAGATAAACGATAAGGGAGATTATGAAGTAGCATTTTTATCATGAAGGTTGGAATTTGGAACTGGAACTTGACAAGAAAGGAAAGAAGAAATGGAAGAGAAACAAATTGGGCTGTTTTGTATGTGACAGTTTTACACGGGTTAAAAAAAAATCATCCAAGGGACTGAAGAGAAGGACCAGTGGTTAAGAGGGCTTTTGCTCTTTCAGAGGCCCCGAGTTCAGTTCCCAGCACCCACCTCAGGCACACTGAAGTGTGCTCTGGTGACGTGAGCCCAGGGGTCACTGAGATCTCTTCTGCACATGTTCATTATTCCGTGGCATAGACTGATGGAGCTTCCTCTGTCTTGGATAAGAGTGGACAGCAAGAGTTCTGAACTCTCTCCAGTTGCAATTCATTGGATAAATCAGACATCATGACTTCAAAATGACCACAGTGGGGCAGAAAATACAATTGTACTCAATTCTATTGCAGAGGGAAGTACAAAGAGTGGGGCATGTTTGAACATTAATTTCCCAGCAAGCCTTGGAGAGTTTAAGACAGATGTCTTGATATATGTGTATGCATATATATATAATTTATATATTTAATATATATATTATACATATAAATTATATTTACTATGATACAATTAAGCTAGAAGGCAATGCCAAAATATAATGCAAAGTTCCCATATGTCTGGAAGTTTAGAAAAAAATGTAGTTATGGATAACTCATACATCAGAGGAAAAGGATTCCAAAATTAGAAAATAAATAAGTACATTTATATATGGGATGCAACTAAAGCCACACTTAGAAAGTTATAGCATTAAGCCCCTGTGAAGCAGTTTCCAAAAAACTACAAACTAGACATTTCAGCCGAACACTCAGAATTGGATAACAGTTTACACCCAAGTAGTTTTGGATGGAGAAGCAAAGAACATAAAGCTGGAGATATTTTAAAATTTTAAGAAATAGGCCGGGAGTGGTGGTGCATGTGTTTTACCTCAGGACTTGGGGAGAAGAGGCACGTTCCAGGCTAGCCCAGTTTATAGCGATTGCCCATTACCCAGGGCTAGCTAGAGGGAGGCCCTGCCACCCTAAAGAAAGACATTAAAAGAGGTTAATAATTGACTGAAATAGTTTAGCTAATGTTGGATAGTCCTTTTGAAAGGGGCCTTAGTTAACATCCACCCTTGTTGGGATGGAGCTGGAGAAGAAGAGGGGGCCACAGGTTGCAATAATAGCAACACCAAAAGAGTCCACAGGGCTAGCCTGTAGTTATCAAGCTACCACAGACAAGTTTCCCTCAATTTATTTGGATTGCACTGTGAAATGATTGAATTGTGGGGAAAATGCAAGGGATCAAACCGACTAAAGCAGATGTATAAAACCTTACTAACCTGTCATGTTTAAGAGAAGCTGAAGAGTAATTCCATACCTCCTCCAAATAAAACTCCGGATCAGATGATGGGGTGGGCTGGCCAGGCACTGAAAGAATCATCGTTTGGGTATACTTCAAGGGTGGAACACTTTCCTAGCATAGAAAAGATCCTCCCTCGATCAAACAACAGCAACAAAGTAACAGGGGAAGATGAGAGAACCAGTCCGGGACTTCCTGCAGATACCTATGGCAGCACACTAAACTCACCACGAGGAAGCTGATGGCCAGGTCATTCTCCAGCCATACATAAAGTAGTGAAATTTAACCAAAATACCCAATGCGCAATCCAGCCTTGCAAATTACCAAAGAGAGACTCCAGTACAGCAGGTTGGGTGTTTTCCAGGAATGTAAAATTGACTTAAGATTGAAGAAATCAAGCCATGTAATTCATTATATTAATAGAATAGAAGGGGAAAAAAATCACAAAATTATCTGCGTATATGGAGGCATTTTAAAATCAAATCAATATGCGCTTATAATTTTAGAAAAACTCAACAAACTTGGAATAGAAAAGCTTCCTTAACTTGAAGAAGATCTATAAAAAGCCCATGGCAAGTACTATATTTAGGAGTCAAGTGTAAAAAGCTTTCCCCGGAGATCAGAAAATGACAAGAGTTTTACTGATTCCGTTATGATTCAGTATTGTGCTGGATGTAATTGCGTAGCGGAGTGGGGGATGGACAGTAAATAAGAGCGATAGGATGCATAAGAAAGGATACACAAAACTGCTGCAGAGTCACAGGATCACATGCGAGGACTGCTAGGGGAATCTGTGGAGAAATTAATGAGATCGACAAATACACTCGGCATTGGGTAACATATGCCCGCGTCAGTTTTGGCTGCTACAAGAGGACACCACAGACTGGGGGCTTGAGAAACATCATTCATTTACCCAGCTCCAGAGGCTGGGCATCCAAGATTGAAGCGTTGGCAGACATGATTCTTGGTGAGCGCTGACTTAGCTTCCTGACCTGACTTTTTACTTAGCACCCTGACATTTTTGGGGTGGGCGTCTTTCTTCCTCTAAGTCAAAAGACGTTAATTTCCAAAGATTGTGACTCAGATACCCATATTGGTTATTGGGGCTCAATATGTGGATGTTGGGTCATTCAGTCCTTATAAATATATAGACATACGAATATGAAAACTCTACTTATGGTATATATTACATATATAAACAAACATCTTACTTACAAACAAACAAATATCTTACCAACAACTTTTCATGAGAACATTAAAATGAATTTTATCACATGTAGACTCATGCCACTACCACCGTTTATGACAATAACACCTAGCAATTCACCAAACAAGAATTTTCTCAACAATCTAAATATAAAATTGTACACAATGCGTCTAAGGAAGATCAGAGTGAATAAAGGGTAAATGGACTTTGGTTTGGAGGACACGTCTTTTTTTCTTTCCAAACTGATCTAGAATATTAGTTTTCTGAAGTTAAGAGCTGGGAAAAAACTACTCATTCCTTCTAAACATTTCAACCTCACAGAATGGGAAAATGAAAGCCAAGTATGGAAACTGTTGGATCTTCTGCATGGGTATACTCAATTGTGACTGTACCTTGTGTTTTTGTTTTCCCCGCTTATGTCTTGAGTTGTCTACCATCAACCCAGCTTGGTTACCATAATTATCAATGTCATTGTTTGCTAACTAGCCAGTCAGTTTCAAGGACCTGGTACTTCTAAGCATATCACCATTTTTTTTTTTTTTTTGCGTGCAGTATAGAAATAAACATGAACTTTAATAGTTGAGAGATCTAGCAATAATATTGATTACAGCCAGGCGGTGGTGGCGCACGCCTTTAATCCCAGCACTCGGGAGGCAGAGGCAGGCGGATCTCTGTGAGTTCGAGGCCAACCTGGGCTACAAGAGCTAGTTCTGGGACAGTCTCCAAAAAGCTACAGAAGAAACCCTGTCTCGAAAAAACAAAAAAATAAAATAAAATATTGAGTACAAACCAAACTCTTCAAAATCCAGAGTTGTAGCTTTTTATCGTTACTCCTATTTTTAGATTTAAAGGCCTACTCTTAGTTCTTAACTTCCATTCTTCATATCCTCACATACCCCGTGTGAGAACATCACTCAATGAAATAAACACTTGTGTGCTTTAGGATGAGTAACACATCCAGTCCCTTTTACCTGCCGACACCTCTTATGCTGACTGATCTGCTCATTTGTTAGAATAGAGACTTCTAAATTATAAGGCAAGAGCATAGTGGGCAATGCAGAAGATGTGATGAAGAGGGAGAAAAGACTCCCCTCGCCTCTCTGTCAAGGGATCCCTAGTCATGACCAGGAATCAAGTTCAGATGCGGCTAGATTACAGGAAAACCTTCAAATCCCTGTTTGAAAGTAGCGACAGGCTATCTTCACCCATGCCGGTAGAGACATGCAGAAAGTGACGATGGGAACACCCCAGCAGGGTCTCTAACACGAGACATTTATGACTCCAACAACTCTGTTAGGAGAAAGTTGTCTTTAATGATAGCCTGTCGGTGACACCTTCGTTTATGTAGTACAAATAAATGAACCTCGTCTGTACGGATGAGTTACTGGCACTAATGCCACCTGAAGCTGGTTAAACCCGGTCTTTCAAATCACTAGTGTGACAGGTGCTGCGTGCTCTCACACCTTTTTGTCACGGCACTCTAATAGACTAATGTGATGTCGCACTAATGTGATAAGAGATGACAGAGGCTGCAGGATGCGGTGCACTGGTCCTCCGTCTGCCTGACGCAAATGAATGCTGATAGCAGCTGCCAAAAGGTAGACATGCTGTCTCTCCTGGGAACCATTTCCAGAAGTGGGGAGGGGAGCTTAGGAAGTCTAGTGTGGAGGTGCCTTTAGGTTCCCCCAGAGTTCAAGTGTAGGGTGAGGTGCCTGGTGTAGGAAGCGACAGGGGAGCTGCAAGGATGTGGGCACAAGGCTCTGCTCAAGGGTGTTCCAAAGGGGATGAATCGTGCCATAAGAGTTGAAAGAGGCCTCAACACAGTATCGAGAACAGATTCTACAGTTTGTATTTGTTCATTGTTTTATTTTTTTTGTGTCCCCAGAACTCTACCGAATGTCATGGCAGTGGGACTGTGTGTGAAGAAGCTGCTTACTTCGTGACAGGCAGACAAGAAGCAGAAAGATAGACAGGGAGAGGAGAAGTACCAGTGTAAGACACGGTCCTCAAAGGCATGCCCCAATAACAATAAGAAATAATAGTTCCTCCAACTGGCTGCACTTCTTAAATCTTCTAACAAAAATGGTGTCAATTTTGACTTTATGAATGTATTAATTCACTGACCAAGTTAGAGTTCTCATAATCCTGTCTTTTAGCCTTTGACGGTGTATCTTGGATTTATCCAAGAATGACATTACTATTCCTGGAATAACAACATGATGGTAAATATGTGCAATGCATATTCCAGCCCCAGGGCTTTTTAATCACCTCTCATGCATTCTTTGTGGAGGAGTAGTCACTGAGAGAAAAAGCCCTAGGAGCCTGTGAGAGCAGATTCAGATCCATGTTTAATGATGAAAATCTGCACCCTTCCGTAGACGACCAGAGTGATTTCTTAGGTGTTTAAAAAAAATGATTAGACAATTTATCTATATGTTTATCTGTTGCTTGCGTAAGTTTATCTTTACTACATGTGTGCAGACCGCTGAGGAGGCCAGCAGAGGGCGTCAGTTCCCCGGGAACTAGAGTTACAGTTGGTTGTAAACTGTGACTGTTGGGAACTGAACCAGAGTCCTCTGCAAGAGCACTAAGCCTATTAACTGCTGAGTCATTGCTGCAGCCCTTGTTGGGGAGGATTATGAAAAATTTGTGTGGTAGATGCCTCCCTCCCCCCACTGATCTCCTGACTCACAACTTCTGTTGTGATTTCCTAACAATGGTTTCAGCTGTGAATAATATGAATGCTTTAATCCATTAATGAAGTTAGAGCTCTCAGTCCAATCCCTTCCCAGAGCCCCACCTATGAACACTGCTGCATTGCGAAGTTAGCTGGCCATGTCTGAGACTTTTGGGGAAACACTTCATACCTGAACTTTAATAGCCAGGAAGAATTCTCCATCTTAGAGTTTGATATTATACCCTGGAATTATCTAAGATGACAGTACTACTCCCTGGATGGTAAATATGTGGATTACATATTCCAGTGTCAGGGAGTTTTTTTACACATTACCTTCTCCTTCTGTATCTTCTGAGTTTCATTGTGGGTACTGATCTTACAGGCTCATTTCTGAATAACATTGACATGGTGGGAGGCTATTTCTGAGATTGTACAATCAAACCACAATGGTTTCTGTCTTGGATCAGTAGCCTTCTTTTAGTTTATTGTGTGTGTGTGTGTGTGTATACTGCATGTATGTTTGTGTTTACATGTGAGTGTGTGGGTATGTTTACATAGATGTTGATGCAAAGGTCAATGTCAGTTGCCTTTCTCAATGACTGTCCATCTAATTAGTTAACTAATTAATTAATTTAGAGTCTCACTCTTTCCAATTAACTCTGCCAGCTGGTCTATAAACTCAAAAGTCTGCCTGCTTATATCCCTCAGTGCTGGGATTACAGATGAGTGTCACCAGGCCAGATCTCTGCTTGAGCACTAGGGATCTGAACTCAGATCTCATGACTGTGTAACAGACACTTTAGCCACTCTGAGCAACCTTCGTAATCTCCCCACCATCTCTTTAATTATCCTTCAATCCTATCACTTGCTGTAGGGAAGCCAGTTGCTTTGTTACAGGAAAGCCTGGTAGGAGACTCATGGGCAGTATCTCCAGAACAGAGTGGGTGATTCTAGAAGTTTGGCGATGTCTGTCTAGGAACTGCCTCTGCCGCTGCTTAACCAGGCCTCTACTGAAGACTGTCCTGAGTTCTGACTCATGGGACATGAGCAACAGTAAATATGTATTCTTTCCCGCCACTGAGGTATGCATAGTTTGATACGTAGCAGTAGACTGCAGATATAACCTGTTGTGGTCTACCTGACTTTAGCAGAAACAGCTGTTCCAATTAGAAGCTGACATAGATTTGGGGTTGGGAACACAGCTCAGTGCTAGAGTGCTTATCTCACACGCGCAAGGCATGTTAAATTTCCATCTATCTCAAGTCCCATCCTTAAGAAATAAGACATGGACTTGTTTTTCCCAGCTATCATTTTGTACTATTAATTGCACATACTAATTAATGCATCTGGCATGGCTGTAGAATTATGTTACTGTAGCAGTACTGGAGAAATGGCATGTGGCCTTTACCCTCAAGAATCTTACAGTTTGGGGCTGGAGAGCGGGCTCAGGGGTAAGAGTATGTGTAGCTCTTTCAGAGGACCAGAGTTTGGTTCCCAGCACCCACATCAAGTGGCTCACTAGCACCTGTAACTCTCTCTTCTGACCTCCAAAGACATCTGCATACAGATGTACACACATATGCACGAAAAGAAAATTATCATGTATAAAGGTCAAATAATAGCATTTTTATGACTTTTTGCATTATATTGTTGTTTGAGAAAAAAGCCCCTCATAGCTTGAAGAAGTTATTCTGCTTTTTGCAAATATTGGAAGGTCTGAGGCTAGACAGAACAGGGACGGCGTGGAGGCTTTTTAAGCCACTGGGGATCCAAGTGATCCTTAGCTTCCTACTCCATTGTCTGCACCACACGGTCCTCTTCCCCCCAACTGCTACTGGCTTATGCTTTTCTGCACATTTGCTAGTGTGTCAGGCCAAGAAGGGAAAAGGTTGGCCAAAGACATGTGACAGCTGCAAAGGCTTTTGTAGAATCCAAACTGTGAAACTTCCCCACTCCCTCATAGTCAGAACCAGATTTTGTGGCTATGGCAGCGGCAGAGAGATGCTGGGAAATGACCTTCTGGGGGAGCAGTTTGGAAACTGTGGGATGAGCGAGTCATCGTTTTTCTGAGGAGCCTTGTAAGAAAAGTCGGATGGCTATTTCACAGACAGTGAGTCAGTTCCCCATAATCCCTCTGGATGAAATGTGTGCAGTGCAGCCTTCCCAGGAAGGATGGAAGGTAAATTCCACCGTCTCCATCTCCCAGAAGAGGCACCAGGTAGCAGACGCCAGGCATCTTCCCTAAGCACGAGCAAGAAGGAATTTGCTTAGTCCTAGGTCTCAGCTCTCTTCTAGCGGACATGTTGCTAAATATTTTTTTTTCTACCCTTGTGTTCTGTGGTACTCGGAAAACTGTTAAAAACAGTAAAATCCCACACAGAAACATCACAGTCGAAGAGGACTGAGATAGGGAAGAAGTGCGGCTGGATTTCTCCATCCTCCCCCCATAGCTCAGTGGAAAGGCGGTGAAAGGGGAAGCGTCAAGTGTGAGCGCTTCCATACCTCATCATAGTACGTTGTCTTCCATCCGTGAGCTCTGCACTGTCTCACTGAAACAGCATCATTTGCTTCATGTCAGTGCACCTTACCAAACACTGATGGAGGCAGATCTAATAATTTAGGACGTTTTATGATGATAGGAGATGAACACATTGAAAGTTAAGGCTCTGGCCTCTTTAGTAGGTCCCACTATAACCCTCAGCAGCAGTAGGAAATGGGGTTATACCATTACTTACAGCGTAATATGAATTTCTTATAATTCACATAAGCATAGCTTCAATGAAGAGTTACAGACATCAAAAGAAAAACAAGCACAAGTATTATCATGGAGTAAAATGCCTAGAGAAGGCAGGCTATAATGCCTAGACATAGTCGGGTACGGTGCCTAGGATCTGAGAATTCTGTAAAGTGGTGTTTATGCTAAGACATGGATTGGCTGCATGAGAATCTCTGCATTTCCCACCAACGATATTACAAAGGAAAGTGGTGACTTGCTTCTACTCAAAGGCAATTTTTCTTTTCGATCGAGAAAGCTGAACTGAACTGATAGTATCGTTGATAGGTGGCGGAGGTACAAAATCAAAAGCATATGCCAATAAATGTGTGGTAACCACACCTTAAGACGTTTTGTCTCAGAAAATCATGTACTCATTGAAAAAGTTAAGCACTTTTTACCAAAACTGAAGTTGGTTTGTACATTTATTCCAGAAAAGCCTGTATAGAGAGGCTAGCCATACAATATAATCTATTTTTGTTCTTTAATCTCTTGTCTACTTCAGAAGAGAATGAGAAGGTAACTGTGAGGTGCCCTTTGTTTGTCTGTCTGCCTGCCTTCCTCCCTCTTCCCTCTCTCCCTCCCTCCCTCCCTCCCTCCCTCCCTCCTTCCTTCTTTCTCCTTCCCTCCCTCCTTTCTTTCTTTCTTTCTTTCTTTCTTTCTTTCTTTCTTTCTTTCTTTCTTTCTTTCTTTCTTTCTTCCATTTGTATGATTATGTCTGTGGGAGTGTGTATGTGTGCAGGTACACACATGTGTTAGTGTGTGTACCCATATATAAGTACAGAAGCCAGAGAAAAGCACCACGTCTCTTGTTCTATCACTCCCTGCCTTATTCCCTTGAGACAGGGTCTCTATTGAGCCAGGAACCAGGTTAGTGACCAGCAAACCACAGTGAACCTTCTGCCCATTACACCCTACACTACATGTGCTCATTGGTATTTACATGCACTCTGGAGATTTGAACTCAAGTCTTCAAGCTTGGGCAGTAAGCACATTTATCTTCTGAGTCATCTTTCTGGCCCTGTGTTCACGTTTTGATGCAGGAGGTATAATGAATGGATTGCTCCGGAAAACTGCATGTCATGTGACTTATCTTTCTTGTAGTTTACCCATTTCAATAATTAGTCAGTAACTTTCTTTTTGCATTGACTCATTTGACTTTATTGCCTTGTGATGATGGATAATTTTCTTTTAAAAGTCATCATCATCAATTGTCTGAGCTGGTAGTATTTAACTTTTGCTTTCAGAAGTCTTAAAATTAAACTTGTCTTCTGTATTTTTATGAGAAAGTGGTGGGTGGATGAAGAAAATAACACAAACATCAGTTAAGCGAGACAGAAAAGATGGAAGAATTCAAGGACAAATCTACGATCTCATTCATGGACACAAACTTCTTCACTTTCAAGAACCTCTATCTTCTTTTCTGTAGCAAAATACTAGAAAGCTTGCTGAAATGATAAAGATGTCAGGACATGTGACCCAGAGTAAGGACAGCAACAGGAAACACTAGTGTCATTTATGGACTTACAGCATGTCACTAACAAACCTATCCCAATATTTTCACCTCTTTGTCCTGGTGTCCATCAGGGAGAAGCTGCAGGAACTGTTGGTGAATGAGCTAACTGCTATGCAGGGGCTCGGGGACTGTCCTGCTCCAGCACCCCTGCACCCAGACTCTTCTCATTCTGCTTCCACTTATTTAGTAGGAAACTTTGAATCAGTTTTATTTCAGTTACCGAGAAACCTGGGTCTTCAGGTTGAATAACCCTATTCTGAAAATTCTGTGTTGGAGAAGGGGCTGCTTGTTGGTTCCTGGCCACCCGGCTAGCTTAGACCCGAAATAATCATACAGAAATTATATTAATTAAATCACTGCTTGGCCCATTAGCTCTAGCTTCTTATTGGTTAACTCTCACATATTAATTTAACCAATTTCTAGTATTCTGTGTATGGTCATGTGGCTGTGGCTTACCTGCTAAATTTCCCGGTGTCTGTCTTGGGTGGCTCCATTGCTTCTCTCTCACTCTGCCTCCTTTCTCCCAGCATTCTCCTTAGTTTTCCCTGCCTAGCTCTCTTCTACCCTATAGCTCTGCTATAGGCCCAAAGCAGTTCCTTTATGAACCAATGATATTCACAGCACACAGAGGGGAATCCCACATCAATTCTAAATGTAAAATACTTCAAAATCCTGAACTCTGTCAACATGATAATAAGACACTATAAGTAGAAAGTGCCACACCAGGTTTCATATGCCAAGTTACAGTCAAATTCATAGACACTAAAAGCACTGAGTAAGACAATCTGCAGGTTAGAAATGTAAGACCCAGAATATAAGTATTTTTCAGGTTTAGGCTCGAGTTCCTCCCCTAGATATCTCATTTTGCTTATGAAAATATTCCCAAATTGAAGAAGTCAGAAGTCAGAAGTTTTTCTGATCTCAAACACTTTGAGTAGTGAGTTTTGTAAAACCAATTGAAATGGAAGATGCAATTGACACACTTCTTTGATGAGTATGTAGTATAGCTGCTGAATAAAGGAAGTCTGCAACTTGGGGGCAATTGCCTAACTAGGGCCACAGCAGTGTTCAGATAGGTTCTGTGTTGCTGAAGCCTGGCGCTCAATCATTTCTTCACCTCTACAGATGCCTCCATTGGATATAGTTAATGACTGGTGACTCAACAAAGGAGGGCCTGGTCTCACAGCTCACTGGCTGATCTCCAAGAAAACTGCCTCCTTCCTAAGCATCATGAAGGCAAGTCCTGCCTCCCAGGTCACGTGGGCGGCTGTCACATGGTCTTGGGTGCTATCAACTGTATAGAGACCCATGCTAGTTAGAAATCATAGGATATAGCTCCATGAATTTTTTTCTGGGACTTTCAAGTAAGGGAATTAAAGGTCTAAGCCTTGGCACTCACCGGAGAAGAGCTCAAGAAAAGCCCGAATGAACTCTAAAGTGGGTTCCTCATTCATCTGTGTATTTCCCAGCTATTTTCATCCCAGTGTCCCTTCCAAGGCCTATGCATGTCCAAGTCTCCAATTATTCTTGTTGCCTCTGTCCCTTCAAACACTATCCAAATTATCTCTAACTGTGGAACTCTGCATTTAGTGTCTCTGGATCCTGGTGGCCAAAGCAATCCTCCCTCCTGTGTATTATCAGAACTAGACTGTGAGTTTGGTCCTATATCGGATAACTGTGAGACAGCCACATTCTGAGACTCCAGAAAATCTCTTTTGCTCAAAGCTGAAATAAAATAATGGTATTCAAACTGCTTTCTAACCCCAGTTCTCTGGAAGGCTGACTCCCGTGTTGTTACTGGAAGGTTGCTGACACACACCTGGAAGGCCGCTCTGGACCCAGGAGTCAATTTCCATTGCTATCAATGGATCCTGCACCCTTTCTTCTCCTTGTTGGAAGAGCATGTAAAATACTCCACATTAATGTTCTATTAACTAAAGCTTCATTTGTAGAATAAATACTTCTGCTGACATTTGACTGATTATATCAATTTTGAAGTTCAAATTTTAATTAGGTATTACCAAGCCCAAGAACAAACAAGCTAATCAGACCCAGTCTCCTCTTTCCTTCTTTGTATTAAATGATAAAGTGAACCTAAAGCTATGCTTTGTCTTATTAATATCTGCTAAATATGGATGGATTACTGAATATATATTTATTCTTAAACTCATTTGGAGGCAAATATTTACCAGGCTTTTCTCTTATAATCTGATTTTAATATCTCAACTGAAACTGATTTATAACACATGACTTCAGACGAGGTATTAGTGAAAGGGGCCAGGAATTAATGAGCCGATCCTATCAAGGGTTTCTTGAAACTGACTTTGAAAGGGGGGAAATATTTCTAATTTTTAATCAAATTTTAATTGTAGGAATTTTCATGGCAAACATCAGGTCCCACGCAAACAAATCTTTAATAATTTTATGAATGCATGTATTTGGCTGCGCTCGCTGGTGGTTGTGTTAGGAACTTGCTTGAAAATTCTGTGCCATCGAGAAAACAAACAGTATCTCTAGCTCGAAGCTGGCCTTTGGAGTTTGGAATCAGGTGGCCAGTTGGTTGGCAGAAGCCCTCTAAGTGTTTTTCCTTTTATCCTACCAGCTTGAGAATGTCTCCGACCTACCCATTTTATAGTAACAGCTCACAGCTGGCTGCATACATTGGCGACCGTGTGAGTGAGTTAGAGCTTGAGGGTGAAGCACACAGAGCAATCTGACTGTAAAGAAACAAGAGCTGTGATGGCTTGGTAAGCTGCTGACACTCTTAAAACGTCTCAGTGGTGTGCAAAAGTGTGCTTCTCGAGTCCTTTGCACCCTCCTGGAGCTGCGGATTGGTTCATGGTGAAGTATGTCTAATGTAACATGTGAGTAAATTAACTACGTGTCGAAGGACCAGCAGCACACCTAATTTGAAAAAGAGGCATGTTGACTACTGGGCCCATATATACCATAAGCTCTCCTCCATCTGTACTATCTGGAGTTATCCAGAGGAACAGACCTGGTTGTGTGTATGTGTGTGTGTGTGTGTGTGTGTGTGTGTGTGAAAGAGGGGGGGACAGAGACAGTGAAACAGAGACACAGAGAAAGACACACACACACACACACACACACACAGAGACAGACAGACAGACAGACAGAGAGACAGAGTAGAGACAAAGAGGGAGGGGGAAAGGGAGGGAGGGGGAGGGAATTGAAAGAGGCTTTACAGTACTGGGTACTGACTGGTTGATGCAACAGTCAGTGTCCCCTGTCAGGATAGGTTGTACTTTCTTGCAGACAGCAGTCTGTGGCTGACTCATCAGCTGGACCCACAGCTCACACAAAACAATGACAATAAAGCATTATCATAAACTTTTGCAAAATCTCATGTGAGCTTCATTTAATATATTATAAAAATATTTTTTTCTCTTGCCATTATTCATTTGACCTAACTTGAGGAAAGTTGAAGTGCTTTTCTTATGTTAAAAAAGAATGTATTTTGTGGGGATTTTCTTAAAACACTTACGTTTATTTTTTATTTATGCCGTGTGTGTGTGTGTGTGTGTGTGATACAAGTGTAGTTATATCTTCAAAGGCCAGAAAAAGGCGTCTGTTTCCTGGAACTAGAGTTATAGGCAGTGTGAGCCACACAATATGGGTACTAGGAACAGAGCAGGTCCTCTGGAGAAGCAGCCAGGTCTCTTGGATGTTGGGTCATCTGTCTGGTCCCCTTTCCAAGACCCTGATCTTTGGGTACCTTCAGCTGGGAGACTTGGAAGAGTCCTTTAATATGAAGTTACCTTCTTTCTTTTCATTGAGATTTTAGGATTTGGCCAGGAGGCTACTGCTCTGTGTATTCAGCTGCCTTGCTTCTAAGTGACGAGTGTGTTCGAATGCTGCATGGTTCATGGGTGTGACAATGTAGCTGTGCAGTGGTACCCAGATGCCGAGCCAAAAATTTATTCTTCATACTGGTATTTCTGTGAGGGATCCTGATTTTATTTTGCCCTGCTTTGCATTTTTGGAGATATTAATTCTTCCTTCCATTGGTAGACGTGAGCGAAGCTGGTTGACCTCCAGGGAGTTTTCAAGGCTCATTCAAGCACCTGGAAGCTTCTGTAGAAAACTGACTAAGGCCATGCTTGGTTGCTCACATCTGGAATTTCAGCATTTTGAGTTTTACATGGGAGGATTCTGAGTTCAAAGCCAGCCTGATTTGACCATTTTAGATCCTCTCATAGGATAATTTTTGTTTTGCATGTACACATAATTTTTACTGAAAGCCACAACTGGGCATGGTAGTGCATGCCTTTCATCCAAGTACTCAGTTGGGAGGCAGAGGCAGGGGATCTCTATGATCTATGGTTTACAGAGTGAGGATTAAGGCAGCCAAGGTTATGTAGTAAGATCCTATTTTCAAAAAAAAAAAAAATCACAAACCCAATGATAACACTTTGGGGAACTCATCCAAGGCCAGAGGATGTTTCCAGCTTTTTATGTGAACAAAGGGGAGGGGATTGCTTGGGTACAGGGGAGCTCAAAATGGGTATGGGCATGCTCAGATTACCAAGGAGAGGAGTGATGTTTACAACATGATCTTTTAGAAGAAAAGTCAAAGCACAGCTGCTTCTGTTGAGGACAGGGCCAGAAGCCGGTGCTCAGATTGCATGGACTACGACAGTGCACTCAACACAAGGAGCTTGCTTGACCTTGGCTCTGGGACCAGCTGTCTATCACTGCCTAGCAACCATGATGCTTCCACAGGCTGCCTATGCTCATGACCCGGTAAAGTGGATGAACTTCTGCCACAGCCAGGTTTCTTCCGATGGAAGACTGGCTCCAGGGTGCTCACTGTCTTTACCAAACCTCAGCTGCCATGCATTTTCAGTTTCTTCTCCTTGGCTCTAGCCCTTTTCCTGAAGTCTCTCTCTTTCTGGGACTGTGTCTTGTGACCTTTCCCAACCTCTTTCTTTCCAGAGTTTTCGTTTCAAGACATCTTTGATTCCCCTAATGCTACATGGCTGGACAAAACATATGACAGGAGGCTTATGTTTTATAGCTTTAGAGGGAGGAGAGTTGATTGCGCTAGATCAGAGTGACCATGGGATAGCACCCTACAGGACGCTGGCTCCTAAGTCTCCATTAGAATCAGCTCAGGTGTCTGCAACCAATGTGGAGTTAATGATAAGGTTCTCAGCAGATACACTGGGATTCCGATGGAGCTTTGAGGTTGGTATAGTTTTAAAAGCTTAGAATAAATAAAAGTAATACAATTATAAGTGATTGTGTACATCTGAATGCAGCTACAAATGCTCCCTGACTTAGAGTGGAGTTCGTCTCAGTACATCCACCAAGTGGAATAACTTACCTACCCAGCCTAGAGACCTCAGGGCTTGGCCACATGGTGCCCTATGAGAATCTGATTACTGACTGGGAGTTTCCAGAAGTATTATGTATGATGTATTCTAAGGAGTTAAGAAAGATAAACACATTTTTTGTCCCTGCCTCTGTGTTTGCAAGATAACAATCAGAAAGCAAAATGTAACAACTGTTTCAAGAAAGAAACACAATTTTCGATAACACCAGGCAGCTAACAGACTGCTTCCAACATAAAACAAAACAAAACAAAAAAAACACTTATGGAGAACATATTCCTTGTGCTGGAGCTCTCAGGAAATGTGGGAGAGCATTTGGGGCCAGGATCTGATGGAGGGGAACTGGTGAGCACTAAGTATGAAGAGAGGGCTTCCAGATATAAATCTGGGTGGAAAGTCTTCTATGAAGAAAGAAAGGGGTGGTGAGACTAGGAAGATCTTCTGTAGCTCATCAAATGCCTGACGCCTAATGAAGAAATTAGAAACTGATTCTAGGAGCAGGGATTGAAGAAAACACGTGCTTTGAATATCACACATACTGATTCTCAATCGATAACTCCTGACTCCAGAGAGCCACCTGTTCCTTCCTACAAATGCTATGGGCGTCCTAGCACGCTTGTCTACAAGAGTTAGAAAATATGAATGGAGCCCAACATTCATGCCATAGTAAACTCAGATATTTGACTTCTTTGGCTGTGGATAAGCAATAAGACGGAGTTGTAATTGTATGGTTGGCTTAATGTGCGTATAACAAACTGAACGTTATGAAAGATTACATTTCTAAAAAATGTAAGGGAGGGAATGAGAAAAGATTGTCAGTAAAGAAAGAGAAAAAAATTACCCATAGGGGATTTATCTCTAGAGGAATATCTGGCATGGTCCTTTAGGCAAACAGTGGCAAATATACCCAAGATGATTTAAAATAAACAGAAGGTTGGAGCTGGAGAGATGGCTTGGCAGTTAAGAATAGTTGCCACTCTGCCCAAGAACCCAGGCTATGTTCCCAGTAGCCACACCAGGAGACTCACAACCACCTCACACTTCAGATGCTCGGAAATCTGATGCTCTCTTCTGTCCTCCATGGACACCACATGCGTAAGATGTACATAGTGACCCCAGGTAGCTACAAATACACACAGATAAAAAAAAATGAGTAAAATTTAAAATAAAAAACAGAAGGTTAAGAAATGTCTAGTGTGGCCTTAATAAGACAAAACATTTCTTTTCATAGAGCGTGGTCCATCTCTTCTGGGCTCTCCACTGAACTGGTGAGTGAGCATGATGTCAGACCTCAGCAGATAGGAGAGCAAATACTCTGTAATTAAAGCAGCATCATTTTAGAAGATTACAACTTCAAAATAAAATGTTGCATAGGGAAGCAAAACATATTGATTCCACACAATTTTCAGGGTTATTAAACCTTCAATTAGTTGTTTATTGATTTATAATTTTTGAAAATACCCAAGCACACAAGGAAGTTGGAAGTGTAACACAACAAACCGGTTTTTTCCTAGATTCAACCACTTGCAGCATCTGTCTCCCCTCCGCTCTTCCTCCTTTCCCCACTCTGTTCTAGTGTTTCACGGAATCATTGATATGGTGGTACCACAACACACCAAGATTATAAATACCCCCCAAATCACCGTGCCATAATCACACCTGAGGAAATCTATGCAAAAAAAAAATGTGATACAGTATGAAGTCTGTTCGCAAACTTCAAATGCTCTCAAATGTCTTTTCTATTAAATTGTGATAGTACATTTAATACTTACGACTCGGAAAATCTGAGATACGTTTACACCGGAGTGGGGCAAATATCCCCATAAGCCCCTAGATACCTATCATGTCCAAAACATCCATCACCCTACGTAGATCTTAGCTCCCAAATTTGTTTTACCTCTTTTGTTTACCATTATTACCTTTTGGGGCTAAGAACGTTTAGCATGAATTCTTGCCTTTTATCCACTTGGTGAGCCTATCACCATGGCCTATTACCATTACCTAACAGCATTGCAACGTGATGTGGTGAAGGTGCGTGGTTGATCGGCAGTTATGATTCACCAGACAAGCTTTAATATATATAATTCAGTTTTAATAAAGGAAAGGAAAGGGAACTTACAAATCCAAGGTTCCAGCGAGGAGGGCAGGAAAACAAAGAGCAGGCAGGCCGCAGGCCCGCAAGATTTTATAAGTCAATATTAGCCTAAGGGGGACACGCCTAAGAGGGACACGCCTTTAGACCAAGGGGGACACGCCTTTAAACCAAGGGGGACACGCCTTACAAAACAAGGTTTTGGGCTAGGCTTCCCCTTCATCTCCCCCTTTTGTCTAAATAAGACAGAACCAAACCAAATACAACTATATTCAATAGGAACAAATGATAAATATAAAATTACAAACAATATTAAGAAGAAACATATAACAAAAGTCTTACTAAGCATTCTATTTCAAGGAGTCTAAATAATGTAGAGGGTAACTACAATTATCTAATCTTCAACCCCATCAAAGATCTGAGAAGGGAAGTAATATTACTTAAGCAACCAGGAAGTACACACAAGAAACTTCCAAAATGTGCAACAAATGACAGAGACAACTAACTACCTGGGCAGTCACCCAAAGTTTCGTTTTGCAATGTTGAGGCAACCAACTTTGGCTAAGGCCTAACACAACTGACATAACATTTTTCAAAGGCAAGGAACTTTTTGTAGAACTGTCCAACCCTGTCTTGGCAAGATAAGACAATCCTGTTTTTATCCATTTACGGATACTCTGAAACTCTGTCAGTGGTCGAGGTATGGGCTTTTTCTTTGCCTAAAGGCCACTTCTGCCAAGAAGAAGACAAGCTCCCAGTGGAGTGTCTTTGGTGCTCAACATTCTCTCGGGAGTAGAGTGGTGTTGCCAGGAGTGATTGTGTCTCATAAGTACCAAACTCTAGGTTAGATTAAAGGCCATGTTCTACAGCTCTTCAAAGAGGTCGAAGATTATACTATCTATACTAAATATAATTTCTATGTATCTAAAAAACCTGAAAAACAACTGTGCAATAAATGAGGACAATATCCCCAAACGTAAACAATGTCATTATACAAATAATATCAGAGGTAGAAATGTACATTGCAATATGATAAATATCTCAATATAACAATTGTTTTAAACAGAGGTAGAAGCATACTCTCATACAATAGAGGTAGAAGCATACTCGCATACAATGTTCAATATACAAGAATCAACACCAATGCAATTTTCTAATAACAATAATTCACAAATACCAATCATCCCATCAAACCAGGTAATCCCCCCCCTTTTTTTTTTAAACACCCCTGAGTCCATATAATACCTCCCCCATCCCCTCAACCCTATACCATCTACCAAATGATGTCTCTAAACCAGAGGGCAAACTCTGTTGGGAGAGGGGGCGTCGTCCTCTAAGATTGCTTCTAGCTGACATGGGGGCGACGTTCTTCTCAGGGGGTTCCATGAAAGCAAATGATGGTAAAATTCCCAGAATAACATTTTGTCGAGGAAATTGTAACTAGCCTCTGAGTGTTTTGAGGAGGTCCGGCCAGAGTGTTGTCAAAATTGTACACCATTTGAAACTGTCTTGTGTAGTTGGTACCAAAAAAAAAAAAAAAACAAAAAAAGGTCTAATTTTAGCGCTATTAAAAAACATGACGTCATAGTAACCAGGTGAAATTGATGTTGTGGGGCCCCATCTTCATCCTGGAAACTTCAAAGATTACTGAAGGAAAATTTGTTGTTTGTTACAGGAAAGGTAAACATTATCTACAAAGACATATACAGACATATATATTCGATGGAAGGTATAATAAAGACAGACAGATATGAGGAAAGGCAAAGAAAGTTTATCAAGTATCATCATCATCATCATTATTATTATTATTATTATTATTATTATTATTATTATTCTGTCCCATTTCATGGCTCCTGACCTGAGACAGAAACTCTGAGATATCTCTTATAAACAGGCTTGGAATTGAAGAAGGACTGAGCCATAGTCCAACTCCAAAACCAGCTCTATATACATATAAATAAAGGCACAGTATACATGTAAAAAAATGTTTTATACTTACTAAACATATTCGGGTTCTGTGTTGATCCATATCAGGTTGTAACTAGTGTCCATGCATCAGTATTTAAATATCCAGGGTCCCTTAAGTTCTTTGAAGATGAGTGGTTTCCTGTGGAGATAAGAAAAGAACCCTGCCCCCAACCTATATGCTTTTCTTACCATCAGTATGATCATCATCCTTGTGAATGAATTATTTTTCTTTTCCAAGGGGCTTCTTCTCTTCAAACCGAACCTTTATTAATTTTGACGGTATCCACAATTTTTCCTCTCCTGTGGAGACAAGAGCAAAACCCCTTCCCCAACGCAGCACATCTCCTGGCTTCCACTGCGAGGTCAGCACATCCTTGAAATAAACTGGTTGATTTAATTCAGCAGACTTTTCCATTATCCAATGTCTTTCTGCAGCCGTTGTCCCCTTCTCATTAGCGTTGAGAAAATTCAAGGTTAATAAAGCACTATGTAACCTATTTCTAGGGGTATTTTCCACCCCTTTCTGTTTGTTTAACATGTCCTTTATAGTTCTATTTGATCTTTCTATGACTGCTTGACCTGTAGGATTGTATGGTATACCTGTAACATGCTTAATATTGTAATAAGCAAAAAACTGTTTCATTTTCCTAGAGACATAAGCTGGACCATTATCTGTCTTTATTTGTGTAGGTATACCCATGATGGCCATAACTTCTAATAAATGAGTGATTACTGAATCAGCTTTTTCTGAGCTTAAAGCAGTTGCCCATTGAAAACCTGAATAAGTGTCAATGGTGTGGTGTACATATTTTAATTTGCCAAATTCTGCAAAGTGAAACACATCCATCTGCCAGATTTCATTCCTTTGAGTGCCCTTTGGATTAGCCCCTGCAGGCAGTGGTGTTTGGTTATAAAAGAGCAAGTAGGGCATTTCTTTACAATTTCCTTAGCTTGTTGCCATGTAATAGAAAATTCTTTCTTCAAGCCTTTGCTATTGACATGATGTTTTTTATGAAATTCAGAGGCCTGCAGCACACTACCAATCAACAATTGATCAATTTCTGCATTACCTTTTGCTAGAGGACCTGGCAGACCTGTATGAGATCGGATGTGTGTTATATACATAGGGCAAAGCCTGTTCCTGATCATGTCTTGTACCTGGATAAACAATGAGGTTAGTTCTGTATCATCAGGTATAAATTCAGCAGTTTCAATATGTAAGATTACTCTTTCTGCATATTGTGAATCAGTAACTATATTAAGCGGTTCTTTAAAATCCCTTACCACCATAAGAATGGCATATAATTCTGCCTTCTGGACAGAATTATAAGGGCTTTGTTCCACCTTACTCAAATCTTCTGATTTGTAACCTGCTTTTCCTGATTTATTAGCATCAGTATAAAATGTACGTGCTCCAGTTATTGGAGCATCACGGATGATTCGGGGGAGAATCCAAGAAGTTCTCTTTATAAAGTTAAGCCTCTTGCTTTTCGGATAGTTGTTATTGATTTCTCCCAAAAAATTAGCGCAAGCTCTTTGCCATGGTTCGTTATCTTCCCACAATTTTTTTAGTTCATCAGCAGTGAAAGGAACTATAATTTCTGCTGGGTCTATGCCTGCTAGTTGACGAAGTCTCAATTTGCCTTTTATAATTAATTCAGAGACTTTTTCCACATAAGTTTTTATTTTCTTACTTGGTTTATGTGGTAAAAAGATCCATTCTAAGATAATATCATCTCTCTGCATTAAAATTCCTGTAGGAGAAATTTTGGAAGGCAATATGACTAGAATACAACTGAGCTCTGGATTCACCCTGTCCACATGTGTCTCTTGTAATTTCTCCTCAATCATTCTCAGCTCCTTTTCTGCTTCAGCTGTTAATTCTCTGGGACTGTTTAAGTCTTTTTCACCATCCAAGGTTTTATTTAAATGAATTATCATATCAGGTGTTATGCCAACAGCTGGTCGTAAGCTGGAAATGTCTCCTAACAACCTTTGAAAGTCATTGAGAGTCCGTAACCGATCTCTCCTAATTTGTGCTTTTTGTGTCTTAATTTTTTGTAAACCTATTTTATAACCTAGATAATTAACAGAATCTCCTCTCTGAATTTTTTCAGGAGCAATCTGCAATCCCCATTTAGGTAAAGTATTTTTACTTCTTCAAACAGTCTTTCTAAAGTAGCCATGTTTGAATCAGATAACAGAATATCATCCATGTAATGATAAATTATCGACTTGGGAAATTGCTTGCGTATTATTTGCAATGGTTGATTTACAAAATATTGGCACAGGGTGGGAGAGTTCAACATGCCCTGTGGGAGGACGGTCCACTGGTATCTCCTTGTAGGTTGAGAGTTATTATAAGTAGGCACTGTGAAGGCAAACTTTTCTCTGTCTTTTTCTTGTAAAGGTATAGTGAAGAAACAATCCTTTAAATCAATTACTATGAGAGGCCATCCTTTTGGTAATAAAGATGGCAGAGGAATTCCAGGTTGCAGAGAGCCCATAGGTTGAATAACCTTATTGATAGCCCTGAGATCTGTCACCATTCTCCACTTGCCAGATTTTTTCTTAACAACAAATACAGGAGAATTCCAAGGGCTGGTAGATTCTTCTATATGTCGAGCATCTAATTGCTCTTGTACCAGCTGTTCTAAAGCCTGCAACTTTTCCTCAGCTAATGGCCATTGCTTTGTCCATATTGGTTTCTCAGTCAACCATTTTAGAGGCAGTGCTGTTCGTATCTCTGAAGGGCCATCAATTGCTTTGCATTCTTGTACAGCCCGAACAGCCGGTTTCCGCCTTCTGTAATATCTTTTAATATTTCCCTCGGTGATAGAGGCTCTAGAAGCAGCAGGAATGTTAATTTGGGTATTCCATTGCTGCAACAGGTCACGGCCCCATAAATTCACTGCAATATTGGCTACATATGGCCTTAATTTTCCTATTTGTCCTTCTGGCCCTATGCATTCAACCCATCTCGTGCTCTGCTTTACTTGAGATAGGGTTCCAATTCCCAGGAACTGAACATTTACATCCTGAAGAGGCCAATACGGATGCCAAGATTCTGGAGTAATGATACTTACATCCGCACCTGTGTCCAGTAGGCCAGTAATAAAAACGCCATTTACACACACTCTTAACTTTGGTCTTTGTTCATTTATAAAAGTCTGCCAAAATACACGTAACTCATCTTTCAGGCCATTTTTGCTTTTAACAGCAGGCATGGGGCTTTCTAATTTTCTTGACGAGGCATGTTCTCGGCAGTAACCGGAAATGACTGGACCACATTTGCCATGGGGGCCTGCGAGAGGCCCCCCATTGAGTTTCCCAGTGGCAACAGGTTGCCTTGTCTATCTCTTGTTGACCTGCACTCATTTGTCCAGTGTCTGCCTTTTCCACATCTCCTACATATACCTGAAGGCTGAGTCCTCCTACGTCTGTTATTTCTAGAAGAGGCATTATTATTATTATTGTTATTATTATTATTGTTGTTGTTATTATTATTATTATTATTTCTGAAAATCCGTTGTCTGCAATTCCTTTTAATATGTCCCATCTTGCCACAGTTAAAACATTTGGTAACTTGATGTCTCCTTTTTGCATTAGAAATTGCTTCTTCCACCCATGCTTCAGTGCCATAGTCAAATGATTCAACATTCATTGTATGTAAGACCCATTCGTCCAAGGGCGCTGATCTCATCTTTAAAGGCCCCAGGATCCTTTTACACTCCACATTGGCATTCTCATAAGCCAAAGATTCAATTATTATACGTCTTGCTTCTGGGTCAGATATCCCTATCTGTACAGCTTTAGTTAGCCTTTGTAAAAAATCACTAAAGGGTTCTCTCTGACCCTGTTTAACTCTGATATATGATTCCAGTCTCTGTCCTGGGTCTTGAACCCTGTCCCAAGCCTTTAAAGCTGCTGTAGTACATATGGATAAGGTGTGTTCATCATAATTCGCTTGTTCCAGAGGATCGGAGAAAAGTCCTTCACCTAGAATTTGATCTAGGGAGATCTCAATTCCCTTTGCTCTTTCCTGCTGTTCTAAAAGTTTAGCCTCTTGTCTGAACATGCATTTCCAATTTAATTGTGACCCACTCTCTAGAACAGCTGATACTAATTGTACCCAATCATGGGGCGTTGCCTTATTGCTTATAGACCAAGTTTTGAGCATCTCTCTAACAAAGGACGAATGTAGCCCAAAGTTCATAATAGCTTGTTTAATTTCTTTGAGATCATTCATACGGACGGGTTCCCATGTATATTCCTTGATGACTTTAGGGTTTTTGGAACCAGTCACCTTTTCTGACGTTATTATTGGAAAGGCAGGTAGAACTTTATGGAAATTATCCCGGAGAGTTTTACTCATTGACGGAGTTAAATTTCGCCTTTGTACCGTTTGCTCCTGTTCTATAATTTCCTCAATCTTTTCTAATCTGCTTACTATTGCCTTCTGTAAGGCCTGGATCTCCTGTCCAGAATTATGCTCCAAGGCCTTCATGGAGGATTCCAAAACATGAAGTTTGTCCAGTAGAGTTAGTATCTCATCCTTGGATAGAATTTTCATGGCATGAATTGTGCCTTCTTGTATTGACAATCTGTCAGCCAATCTGTCATATCCTTTAGACAAAATCCGATTTTCACATTCAGCAGTTTTAATTCTCTCTGATAATGTTTCAGACAGGGACTGAAGTTTACGATCCAAATCAGCTGTTCTCTCCTCTGCAGCAATGAGTCTCTCCTTAATATCAGACTGTAGTTTTTCTAAATTTTGCTCATTTGACCGAGTCATATCAGACAAAGCCCTATTCCCTTCCTTGAGACCTTCAAACTCTTTCTTGGTGTCAGTCTGAATTGTTTTTGCAAATACCTCGACCGACTTAAAGTTGTCACTCAAAACAGTTGTGCCCTTTCTTAAGCATTCAACCTCTGTCCTAAGAATCCTGGTTTCATTCTGTAAGGACTTTATCATTTTTCTATTTTCAAACCATGTAAGGGAGAAACCAAATACGAGAAAAATTGCAAGCCCTATAAACATCCAAGTTATGGGAATATCATATGTATCCTGTAATATTTCTACCATAGTATAATTAAATAGATTGCAGAAGCTTTCAACGGTGATATGGTCAGACATTTTTTTTTTTTTTTAATCAAAAGAAATTTTACCTGAAATGACCGTTCCCTGCCAGTAGGTCGCTAGGGCAATAACCGCTCGGCCAAACCGAGTCTGCAGTACCAGCGGAGCTCGAATGTTGGGACTCCGGCAGTAACCGCTAGTCTCCGGCAGCTCAGGGCCCAGGCCGAACTCAGCCGGGACTGGTGCTGCCTGAGGGGTTAGCGAGCTCGGACTGAGTCACCCGCGCGCACACACACACGTCCTTTGCTCCGTACAAGCGGGGCTGGGACAGGCTAGTCTGGGAAACTGCTCTGAAGCAATCAAGAGCCCAAGGCCGAATCCCTGCCACGCAGTGTGGGAACTGGAGCTGAAGGCTCCCAAATGCCCTAGTTGGACGCCAAATGAAGGTGCGTGGTTGATCGGCAGTTATGATTCACCAGACAAGCTTTAATATATATAATTCAGTTTTAATAAAGGAAAGGAAAGGGAACTTACAAATCCAAGGTTCCAGCGAGGAGGGCAGGAAAACAAAGAGCAGGCAGGCCGCAGGCCCGCAAGATTTTA